>NC_081843.1:116571472-116923786 GCF_963259705.1 Myotis daubentonii
CAGCTCGAGTCCCTGCCCTGCCTGCAGCTGCCTCCCCAGTTCTCAGCCCCCAAGCGGAGTAGTGGGTCCCCAAGCAGAGCAGTGGCAGTGGCGGGCAGGGCTGGGTGTGGTGGAGACGCAGGAACTGCGGGAAACGCAGGGGGACGGATGTCCACCCCTGGGAAATGACAGTAGGGTCGGAGGGTGCCCTCCCGAGGAAAATGCCGCTATCACACAGGCTGTGCCTCTCGTGTAAGTGGAATTGGCTCAGGCTCAGGCTCAGGCTCAGGCCCATATTCTAGTTACTAGAATCTAGCAGATAGAGAGCTGTGCCACCCAGGAAGTGAGATGGAACTTCACTGACGAGAGGACTGGGGGAAGCACGTCCTGGCTGAGTGCGTGTGCGTCAGGGGAAGCCTTGAACTCCTCACTGTCTTGTCCCCACGTGTTGATGGGCTTCCCGGACGGCACGTCTCGCTTCCTCTCATCAGCGAGAGGGTGTCCGGCCGACCGGCCGAGGTGCTGACCGCCCTCTCAGGAGACCGGCCCGCCCAGGCCGCTGGGAGGAAACGGACCAGCGGCCTATTGTGCCTGAAACCCGGGCAGGGCCTGCAGAGGTGACTCCAGAGCGTTAGGGTTGAGAGCAATTACCGGAGTGTGGCTGCCCGCCCTTCCTCCAATCAGCAGCTCTTCCCCTGCAGAAAATTACATAAACACGAGGGCTTCCTCCGTGCCCGGGATTCTGCGTGTCTGCCAGGACCACGGCCATCGGGCTGGAGGTGGGGCGGCGGCCCCCTGTGAAGGCGTGGTGGCTGCTGCATTGCCCGCCCGCCCGCAGCTTCCCGGTCCCGGGGGCCTCTTGGGTCGGACGGTGCTGAGAGCTGTCAGCAGTGGGGGGAGGCCACCCCGTCTTTTCATCGAAATGCAGGGCTTTCTCAGAGCTGGCCCGGCAGCCTCCGTATTTTACAAAGCTCCTCAGGCGATTCCAACCTAAGTTAAGACCCACTAATGGGGCGATTTCTGGATGGAAAATACTCAGAAAAGAAGCAGATAGGAGTAGCCGTCTTTTCTCGGGGGCGGGGTGGGGGGTAAAGCTATAGGCCAAGTGCCCACCGTGACCGACGCAGGGGCTCGTGAATCTGAGCCCGACTGGGTTCGGTCCTGGCGTGTGGCACTGACTCCATGGGCACAGCCCTTTCCCAGCCGGGCCCTCTACGGCAGCGGTTCTCAACCTGTGGGTCGCGACCTTTTGGGGGTCGAACGACCCTTTCACAGGGGTCGCCTAAGACCATCGGAAAACACATATATAATTACATACTGTTTTTGTGGTTAATCACGATGCTTTAATTATGTTCCGTTTGTAACAATGAAATTGGGGGTCACCACAACATGAGGAGCTGTATGAAAGGGCCGCGGCGTTAGGAAGGTTGAGAACCACTGGTCTACGGCAAGCCTGTCAATCAAAGGCTACGACGGGCGGATAAACAAGGTGTAAGTGCATGTGGCCGCAAAAAAACAAAACTTCCGCTTTCCTAGAAACGTAGGTTTATTGTGATGGAGACATGCTGATTACAAAGGGCTGAAATAAACCAGTCATCGTTAACATAGAATAATAGGACATTTTAATAAAAATTAATATTTTTCTTGCACATTAACTTACCAGACACTGCATAACTGCACAAATAAATAAGCGTAATGCAAGTAAACCTATTTTTCTTGTTCTCCGAAAGCGAGATATTTCCTGTTGTGCACACCAAACAAGTCAGTCCAGGACTAATGACGTGGCCACCGGCTGCCAGAACATTCGCTGCTGGTATTAGTGGAGGGAAATGGTGCGCCTGCGCGTAAGGCGCATAGGGAAACGAATGCAACACGATGACAGTCATCAGTCACTAGCTAACGTTGTAGTTCGTTATTAATGATTATGTATAACAGGATATTGTAAGAAGTAAGTTACGGAATTTTATTAAAACGTTTCTACGTCCCGTCATATCGGCTGGGCGCGTGCGCCGCGAGGTTGACCTGCTCGCTGTAGGGCTGAGTGGACCCCCAGCTGTTGGCTGTCGAATAAGGGCGGCCCCTGCAGTGGTCCAGGCACCTGCCCAAAGCACAGAACACGCCGGTCCTGGTGGGCCCTGGGCCGGTCAGACGGGGAGGCCTCTGTTCTCAGGGAATGAGCCTGCGTTTGGGTCTGAGGGGAGAGCCGGGGCCAGTGCAGAGACGGTGCCCAGAGGCCAGTGGGCGGGGCCACGGTTCTGAAATAAATCAAGAGTCCACGTCAGCAGAATACAGGACTGTGTGGGCGTGGGGTCACGCGGGGTCACGTGGGGGAAGCCGGTGGCCAGGAGGCTGGCCAGGAGCCAACTGGGCACCCAGAGCTCGCTGTATTGGCCACAGAGGAGCTGGCCAGGGGCGCGGGGTTTGCGTGAAGACGGCAGCTGCTGAGGCCGAGGGGCTCTGACCTGCTCAGGCGGGGACTCCGCCTTTGGTGCTGGGGGGTCTGCTCCGTGTGGGAAGGTCTCCTGAGTTTGACATGCTTGGTGTATGTAAGTGAGTGTGTGTGTGTGTGTGAATGTGTGTATGTCTGTGAGAGTGTGAGTGAATATGTGTGTGTGTGTGTGTATGAGTGTGTGATGAGTGTGAGTGTGTATGTGTGTGAGTGTAAGTGAATGTGTATGTGAGTGAGTGTGTGTGTGTGTGAATGTGTGTATGTCTGTGAGAGTGTGAGTGAATATGTGTGTGTGAATGTGTGTATGAGTGTGTGATGAGTGTGTGTGTGTGAATGTGTGTGTGTGACTGAATGTGTGAGTGTGTGATGTGTGTGTGTGTGTGAGTGAATGTGTGAGTGAGTGAGTGTGAATGTGTGAGAATGAATGTGTGAGTGTGTGTGTGTGTGTGAGAGTGTAAGTGAATGTGTGTGTGAGTGAGTGTGTGAGTGTGTGAATGTGTGTATGAGTGTGTGATGAGTGTGAGTGTGTATGTATGTGAGTGTGTGTGAGAGTGAATGTGTGAGTGTGTGTGTGTGTGAGAGAGAGTGAATGTGAGTGTGTGTGTGAGTGTGTGAGTGTGAGTGTGTGTGTATGTATGTGAGTGTGTGTATGTGTGTGAGTGAATGTGTGTGATGAGTGTGTGTGTATGTATGTGAGTGTGAGTGTGTGTATGTGAGTGTGTGTGTGTGTGTGAGAGAGTGAATGTGAGTGTGTGTGTGTGTATGTATGTGAGTGTGTGTATGTGTGTGAGTGAATGTGTGTGATGAGTGTGTGTGTATGTATGCGAGTGTGTGTGTATGTGAGTGTGTGTGTGTGTGAGAGTGAATGTGAGTGTGTGTGTGTGTGAGTGTGTGTGTGTATGTATGTGAGTGTGTGTATGTGTGTGAGTGAATGTGAGTGTGTGATGAGTGTGTGTGTATGTATGCGAGTGTGAGTGTGTGTATGTGAGTGTGTGTGTGAGAGAGAGAGTGAATGTGAGTGTGTGTGAGTGTGTGTGTATGTATGTGAGTGTGTGTATGTGTGTGAGTGAATGTGTGTGATGAGTGTGTGTGTATGTATGCGAGTGTGAGTGTGTGTATGTGAGTGTGTGTGTGTGTGAGAGAGAGTGAATGTGTGTGTGTGTGAGTGTGTGTGTATGTATGTGAGTGTGTGTATGTGTGTGAGTGAATGTGAGTGTGTGATGAGTGTGTGTGTATGTATGCGAGTGTGAGTGTATGTATGTGAGTGTGTGTGTGTGTGTGTGAGAGAGAGTGAATGTGAGTGTGTGTGTGTGTGAGTGTGAGTGTGTGTGTATGTATGTGAGTGTGTGTATGTGTGTGAGTGAATGAGTGTGTGATGAGTGTGTGTGTGTGAGTGTGTGTGAGTGTGAGTGTGTGTGTGTATGTGTGTGAGTGAATGTGAGTGTGTGATGAGTGTGTGTGTGTGAGAGTGTGTATGAGTGTGTGATGAGTGAGTGTGTGAGTGTGAGTGTGTGAGTGTATGTGTGTGAGTGAATGTGAGTGTGTGATGAGTGTGTGTGTGTGAGAGTGTGTATGAGTGTGTGATGAGTGAGTGTGTGAGTGTGAGTGTGTGAGTAAAGAAAAGCAGGTTCCAGGCCGACTGGGCCGAGAGCCTCACTGTGTGAGCCGTTGCCGTCCCGCAATACTGGGTGTTGGCCGCCTGACGCCTGGGAGGAGGGCCAGCCTTCGCCTGTCGGCCCGTCTCCGTGCGCGCGGCCGAGGCTCGTGAGCTGTGCCCGGGCCGGGAAAGGCCGCAGGCTGGTCCCACGGCCACTCCTGCCGCCCAGCCCGGAGCTCGCAGCACGCCCTCCCCCTGCGAAATGCCGGGAACCGCCGGGGCCCGGGGCGGACCTGCCCTTACCGGCCGACAGCAGGGACAATGCAGGCCGGGTGCTGAGTCACCTGTCAGCAGGCAGCCTGTGCTTCGGTGGAGCTGGCTGCCCGGTTCTGGAGCCGGAGCAGGGCCCACATCCTCGGTTCCGAGCCCCGCGGGGCTGTGGGGCTGGGCGGGGGGTGTTGTCGCGCGGACGCTGTGAGCAGGCAGAGCACCTGTCTGCTGGCCGAGAACCTGTGCGACACCCACGGAGCTGCCCACACTCATCCTCAGTGTCACTCACGTGGGAGTTTCACGTGGGATTTAGGGAGAGAAGCGTCACCGGGCTGTGTGTGTCTCAGGGTTTAACGTGAGCCAAGCGCTCGGAGAGAAAGCTCTGCCCACGTGGTGCTGAGTCACGGGCAGCACGGCCTCGGGGGATGAGCGACAACACGCCATCACAGCGATACACCCGCGTGGGCGCTCACACGGCCCCCGTGTCGGGACAGGCCGTGGAGGGCCGTGGGGAGGTGCGTCCAGGTCAGGCTGGGGGAGGGCCAGTGGCATCGCCCGACAGAGAAGAGCCGAGAACAGCCGCCCGCCCAGGGGCCCAGCCGTGGTGGGAAGTGTGAGACCAGAGGTTCCCCTCTGACCCACGACGGCCCCTTCCTCAGACGCACAGGCCTTTGTTGGAAATTGGATTTTTAGTTCAGGTAAAGCACAAACACCAAACAAGCACAGCCCTGCTTCATGAGAGCAAATGCTGGAGCGCTGGCTCGGGCCCAGCACTGGGGCCGCCTCCGCTCCCAGGGCAATTCTGACTCAGCCCTGGGCCGCCCAGGAGGCAGCCCTGCAGGAGGAGGAGCTGGGCCCTGGGGGGGGGGGGCATGGACCATCAGGACGGGAGGCCTTGCAGCCCGTGAGCTCACGATGGAAACAGGCCCGCAGCGTGGAGCGGGGAGCTGGGCTGGGAGACCCGCTCAGCGTCCCAGGGCCGCACCGGGACTCGCGCTGAGACAGACGGCTGGCCGGGCTGCTTCGCACGGTGCCTTATCCATGCGTCCGAGAGAGGCAGCGTCTCCCAGCTCTTAGATTCAAAACATCCAGTTCCCACCCCGCCCGCCGCGTGCAACCCTTTGACCTGGTCCGGGAAGAGGCCTCACGGCCTCGGCCACACCCGCCCCGGAGCCGCCCGCTCCCGACGGGGTGAAGGCGGAACCACGGCGCTGCCCGAGCTCCCGGGAAGGAACACGCAGGCGCTCCGTGTTGCAATCGCGCCGTCTTTGTCCCCTCGTCATGCCCTGCTCTGCGCTTGCTTCACCGGGAGGCCGGGCAGCTCACCTGCGGCCCCCCCCCCCCCCCCCCCCCGCCTGGTCCTGTCGGCCGCCTGCTTTGCATGTTGCTCCCAGGTGGTTTCTGTGGGAACAGCCTGTGGGGGAGCCCGGCTGCCAGGAGCAGGCTCCGCGGGGTTCATGGGAAGTGGTGGCAAAACAGCCCCCAGCAGCTTCTGGCATTTTCAGATAATTCCCTGCAACAAAAATAATAATTAACGTGGTAAACGTAAGGCACGCCTTTCATCTGATCGTCGCCGAGTATTTGGAACCGCCCATCACACTCCACGACACCCTGGGCCGACCGACATGTGATTGTTTCCATTCTGCAAGAGAAGAACGGGCTCAGCCAGGCTCCGGAGGCTCAGGGCCCAGGGGTCGGTGTCGGGAGGGAGCGGGTGCCCAGGCCCCGTCTGGAGCTGTGTGTCTCGAAGGGGCGACTCGCTAGGTTTCAGAGACGAGGCACCAGGTCACCGGCACTGGCACGCTGGTGCCCACATGTAGGGTGCCCCGCTCACCCCGATTTCCGTCCCTCACTGTTCGAGGCCCCTCTCACCGACCCCAGAGGGGCTCCCGGACGGAACAGCCCCTGAGCCCCTGGAGAGCCGTCCCCAGCCTCCATCCTCGTCTCCTCGTGTGAATGAATTTACACGAGACCTTGACTGCGTGGTGAGGCCCGTTTGTTAAAGCTGGCGCCTTCGTTACAGCAGCAACGCCAGCAACCGGTGCGTCTGGCTCCCGAAGCGCGGACGGCCCTCAGCTCGTCTGAAGAGCAGGTGGGTGGGGTCTGAGGCCTTGTCTACCCTCCTGTCTGTGGGTCTCACAGCTCCCGATACAGGGTCCTTCCCAAGGCCCCTTTCACTGTGTGGCCTTCCCAGAATTCACCAGAAGCACCTGCAACTTTCCGGCCGAGCCGGGCTGCTGGCTCCTCTTAGGGAGTGAAACGCGCCCCCCCCCCCCGTCTCTGCGTTCCCTCCTTGGGGGGTTAACCATCTGCCGTGGCCTTGGTGGGAGACACTGGCTTGTCAGTGACGGGCTGGCTGAGGGCCGCACGGCTTGGCCGTGTTTAGCTTCCGTCCCCGTGTCCCCACTCCTCCCGCCCTGGGACCCGTACGGCCACTTTGGGAGGTGTGCTGGCTGCTGAGACACTTGTCCTGTGTGAGTGGAGGGTGGCTCAGGCGACAAAGCTCAGATCCATCCGTTATCAGACCTCTGCCCCTCGGAGCCGACGTTGGAAGCGCTGAGGGGATGCCGGTGTGTCACCTGTAGGCGTGTCACCTGTAGGCGTGTCACCTGTAGGCGTGTCACCTGTAGGCGTGTCACCTGCTCGCCCCACGCAGCCCCAGCAGCTGCAGGGATTAAGGAGCATTTTATCACTAGGAAAGGAGCAGCCTCTATGTTGATTGAATTTTCTTTCTTTAACAGCATTTTAAATTTTATTTATTATTCTTACTGATTACAGAGGGGAAGGGAGAGGGAGAGAGAAACATCCATGATGAGGCAGAAGCGTAGATCGGCCGCCTCCTGCACGCCCCACGCTGGGGGCCAAGCCCACAACCCGCATGTGCCCTGACCGGGAACCGTGACCTCCTGGTTCCTAGGCTGACGCTCACCACTGAGCACACCAGTCGGGCTGTGTAATTTTCTTCTTTTAATTTGAGGCGACGTTGGCTGAAGTAATGTAAGTTTCGGGTGCAGAACATTATAATTGGACGGCGATACCCTGACAGCCTGCTCACCCCCCCCCCCCGCGTCTAGATTCCTTCCACCACACGTGACCCTTGACCCATTCGCCCTCCCCCGCCCCCCCCGGCACCCATCTGGGTTTGCACTGATGGCTTTTGCTTTGATTTGTATGTTCTGTTGTGTTTTACCGTCCACGTAGGAATGGAACCGTACCGCTCCTGTCCTTTCCTGCCTGATTCCTTCCTTCGCAGAATGCCCTCCGGGTTCACCCGTGTTCTTGCACATGGCAGGATGCTGCCTTTTTCGTGGGCGCGTAGTGTTCCACTCACACACGTCTGCATCGCGTCCGCCCATCGGCGGCCGGGGCTGCTGCCACAGCGAGGCTCTGGTAGACACGCCGCAGGGACCAGAGGGCCCTGCGTCTCCTCACCTTGGTGGGGCGTGTGTGGCCTCTGGGTTCCCGCCCAGAGGAGCGGCCGGATTAGCCGGGACTTCTCCTCTCACACCCCGCACCGGCCGCTCAGTGGCTGCGCGTCGGCTGTGAATGGCGATGCCGCTCAGGCTGACTGCCCGGGGCGGTGACCAGTCCTGTGACCCGCCAGGCGTTGGGTCGCGCCGCCCACGGCCCCACCTGCCGCTCGGATCGGCCTCTCGGGGGCCTTCGGGGCGTTTGGAGATTCGAACCCCGGGGTCTTTTCCTTCAAGTGCAGCCTCGTTCTTCTCGCGACTGAGTCTCCAGAACCTTCCGGGCCCGGCCTATGAAATCAGTAATCACCTGCTGGGAGCAGGAGAGTGAGGCCGGGGAGGCGTGTCCTCCTGGAGCGCAGGAGCCGGTGACGTCCAGGTGTGGGCAGCGCGGCTCCGTCCCTCCGAGCTTGGCCGGCAGCCTGGTGGGCCTCTCGCAGCTGCCCCCCCCCTCCCCAGGCTTGGCAGCTGCCACCGAGGGGAGGGCTGGCCAGTTGCCCCTGGGAGAAGGTGGAGGTCCCGTCACAGGAAATAATCCTCAATCCTCTCTCTCTCTCTCTCGTTTTTTCTTAAACAAACGGAGGCTATTTGAGCAGGGGTGTTGAAATCCCAGGTGGGGAACATGTCTGTCTTAGAGCAAAGCCGCAGGACAATGGAGCTGTTCCTACTGAAAGCCCCTCTCCGAGGAGTTTCCACACTAAACACGGGGACGCCAGGCGCTGCACCGGGCAGGGGCGCCTGGAGAAGACACCCACCAGCACCCCCAGCCCTTCCCGGGGACCCAGGACGCCCCAGCCCTTCCCGGGGACCCAGGGCCCTCATGGCCGTGGCTGCCACCCCCTGTAGCGCAGCAGCAGACAGGACACATCTGTGAGGAGAGACCAGTAGGTACCGTTTCACCATTTTCCCAAAGAGGCAGAACCGTTATCTCCTTGTGCCTGCAGGGTCCGCAGTGGAAACGGGTGGGGGTGGGGTGGGGTGGGGGAATGTCCCCAGAGGCCTCTGGAGTTTGGTGCTCGACTTGCTCCCCATCCTGTCCCAGAGCAGCCGACACATAACCAGAGGTTTGGCTTAATTAAACCATCAACTCGCTTAATGGGCCCGCGGGAGAAACGTCCCCAAAGGGCCAGGAGTCCGTGGACACAGCGGGAAGTCAGGGATTTGCTGGGGTTCGTGGCGGCGATTGGATGGGACTGTTCCAATCCCTGCGATTCGAGGCCTCGCGCAGTCATCGGAGAGTGGGGGTCGTTGTGGGCACGGCCCAGTGTCACCGCTCTTCCCCCACACGGTGGTGACAGCACTCCCATTTACTGAGAAATCTCAGGGCACCTGTGGGCGGCACCAAGCGCTCCGTCCGGGGGGGCAAGGTTACGGCTTTCACCTGTGCACCAACGGAAACCTATCCTTTTACCACTTCCCGGGCCACTGCCCAGGGCCCAGGACGTGCGGCCACGAGGACTTGGGAATCAGCACCTGGTGTGGGGAGAGGTCACCCTAGCGGAGCTCCCCGTCTCCGAGCTCCCAGAGCCTCCCCAGGTCTCAGAAGGAGAGTGGAAGTTCGATGAACAGCAGCCATAGCACCTCCATCGCCGGGGGACTGACGAGAGGCGGAAGGCCCTGCCCTTTCAGACAAATCGAGGCCGTTGCCTAAACAAAGGCCCTTGGGGGAGAGGTTGGGGAGGAGGAGCCGGAAACAGGCTTCTTGTTTGGATTATTTTTGACGAAAATCTTTACTTTGAAGTTGTGGCGTTAGTTAGGAATTTCCCTTCTAAGAGTCGACATCCTACGAATTATCAAAGCAAGTCCCCCAACGCTGCTGTGAAGAAACCACATTTGCAGCCCCTTCGGGGAGACAAGTAGGCCAGCCTCTCCCACATCGGAAAGGGAGCCCCCAGAGAGACACCCATAGACCCGGGTGTCCGTATCCACGAGGGCGTCCGTATCCACGAGGGCGTCCGTATCCACGAGGGACATGCTTCTGGGAGCTGAGTTAGTCTCCTGTTTCCCGCAAGGTGCTTTCATGCTGGCGTTTATAACGCTGGCTTCCGTTATCTCGATTTGTGATCATTAATTGAGGGTGAAACTGAGGCTGTGATTAGTTATTATAGTTCTGTAATGATTCAGGGGCAGTGGAGTAGAATGAAGACTTGACTGAGAGTTTGAAAATCTGAATTTGTAAGAAAGATCAGCCACTAATTAGGTAAAGATCTTGGATGAACTGTAGGTTTTAAGTGTTTTAACTCAAAAATGAGAAAAACGGCCTAGATCAGCCGATGGCAAAACCGTGTCTTTCAGAACCTTAGGGCTCCCCCGGCCCCTCATGGGCCGCTCCCCGCTCACAGGCCACGCCCCTAACAAGCCACGCCCACCCAAGACACTCCCCATGGGCCACGCCCCTCATGGGCCACGCCCCCAACAAGCCACGCCCACCCAAGACACTCCCCATGGGCCACACCCCTCATGGCCCACGCCCCTAACAAGCCACGCCCACCCAAGACACTCCCCATGGGCCACGCCCCTCATGGGCCACGCCCCTAACAAGCCACGCCCACCCAAGACACTCCCCATGGGCCACGCCCCTCATGGGCCACGCCCCTAACAAGCCACGCCCACCCAAGGCACTCCCCATGGGCCACGCCCCTCATGGGCCACGCCCCTCATGGGCCACGCCCCTCATGGGCCACGCCCCTCATGGGCCACGCCCCTCATGGGCCACGCCCCTCATGGGCCACGCCCCTCATGGGCCACGCCCCTAACAAGCCACGCTCACCCAAGGCACTCCCCCCTCAGCTGCTCAGCAGGGAGCAAGCACGCAGCAGTGCTGGTGTCTCTACCAAACTTCTAAGGCAGCGGTTCTCAACCTTCCTGACACCGTGACCCTTTAATACAGTTCCTCATGTGGTGACCCCCAACCATAACATTATTTTCATTGCTACTTCATCACTGTAATGTCGCTACTGTTATGAATCATCATGTCAATATCTGATATGCAGGATGTATTTTCGTTGTGACAAATTGAACATAATTAAAGCATAGTGATTCATCACAAAAACAACATGTAATTATCTATGTGTTTTCCGATGGTCTTAGGTGACCCCTGTGAAAGGGTCGTCCGACCCCCAAAGGGGTCGCGACCCACAGGTTGAGAACAGCTGCTCTGCGGAACACTCCCGCGTCGACCTCCTTCACATATCGGACTCAGCATTTTCTTAGAGAAATGGCTTCTCTGTTCACGACGGTTTTAAACAGTGAACTAGCTCATCTCCTGCTGGAGCAGGGTCCTTGCTGTACGGATATTCCGCTGATTTGTTCTAATTGTTAAAATTTCCAAAATTCATGCATTAAGTAGCTTAGACATTCAGCGTAAGATGTTTTCAGAAAAAGTCAGACTGTGACAAACGGCCGGGAAGCATCATTTTCAATATGTCATAACCGCCCCATCTGTAGTTTATCTTAAAAATAAGAATACAAATGTTCAGCTTATTTTGTATCGTGCCATGAATATTCATTAGAGTCGCTAGCCCCAGAATAGAGCACGAAAAGCAGAAGTATCCTGGGGGAAATTAACCGGTGAAAAAAGAGGGGCTCCAGCCAGCCTTGTTGGAATACCGGGCCGGCACTAACCAGGCCATTAGGGTTTGAGAATAAAAGCACCAGAAGTGCTCCCAACCTGAAGGAGGTAGTTCAGTGGGAAAGAGAGACACCCAGACGATTCTCCGCAAAGCTCTGAGGTGCACGCAGGGGTGGGAGCGGGAGGGTGTGATTGGAAGGTGGAGGTGAAGCAGGTGATTAAACCACAGGGTCGCTCAGCCCAGGGGTTCAGGGGGTCATGCCCGGGTTGCGGGCTCGATCCCCAGCAGGGGGCGTGCAGGAGGCAGCTGATGGATGTTTCTCTCTCTCCCTCTCCCTTCCTCTCTGAAATCAATAAAAAATATATTTTAAAAAACAGAAAACCTTAGGGTCTGTGTTTGAATGGCAGTTCCATGGCTTGGTGACACCATGGGTTAGCTTTATGACGTACTGGAATCACGGCTTCATTTTCTCCCCTTGAGGATTTGTGCCAATCAGACGCGGTGATCAGCGTGACACGCCTGGCACAGGGCGCACTCCCCGGCGGCAGCGTGTCTTCACTCTCGCACAGTTTGTTCCCGCGTCTTACCAGCCGCGCCCTGACCGCCTGTTTCAGACGCTGTTCGCTGGCGGCACAAGCAGCCTCGGAGACAGTACCGACTCCTCTGGAGCAGGTGGTGTGCTTCCTGCCGTTCCCACGGAGAGGCCACCTTTGGGGTCACCGTCAGGCTGCCGCCTGCCTGTTCCGTGACTCGGTTTCCCCAGCATGAGCTTCCTCCTGTGCCAAGCGCAGTCCCGTGCCTCTCCGCCTCTCCGCGACCCCGTGGGAGGGAGCTGGGAGGCTGGGCAGCAGCTGGTCCCTGAACCACGAGTCCCTGTCTTCTTAGCCCCCAGGGGACTGTGTGGGGCCAACTCATTCGCTTGAGAAAGGATCTGATCTCAGACCTTTCACTGTTCTTTTTAAAATAATTTAATTTTTAAAACTTATTTATCTTTGTTGTTGAAAGTATTGGAGACGTCCCCTTGGTGGTTTTTTCCGCATCGATCCCCCTCCACCCGACCCCAGCCCAGGCCTTCACCCTGTTGTCTGTGTCCATGGGTTACACCTATGGGCATACAAGGCCTTTGGTTGGTCTTTTCTCACCCACCTGCCCTCCCCCACCCTCCCTCTGAGATTCTGCAGTCGGGTCCAGGCTTCCATGTCTCTGGATCTATGTTGTTCATCGGTTTATTTTGTTCATTAGAGTCCACATGTGAGTGAGATCATGTGATACTTGTCTTTGTCTGTCTGGCTTATTTCACTGAGCATGATGCTCTCCAGGCCCCTGCCTGCTGCCTCACAGGGTAAGAGATCCTTCCTTTTCATGGCTGCGTAGTATTCCACGGTGTCGATGGACCACAGCTTTTGTATCCACTTGCCTGCTGATGGGCACTTGGGCTGTTTCCAGGTCTTAGCTGTTGTGAATTGTGCTGCTATGCACACAGGGGTGCATGAGCTCCTTCTGCTTGGTGTTTCTGGCTTCTTAGGCTATATTCCTAGAAGTGGGGCGACTGGGTCAAACGGGAGCTCCATATGTAACTTTTTGAGGAGCCTCTATACTGTTTTCCACAGCGGCTGCACCAGTCTGCATTCCCACCAGCAGTGCACGAGGGCTGTTTTCTCCACGTCCTCACCACAGAGACGTGCCGTATCTCATCACTCTGAGGAGCAGTTTTTCCCACTCTAATGACTCTGAAATTAGGTGAGTCCTGATAATACTGGCCACAGTCTTCCTTCATGTGAAAGTTAACGATACGCCTTACAATAATTATTTTTATCTCAGTGAAATCCAGTTTACGTTTCCTCTTTTCCTGTGTATTGTGTCAGTCTGCGAGGTAGGCCTGTTCCTGCATCACACGAAGAGGTATTGTGTTCATGTCTCAGCGCTCACGATTTAAAAGAGCACGTTTTCATCGCCTTTTTAAAATCCGTGCTAACATGTCTGTGGCAGCCACTCGCGTGGCGGGCGGGCGTGAACGTGCCTCTCTGTGAGGAGCGTTTGCGGGCTCCTCGCCCCCGCGGCCCCGGAGCTCAGCCCGGAGCTCTGCCACCCACTCCGAGCGGCTCCTGATCATCTTCATGTTCACGTGTAAGCGCGGCTGTTAGCGTGGGAGCTGGAGTTGTCTGAATTGCCATGACAACCAGAGATCCGTGTGCTAATCTTGTCATCGGCCATCAATCGTCACTTTATAAATCCATTGCCTACAAGGATCCCACATGTCAGATCTAAGCAGTCTTGTATGCATGACTTTTCCCCAGACTATTTCAGGGTGAAGTAGGCGTCAGGTTCTAAGCTGGCGTCTTCGCTGGTTAGGTCCCAGGAGCGTAGAGATAACGGCTGTGGAGTGAGCTCAAACTCTGAGTTCCCGGCCACTCGCCTCGCTTATTGTCTCTTTTCACTTGTCTGTGTCACTGCACAGTCCCGGGGATGTGAGTAAGGAGTGCGTTTATTCGTAATGCAGGGGTTTAGTGCAGGGATTTAGTGCAGGGATTTAGTGCAGGGATTTAGTGCAGGGATTTAGTGCAGGGATTCAGTGCAGGGGTTTAGTGCAGGGATTTAGTGCAGGGATTTAGGGCAGGGATTTAGTGCAGAGGTTTAGTGCAGGGATTTAGTGCAGGGATTTAGTGCAGGGGTTTAGTGCAGGGGTTTAGTGCAGGGGTTTAGTACAGGGGTTTAGTGCAGGGGTTTAATGCAGGGGTTTAGTGCAGGGGTTTAGTGCAGGGGTTTAGTGCAGGGGTTTAGTGCAGGGGTTTAGTGCAGTGGTTTGGTGCAGGGGTTTGGTGCAGGGGTTTGGTGCAGGGGTTTGGTGCAGGGGTTTAGTGCAGGGGTTTAGTGCAGGGGTTTAGTGCAGGGGTTTAGTGCAGGGATTTAGTGCAGGGGTTTAGTGCAGGGGTTTAGTGCAGGGGTTTAGTGCAGGGATTTAGTGCAGGGGTTTAGTGCAGGGATTAAGTGCAGGGGTTTAGTGCAGGGGTTTAGTGCAGGGGTTTAGTGCAGGGGTTTAGTGCAGGGATTTAGTGCAGGGATTTAGTGCAGGGATTTAGTGCAGGGGTTTAGTGCAGGGGTTTAGTGCAGGGGTTTAGTGCAGGGGTTTAGTGCAGGGGTTTAGTGCAGGGATTTAGTGCAGGGATTTAGTGCAGGGGTTTAGTGCAGGGGTTTAATGCAGGGATTTAGTGCAGGGGTTTAGTGCAGGGGTTTAGTGCAGGGATTTAGTGCAGGGATTTAGTGCAGGGATTTAGTGCAGGGGTTTAGTGCAGGGATTTAGTGCAGGGATTTAGTGCAGGGATTTAGTGCAGGGATTTAGTGCAGGGGTTTAGTGCAGGGGTTTAGTGCAGGGGTTTAGTGCAGGGATTTAGTGCAGGGATTTAATGCCGGCCTGAGGAAGCAGGCTGGCTCGTTCCTTATAGACCAACATGGGTCCATTTTGTTCAGACTTTGTAGCTTCCCTGCCGATGGCATCAGCGATCCTTTAAGAGGAGAGTTAAGTCCTATCTCTCCGGTCCCTGCGGACAGAGCAGCGGATGAGGTGGAGACGGCAACAAAGACCCTTAATCCTGAAGGTGAAGGAGAAGCGTGCAGCTCCATCAAGGACTGAGTGGAGACTCCAGACCACCAGGTGCTTGGGTTTAACCCACTGGCTTTGCTCTTATTGGCCCTGGATTTATTTAAAAGCAGAGCGAATACTGACTGTCTGCTTTGATGTGCTTCACGGTGGACTCATTGGTATCCAGACCGGTGACGCCCACTCACCTGGGATCCTCATGGCGCCGCGGGCGCTCGGAGCGGCGGGGGTGGGATGAGGCGGCGGGGGTGGGAGCTCGGGGCTAGGCCTGCACAGAGGGTTGATGCCATGTGTTAGGTCCTCGGAAATGTGCGTTTCATAAATATTTATGAGCCCTCAGCACTGAGCCATATCCTAGCTGGTTTTTATGGAGAACACAGCATCTTCTTCAGTATTTTTTTATTTTTTATGCCATATGCTTTCCTTTTCACTTGGAGGCTCTCTGGATAATTCATGCAAAAAAAAAAAGTAAGATTGGTTTGAGTTTAAAAATACCTGAATTGGCTGCTAGGTGTGAGCTCTCTCCGGCTGTGATCCTCCTACAAGGCTGCACATCAGAGAAAACCCAAGGAGCCTTGCAAATAAGAGGGTTAGAGGCGCTCGGGCCTCCTGCTTCAGACGCCCCCCAAGCAGGTCCCAGGGGCCCTGGCCTCACCCTGGCTGAGAGGCACAGACATGCAAAGCCTGGGCTCATTTACTTTATAATCTGTGTCTCCTGACTTCAGGTTTTTGAGAAATTCACATGCGTGGAGTCTTTCCACATTTCTGTTTGAAAGTTGACTATATTCGTGTCCATGCAATTCTCTTCCATCTGTGTTGTGCATTTTGCCAAGTACCTTCACTTGCTCCTCACCACCATCTGAGAGGCTGTGACAGGCCGTGGCCGATGTGGGAGGACGTACACGTTGGTTCGCTGCACGGAGCCCCTGTCGAGGGGACAAGTGTGGGCGAAAGGGGCCACGTGCTGACCTGGCAGCTCAGGGGAGGCCTGCACGGCCGTCTGGCAAACTCAGACCTGAGGATGGTCTGAACTTAAACTTTAACTAAAGCAGTGATGGTGGGGAGTTATGTCCTAGGCCGGTATCTTCCCTGACAAGGTCAACCTTTACCTTCACTGAGCCTCTGTCTTTTTGCATCTATAGTAACACACCCTTGAAATGTCTGGGTCACTTATGACTTCCCTGTATCTGGAGCCCCTGGGGTACAACCACATGTGCTGGGCGCCAGGACAGAGACCACAAATTCCTTCACTATCATGTTAATTATTCCTGCACCCACCTAAGTATGTGTCCATCATTTTACTTCTTATCCAATCCCAGGGGTTTCCCCACTTTGCTTTCTCCCGCCTCTCTAGTTTATCACTAATGGATTTCCTGTAACCCACCTAGGTCCCTTCCTTTGATTGCAACGTATAAATACAGATGTAACCCGCCATTCTCCGGAGCATTAGCTCAATTCGTTGAGGTTCTGCTTCCCAGCATATGTCGACAGTTTGGCTCAAATAAACTCACAAAAATTCTTTACAGGTTTCAGTGGCCTTTTACTTTAACAGATGAATTACGACCCACGCGGCTGTGGGAATGATGTGCTGTGAGCTGGTGCCTGGCCGACATGCTTAAGTGACTGCTCGCTGCATTCAGACTCGGCTCCTGTTGGCCAAATGCCCACAATTCACTTATCTCGACCTGAACTCTTAGATGCTTAGTGTCCACACACACACACACACGGCATGAGGATGCTTCTAGAACCTTTCTGACTGTGATTCTCAGTCAGTCCAGTCTTATGTGACCTATGGACGGTGCCCTGCTTGGGGGGATGGCTATGCCGTGTGGCTACTGACTACATCGCCGAGGAAACAGCCCTGCCCAGCGAAGTCTGGTTGTGCTGCGAGTTGGATGGTTCTATTCTCAGGCTGGTAAACCCGGCCCAAATGTTCGGGGGCTCGAGTTTAAGAATGACTTTCTTTTCTCATCTGAGAACATGATATTCTCGGAGACGCAGGAAGCCGTGGGGAGGCAGCCGGCAGCGCCCTAAAGGGCCATATGCTCAGCTTCTCCATCTCCCTGGAGGCTGCGGTGACAGCCGTGGGCGGAGCGAGCTGTCACCCATCCCGGCTGTCACCCACGCGCATCGCAACCTCAGAGAGCCCGCGGCCTCGGGATGGAGGGACGCCTGCAGCCACCTCTCCTCTCGGAGCCGCCTGTGTCCTCACCGATAAGGTTCCTTCAGAGACGAGACCCTTTCCTGGTGGCGACGGAATCGCAGCCTCGGTGGCAGCCGCCTGCGCGTGAGAAGTGGTCGGATTCGCTCCATTCTGAGGAGAGCCGGTCGCTTCTGACACTCCCAGGACTTGGTTTCTCCGACTGCTCGTCCCTGGCGGGGGGACCCTCTCCGAGGGCTGGGGGCTGATGAAAGGCGTCAGACTTGGTCGGACGTGCAGGTGTTGGATGTCGAGAACTTTAGGGGGAGGCGCCCAGGAGGGGAGGTGCCTGGCGAAGGCTTTCCTAGGAACACGCACTTTCTCCCGGGAGGTGCAGCTGACGAGGCTCCAGGACAGGCCTGGCTGGATAAGTCCCTTCCTTCCTGAGCAGAGGGGGACGGCCGGCCACGCCCCCGCAGCCGGGGCTGTTTCAGGGCATTTCCGGGGGATGGTCCTTCCTCACAGCCGGCTCCCTTCCCCCTCGTGTCCCCTTTCGGGGGGGGGGGGACCGGAGCCTCCAGTCACTCCTCCTCCCTCAGATAAAAGGGACCGGCCTCTGCCTCAAGGGAAACCACAGCGACTGGGAAAGTGTGTACTTGAGGGCTTGTCTGCTCACCCTGTGGGTGTCCAAAGAGGCAAAACACAGTGCTCCCGGTCCTGGGAAATGCCTGATCGAGTGAATATTTATCCTCCGGTTTTATTATTTCAACTAGAAGCCCAGTGCACGAAATTCGTGCACGGGGGTATGTGTGTCCCAGCCCAGCCTGCACCCTCTCCAATCTGGGGCCCCTCGAGGGATGTCCGACTGTGGGATCTGGCTTACACGGGCAGTCGGACATCCCTCTCACAATCCAGGACTGCTGGCTCCCAACTGCTCGCCCGCCTGCCTGATCGATGCCTAACTGTTCCCCTGCCAGCCCAGTTGCCCCCAACTGCGTTCCTCTGCCAGCCTGGTCATCCCCAACTGCCCTCCCTTTCAGGCCTGGTCCCTCCCAACTGCCTGCCCCTGCCGGCCATCTTGCAGCCACCTGTGTCCACATGGGGGCAGCCATCTTGTGTGTTGGAGTGATGGTCAATTTGCATATTACTCTTTTATTAAATAGGATAACCTTAAAATTCACAGTCAGCACGTGGGAAATCCTAAGGCCCAATTCCCGCTACGACCCTGAGAACTCGGAGCACGAGGCCCAGAAACCTGCCGGGAACCCGCAGGCTCCGACTGGCTGTGCGTGAACGTTCCAACCAGCGTTTCTCCTTTTCCTTCGCTTCGTTTCCTTTCCGCCCCGACGTGAACGGGGTTTGGGGCGGACGATACACAAACGCCCCGGTGCCGGCCTCTGGAATATGGCTAGACCTCCGGGTGCTCAGGAGCGAGACCGTTCTCGAGGTATGGAGGCCCCTTCCGGACAACTGCTAGCTCTTAAAACGTGTGTGTTTAATAAAATTAAGGTGGTAAGTAAAGGACTGATGAAGTTTACATGATCGACAGCGGTTTCTGCTTCTGTAGAAGATGTTTAATCGCCCGGGTCTCTCTCCTCGGCATGTGGGCGCGTCCGTCGGTGACATTCCCACTGTGTCTCCGGTCACGTGGGCGGAGCATCCACGTGGCCCCGCTTTGTCCCCACGTCTGGATGAGTCTCCGAAGGACAACACCGGCTCCTGTGAATGATAATTCTCCCGACAGATGTGCACGAACAGCGGCTTCCCGAGACCGAGCTCCTGCCGCGACGACTCTCAGCGGGACCCCGACAGGCGTGCAGTGACCTTTTCAGAGGTGAGGACGCTGCGACGCGGGCGAGGGGAGGATGCTCCTGTGAACTCAGCACCTGTGTGGAGACCCACCTTTCTCCCTCTTGTGCTGGCTGCCTCTCCCGTCCGGGGCGTGACCTGGCCCGGCCCACACTCACTCACTCTCTGCCCGAGGCCGTCAGGAAACCGGGGAGTTTTTAAAGGCGCCCCTCGCTGATAAAAGGGGGGTGACATTTGGAAATAAGCCAGAGACGTGGGTGGGAGAGCATTTTCAAAAGCATAACCCGAGGCATTCACTGACCCGCCAGAGACACAGCTCTCACTCTTCTCCCCGTTGAGCTGTTTTCTATTGTACGTAGAAGACTATGTTTTAGTCTTGTTTTTTAATTTTTATTCAAAGTTTTTATAGCAATATTAATTATGGAGTGGGTCAGCTTGTATATCAACAAGACCCATATTATAGACACACATACACTCATATACACACTTTTTCTCCTGATTTTTATTTATGATTTATTATATACTAAGTATGCTTATGTAGGCTTATACATTATGTTCAGGTTTTATGTGTGCTTAGTGGGTGAGGTTATTCAAGGAAGAAGAATGTTAAAGACATTCGACTGTGTGTTCAAGTTAGAGGTTTATTTTGCTGATCAAGGAGCAACGAGACCAAATCTGCTTTAAATTAGAGCGTCCAGTTGAGTCAGAACAGGTGAGAACACGGAGGAGAGCGAACGCCGAGGCCTGAACTGTTGGAAAAGGGACGGTCCTGCCAGAAAGAGTGGCCTGTCCACGCCCGCGAGGGACAGACCGGGTTCACATCGAGGGGCACAGGGCGCTGCTGGGAGCCCTCAGAGCTGTGTAGGGAGCTCGCAACAAGCCGGCCAGGCGCTGGGCCGGGCTGTGCAGGCCTGGGGTGGGGACCCTGGGCCACGGCTTTTAAAAAAATATATTTTTATTGATCTCAGAGAGGAAGGGAGAGGGAGAGAGAGATAGAAACGTCAGTGATGAGAGAGAAGCATGGATTGGCTGCCACCTGCACGCCTCACACTGGGGATGGAGCCCACAACTCGGGCCTGTGCTCTGACCGGAATCGAACCCTGACCTCCTGGCTCATAGGTTGACGCTCAACCACTGAGCCACCGGCCGGGCTGGCCACGGCTTTAGGTCCCCCCTCCCCGCCTGCTGAGGACACAGCTGGACTTCCTCCTGGGCGGCACGGAGAGAAGCGGGGCCTGGGAGACTCGGGGCCGATTCCACGCGAGCAAATGCCGCTCACGTCCGTGCGAGTCAGAAGATCCCTTTCCTGGGGACGTGGAGGGGAGCCCACCCCCACCAGCAGCCGGTGGGGACCAGAGAGCTCCGTCGGCGACATCACTGGCCCCCTCGTCGCCGAATAACGACTGTTTCCGTGTGACCCTCTGTAAACTACGCGTCAGTCTCTCCACGCCACAGCCTCCCCTCTGGACTCTGCGCGGCCTCGCTGGGCGTGCACTTGTGTCTGCATTTATGAGGATGTGCTCCTGCTTCCCGCCAGGCGTGGAGGTCGTTTGCATTTAAATGCCCGCGTGGCATGTTCCGGCCCACACGGAATCCACCGCCGACTCCGAAGGTGTCTGAGCCTGTCGGCCACGAGTGGAGATAACCATGGAACCCCATTTGCATGATGATCTCAGAACTTCCTGGCACCTAGAAGGTTCCAGGGAACAGAGGGCCGTGTGGTTACACTTTCGAAATATCAGGTGCTGGCCCCGGCAGTGGGACCGTGGGTGGGTGGAGCCCTCGGGGTGGGGGCCCCCGGGAGGGGCTCCTGGCACCAGGGGAGGCAGCAGGCGCAGCCCTTGGAGGAGACGCAGGTTGGGTGCGGGAGGCCATGGACAGGGACCGAAGCGAGGGCAGCCCAAGCCCATGGCTCGTAAACTTGCGGGAAGGGGAGACCTGACACTCATGTCGCCGTGAGGACGGATCTCGGACGTCGCTCACCTGGGACCACGGCGACGGCTCTTTGGAGAATGGCCGAGGGCGGGCTTGGGCTTGCTGTTGGCTGTTGGAGAGTCCGCGCCGTGTCATTCTGTTTGGAGGTGACGGTGCCTGACTGGTTTCACCTCCACAGCGGAACCCGCCCATAGAGGGGGCCCCGCACACCCAGGGCTGAGCAGGTCAGGGGCGAGACTCACACCTGCCCCAAAGGCCGGCAGTGACCTCACGTGGATGTCTTCTTGGTCTTTGCACGTTTTAGATCAGAGAAAACGGAGCTGTTCCTGCGCCTGTGCAGTTACACCTCCCGACACTGCGACCTGCGAGGGGATCAGCAGGGATCGCAGGTGATGGAGCCTGTGTTGCAGGCACCGTCACAGGGACTCTGGCTCTGAGGGTTGTTAGCGACCTGAGAACACGGCGCCGCCGCCTCGTGAGTGGAGGGGGCCCCCCCGGGTGAGTGTCCCCCGAGGCGGCAGGTGTGTCCCCCAGGCGGCAGGTGTGTCCCCGAGGCGGCAGGTGTGTCCCCCCAGGCGGCAGGTGTGTCCCCCCAGGCGGCAGGTGCGTCCCGAGGTGGCAGGTGTGTCCCCCAGGCGGCAGGTGCGTCCCCTCCCCCCAGGCGGCAGGTGCGTCCGAGGTGGCAGGTGTGTCCCCCAGGCGGCAGGTGTGTCCCTGAGGCGGCAGGTGCGTCCCCTCCCCCCAGGCGGCAGGTGTGTCCCCCCAGGCGGCAGGTGCGTCCCGAGGTGGCAGGTGTGTCCCCCAGGCGGCAGGTGTGTCCCCCAGGCGGCAGGTGCCCTGCGTGGAGGTGCGAGGCGCCTGTGCAGTGGACACTCATGACCCGCGTGGCCCCCCGAGGTGGACGAGCTCCCACCTGCAAAGTGTCCTTTTCGGGGTCCGCTTAGTCCGCTGCGTTGAATTTTTGTTCTTTTCGTGGACAGTTTCGCTGTTTAAAACGCTCCTGGGTCCCAGGGCGGAGGGGCTGCCGGGCTCCTCAGTGCAAGGCCGTCCTGACTCACGGAGGACAAAGGGTTCCATGCGGCCACGCGGGCGGGTCAGCGCGCTGCTGGCCGAGCTCACGGCACAGAATCGATACCAGGAAACCAGGTGTGTCCAGGCAGAAGCACACGGAGAACACGCCTGCGCACTGTTGCAGAAGAAAATGCAAATGAAGGCAGGAAGCTGGCCCCGAGCTCCCCTGTGGGGCAGGCTCAGCATTTGCTAGTTGTTCCAGAAGCTTCCACGGAACAGAGCTGCAGGGAGCGATGAGACTTGACGGCTCAGTGGTTCGCTCTCCTTGGAGCGTGCGTTTCTAAAGTAGCGACTCTGACACGTGTCCAGTGGCGTGGCCTTAGGACGGCGCAGCGGAACCGGGATCCGACACGAGGCCTGTCCCGGCTGATCCGTGATTACCGTCGACAGGCGCCGGGCGGCTCGCGTGGGAAGAGCAGCCCTCCCTGAGCTCGGCCCGTTCTGCGGGATGACCGTCAGGAAACCGTGTCTGCCCGTCTCCTCCTCCGTCGAGTAAGGGCTGAGACAGGCCCCGCCAGCCGCTGTGGCTCGAGTCAGAAGCTGTTTGTAATTAGCCTGAGGCGGTGCCCGGGCTGGTGACGAGGGCCAGGTCCGCCCTGGGAGCCGGGCCCGCCCTGGCTCAGGGGAACGTCTGGGGGACGTCCCTTCTCCCTCAGGGTCCGTCTCAAAGCTCGTTTATCAGGTGGTAGCTTCCAAGTCTTTCCTGGCAGCGGCCTGCTCAGGGCCTTGTTATCGGGGGCTTGAGCTCTGGAGGGACTTCACGGACGCCCCCAAGGGCTCTGGGGGTGGACCGTGGGTTAATCCTACGTCTGGTCGTCTGATCGTGGCCCTTGACCTTGGAACGACCTTGGCTTTGCTCAGGCCCCTGTAAGCTGCCTGTTTCCACGGGAGACCAGTTCAGCCACTGTCGCCACAACGTGTGTGTGTGTGTGTGTCTGTGTGTGAGTGTGTGGTCTGTGTGTGTGTGTGTGTGTGTGTGTGGTCTGGGTGTGTGTGTGAGTCTGTGTGAGTGTGTGTGGTCTGGGTGTGTGTGAGTCTGTGTGTGAGTGTGTGTGGTCTGGGTGTGTGTGAGTCTGTGTGTGAGTGTGTGTGGTCTGGGTGTGTGTGAGTCTGTGTGTGAGTGTGTGTGGTCTGGGTGTGTGTGAGTCTGTGTGTGAGTGTGTGTGGTCTGGGTGTGTGTGAGTCTGTGTGTGTGTGGTCTGGGTGTGTGTGTGTCTGTGTCTGTGTGTGTGTGTGTGGTGTGTGTGTGTGTGTGGTCTGGGTGTGTGTGTGTCTGTGTGTGAGTGTGTGTGGTCTGGGTGTGTGTGAGTCTGTGTGTGAGTGTGTGTGGTCTGGGTGTGTGTGAGTCTGTGTGTGAGTGTGTGTGGTCTGGGTGTGTGTGAGTCTGTGTGTGAGTGTGTGTGGTCTGGGTGTGTGTGAGTCTGTGTGTGAGTGTGTGTGGTCTGGGTGTGTGTGAGTCTGTGTGTGAGTGTGTGTGGTCTGGGTGTGTGTGAGTCTGTGTGTGTGTGGTCTGGGTGTGTGTGTGTCTGTGTGTGTGTGTGGTCTGGGTGTGTGTGTGTGTGGTGTGGGTGTGTGTGTGTGTGTGGTGTGGGTGTGTGTGTGTGTGAGTGTGTGTGGTGTGGGTGTGTGTGAGTGTGTGTCTGAGTGTGTGTGGTCTGGGTGTGTATGAGTCTGTGTGGTCTGGGTGTGTGTGTGTGGTCTGGGTGTGTGTGTGTGTGTGTGTGTGGTCTGGGTGTGTGTGTGTGTCTGTGTATGAGTGTGTGGTGTGGATGTGTGTGTGTGTGTGTGGTCTGGGTGTGTGTGTGTGAGTCTGTGTGTGTGTGTGTGGTCTGGGTGTGAAATGCACGCGACACGGACTGTGCACAGTTTGCAGAGCTGTGGCTGCAGGCAGAGCTGGCTACACTGCATTCTCCGTGGTCGCACTCACAGCCGAGTCCCCTGTGTGAAGCCCTAACAACACGATAAAAGGACACGCCTTTCACAGACGCCGTCACTTGGGTGATTGGTGTCCCCAGTTGCAACCTTTCAGGCTGCACAGTGGTTCCTGGGGAGACGACGTGTGGTTCTCACCTGCCCATATCGCCTCACGTCCACCTGGCACAGCTGTGCTCGGGGAGGGCAGGGAGCAAGGACAAGAGGCGTGACCTGGGGAGGAGCCAGACTGTGCTGAGGGCACCGACCAGGAGGTGCCAGGCAGCGGCCACATCCTGAGCTGTGCCTCGTGCAGAAGGGAGACTGGCGTAGGGGAGGCCGCTGGAGGGAGACTGGCGTTGGGGAGGCCGCCGGGGGGAGACTGGCGTAGGGGAGGCCGCCGGAGGGAGGCTGGCGTAGGGGAGGCCGCCGGAGGGAGACTGGGGTTGGGGAGGCCGCCACACGGTCCCAGTTTCATCCTCAAGGAGCGACACGGGCAGACAGCCTCCCTCCCCCCCCCCCCCCCCGAGTGCGGGCAGATGCCCGGCCAGACGGCTCTGTGCACACGCGCCCTCGCTGCTTTGCCGTTTATGAAACCAGCTTCCGACGCAAATAGGTCTGGAGGCTGTTTCTCTCCCAAGCGAAACTCGGGACGGAGAAGTGAACCTGTCGTTTCACTTGGAGCTGAAATCCGTACGCTGCGAAAGCTGGTCTCCTCTCTTCTCTGCTCTCTGTGCTTATGTAACAGCACGTTTCCCAGAAATAGACGATGAATTTCACATCAAAGGTGCCGAGTAACTTCTTGCAGATTTACAGAACTTTCTCCCTCTGAGAAGGAATAATGTCACCAGGTGGCTGCTCTCCAGACGGGATGTGTCGCCGGAGACCGTGGCGGTGAGAGGGCAAAGGCCGACAGGGAGAAAGGGAGGTGCCCAAGGACACCCCAGGGCACAGTCACCTTTCCTTCGTGCTTTGCTACAGGCCTGTAGGCGAGTTAAAGAGTAAGCGGATACGTGTTTCTTCGGGCACGGGCGTGTCTGACAGACCTTCTCGCGCTCCTGTGTTGGGCACACGCGGGACGGCGAATGCAGAGCCACCACCACGCGCCCCTTCCGAAGGCGCCTGCTCCGGGGAGAGCCCGCCGCAGGGGACTGGTTACTATTAACATCGTTTCTCTTCTGAAATGTAATAAACGCGCAGACTGGGTGTCCGGGATTTGGGGAAAGCCGGGCAGAGAGGCTGTTACCGGCTCTCGGCAGCTGCGAGCAGGGCAAAGGAGGCGGACGGAGAAGACATCAGAACAGGAGAAGTTACGCTGGGGGGTTGTGGGCACGAGCTCTGGTGTCAATGAATTAACTCTTTGCTGTTATTCAGGGAGATGTTTACTCTCGCCTCTACGAGCCTTAAATTAGCAGAGTTGAAAGCGGTGAACTAAATCTTATCAGCAGGTGTTAAGAGCCAACGACCTGTAGCTCTCTCGTCACAGATTGGAAAGACTTTCACTGGAAAATCACCTGGAATCGCGGCCACGTGCGGACCTCGCGGTTGGGTGTGGGCCAGCGATGGAGCCTTCGTGCTTTGAAGCAAGGATTTGCTGCGACAGCCGATCCGTGTGGGTCAGCTAGTCCGATAGTCGCTTCAAGCGCTCGTCCCACGTCAGTGAGGAGGCCTCGGACAGGCCTGCCCGACTGTCTCTGCGTGTGACCATGCCCAGCGGACCGCCTTCCTGTCTCCGGCACCAGCCTCGCCTGCAGGCGGATGCTCACGGCGCCCAGCCCGCTCCGCCTGGTGCCTGGCGCCTGGTGCCGGGTCCGTCAGCTGGGATCCTGTCTGTGGCTTGGACGCCGCCTTGGGCCTCTGTTCTCATAACAACGTTCTCTTCAGAGCGGTTTTAGGTTCACGTGAAAATTGAGGGGAAACGTTCAGATTTCTCAGGTGTCCCCATGACCCCCACCCCCACCAGAAGGGACGTGTGTGACAACTGAGGAACCCAGGGGTGCGTCTTCATGACCAACCAGTTCTGTTGGCTTCAGTCTGGGCGGTGTAGACTCCATGGGTTCGGACAAATGCAGGATGACATGTGTCCACCCCATCGTGTCAGCCTCCGTCTTCCCACTGCCCTGCTCTCCTCAGTGCTCAGTCTGTCCACACGCTCCTCACCCGACCCCTGGCCGCCCCGATCTGTCCTCCGTCTCCGTGTCCTGCCTCTAGAACGTCATGGAGGTGGATCCACACGGTGGGGGCCGTTCAGGCTCCGTTCCCTCAGTGATACGCACGGAGGTCTCTCGGGCCCTCCTGTGCCGTGACAGCGCCGTTCCTCTCAGCTCTGAATGCTGTTCCACGACACGGCTGGGGCACAGTTCCTTTCTCCGTCACCGACCAGCCAAGGCCCTCCGTGGCCCCGAGTCTTGGCGATTATGAGGAAAGCTGCCACGAACACGTGTGCCCTGGTTCCCCTGGACATAACTTGTCGTCTCCTTCGGGAAAACACCCAAGAGCGTAACTGGAATGACGTGTGAGATACGTTTAGTCGTATTTTAAAACCTGCCCCACTTCCCCAGTGTAGGCACCGTTTTCCCCAAGTGGCTGCGCCATTTCTCACGCCCAGCCCTGCGTGAGCGCCCCCTCATCCACGTCCTCGCCGGCATCGGTGTCGGAGTTGCCGAGCGTGGCCGTTCTGAGCGCGGTGCCGTGCGCCTCACTGCGATTTTAATGTGCGTTTTCCAAATGACACACGACGCGAGGCATCTGTGACACACCGTTTGCCACCTTTGCTGAGGTGTCTGTCGAGGTCTCTGGCCACGTGTTAGTCGGGGGTGTGTTTTCCTGGTGCGTGTGGAGTTCTGAGAGTTGCTTGTACATTTTGGATACGAGTCCTTCATCAGCTGCCTTTTCTCCAGCGTGTGCCTGTCCTCTCATCCGCTGACATTTTCAGTCTTGACGAGGTCTGGCTTATCAAGTATTTATTTCGCGTGTGATGCCTTTGGTGCCGTGTGTAAGTGTCCTGGTCGTACCCAAGGTCACCAGGCTCCCTCCTCTGTGGGTTCCGGAGTTTCATAGTTTGTGTTTGCATTTCGTTCTCATTTCCAGTTAGTGTGTGTGGAGGTGGAGGTGTCCGGTCTGTGTCTGCGCTCATCCTTTGCATGTGGCTGTCCAGTGGTGCCCACCCCTTTGTTGAAACTCTAAACCTTTGAGGACGTGGCAGTATCCAGAGCCGTGAACATGATGGTGTGTGTGTTTTTTCCACTACAAATACTTGTTATTGATTATTTTCCTAACTCATTCTTTTGATAATCATTTTAAAAGACCTGTAGTATTGAACAACCCTCGAGCTTTCAGTAATTCTATTGCCCTTATGCTGTGTTGGCATAGAAAGAGTCGAAGCCCTGTCTTCAAGCCAATTGTGACTTCTCAGTGACCTGACAATGTCGAACAGGGTTGAGATGGTGTGTACATTTCTATTCGCTTTATTAGTAATTAAAGCATAGAACATGGGACGTGGGACGGGAGACGTGGGACGTGGGACATGGAGCCCTGCGGTATGACTTGTGCCTCCCCACCTCGACCTAAGCACGGCGTCTGGCCCCTGAGCTCTCACCAGAGTTACTGGCGCAGGACCTGCCCACCCCTAGAAGCAGCTTTACAGCCGGCACCGTCTGAGCCAGCGGCTTCCAGGCATCGGACGGCACAGCCCAGGCTGCCGTCCTGAGAAAGGGAAACGAGACGATGCCCACACTCACGCCACTGTCTGCCGGGGGCACTTCCCAACCCCGGGCTCAGGTGGAGCCACGCAGACCAAGAGGCCTCACTGAGCGAGGAGGCAGGCATGGGAGGCAGGCATGGGGGGCGTGGCAGGGAATTGAGGGGCAGGTGCATGGAACGGGGGTGGGGGCGCTGGGCAGTGGGGACCCACACTCTTTTGCCAGCAGGTGCTGGACCTGAGGAGCCGCGCACAGTGAGTCTGCTGCCAATGGCCCGGAAGGTCCCGGAAGCTCCTGGAAGGTCCCGGGGGATGTGTGATGGTTAAATTCTCTGTCCGCCCGGCCCGGCTGTTCTGCGAGGTGTTGGGTCAGACCCAGTCTCCACGTTGCCATGAAGGTGCTCCGTGGACGTGATGAACATGAACCGACGTCGAGGGGGTTCCACTGGACAGCCACTCCATCTCCTCCTGCCCCATCGGCAGGCACCACAGCGCGTTTCCTGCCAGGAGCTGAGGTGAGATTGCAGATCGTCCCGTCCACTGTCATTGCAACAGCGATTCTGGGGTGGGGGTGCCCCGAGGCTTCTCCGCGTGGAGGCGTGTGGGACTTACTCACCTGACGGCAGGGAAGCGTGAAATCCGGGGAGATTCGCGATGCGGCTGCGAGGACAGTGGGTGTTTCTAAAGCGTAACAACACCCAGGGGGTTCCATGGGGCGCCGCGCGCTGTGTGTGTTCAAGCGGCAGCCGCTGGGCAGGGGGAGCCCAGCGTCTTCACCGGCCACCGCTGGCCAGTCTCAGGTCAGCCGATGTCCGTCCCGCAGGTGGCAGAGGGCACGGGGAGAAGCGGGCGATGACGGGCAGGTGGCGGAGGCACGGGGAGATGCGGGCGATGACGGGCAGGTGGCGGAGGGCACGGGGAGACGCGGCAGGGACCTGTCTGCCTGTTTCCCTCTGCGTTCACCTCCCATGTGACTGGAGCCTCGGTTCTGAGGTCCGCGTTGCGTTGAAATACTTTAAAATAAAACTCGTCTCTCGGTTTGTACGGGAAGGAGGGAAAGACGGCCAGCGTCTGGGCTGCGGAGTGAGCAGGCGAACAGCGTTGGCAAAACGCCGGGGAGTTCACTGGCCTGGCCTTCGAATGTGCTGGCCACTCTGCTCGGATCACAGTCTTCACCCAGCAACCCCCCGAGCCTTGCTGAGTCAGGGCCCCCAGCACGGCTGAGCGTGGCCGTCCTATGACCGCAGGGTCCCCGAAATAGGCTGGAAATGCATAGCGCTCTGCACGTGCTTGTTATGTATTCTCTGATTGGTAAAAGCGTAGCATGTAAATTGTCCCCTCGGCCGGAGTTCTCCTGGGCGTTCGACCAGGGGGCCAGCCGGCTGGTGGGGGAAGGGAGGGAGTACCCGGCCGGCAGCCTCTAGGGACCCTACCAGTGCACACAGTTCGTGCACCGGGCCTCTAGTTACTTAATAAAAAAAACGGTCGGGACTAATGCACTTCCCTGGAGCCATCCACAGGCAGGAGTGAGACAGGCTGGGTGTGGGTGTGGTTTGTGGAGTGTCCCTCCCACTGGCGCTGGCGTGGCTGCTCTCACACCCCTGCTGTGGGTGGTTGGAACTCTCAGCTGATGGATTTATTTCCTGGAGCTCAGGGCTGCTGGCGTGTCCTGTCTGCCAGCCTGGAGCTGGTCACACGGTGTTGGTATGACGTGTGTTTGGGTCATCAACGTTCAGGGAGAGTAGTTCAAATCTGCGTGACACCGAGTCCACAGGCCTCTCCTCTCCTGTCCTGTTTCTCCGAAGATAGTCCGCCCAGCCGAGTGCCCGCCCGGAGACGCTGCATCAGGGCCGGGCGCGCGGACACGCACGGAAGACCCTCTCGCCTCCAAGGTCGGCCCTGCAGGGCAGAGAGCCTGCTCTCGAGTGAACGGGGTGCTCGTGAGGCAGAGGTGCTGCTGGCCAGGAGGGAGCGAGCCGGCTCCCCGCACTCGCTGTTACAGTCCAGGATTTTCTCGTCCTTGGACTCACTTCCCGCCGCAGCAAGTTATGTCATCTCCTCTCTGACATTTCTTTCTATTCATCTCGAGAAACGTAAAGGCTATGGTTTTAAAGGAATTAAATTTATCGGTTTATAGACACACATGTATAAGTACTGTATATATGCATGTTGGAAGAAATGCTTGTTTTAATGTGTTTCTACAGCATTATTTTAAAAATATATATTTTTATTGATTGCAGAGAGGAAGGGAGAGGGAGAGAGAGAAACGTCAATGATGAGAGAGAATCATGGGTCGGCTGCCTCCTGCACTCCTCACACTGGGGATCAAGCCGCAACCCGGGCCTGTGCCCTGACCTGGAATCGAACCGGCACCTCCTGGTTCACAGGTTGTTGCTCAACCACTGAGCCACCCAGCCGGGCTGTGCAGCGTTATCTTCATGGCTCTTCTGAAATAGGAAAGAATGAAGTCTCTTTGCGAGTCCCTTGCAGCCTGTGTGCGTCTACCTGCCTTGGAGAGTGTCCTCCCGGCTCCCGCTTGTCTGGGCGCAGACCAGCCGCGTGCCTCCTGGGTGGCAGGTGAGTACAGCTGGGGCCGTGGCTCCCCAGGAAGCCTCGTTCCTGTAGCTCCTGCCTTCCCACCAGCGGAGGGCATGCTGCTGGCCCTTCTTTCCGAGGCAGCTCTCCCTCAGCTGAGACACTGGCGTTAAGGGAAATGAACTGGCATTTCCAATTAGAAATGATACACTGCTGATCATTAGAGTTCAAACGTTCCCTACCAAAGAGGAATGCAGTTGGAGGACTTACATGCTCAGATTTTAAGTCTCACTCTGTGCTGCAGTAATTAAGGACAATCTTCTATTGGCATAAACGTAGACAAGCTGATCAAAGGGGTGGAATAGAGGGTACAGCACATACAATTACTTGATTTTCAAGAAAGGAGCCAAAGTAACTCGACGAGGAAAGGGAAGGCTAGACCTGGATCTAAAGACTACAGGGAGCCAGCGTCGAGGACCGTGCTGTCGGCGACTACGACCAGCCCACCTGTCGCTGCCAAGTGCCCAGAAGTCGGCCAGTCCAGGTTGAGATGTGCCGGAACGTAAGGTACACACTGATGTCAAACGTGCTGCAAAAATGCAAGCTAGCTCGTTGGTAATGTATATCTATATATAAAAGCCTAAGCGACAGGCTGACTGGCCGGTAGCTATGATGTGCACTGACCACCAGGGGGCAGATGCTCAACGCAGGAGCGGAAGCCACAGGCATGGAAACATGGAACAAACTGATGAACCTCAGAGGGAAGGGGGAAGAGGGGAGGGCGGGAAGAGATTAACTGAAGATCTTATGTGCACACTAGAGGCCTGGTGCACAGATTCGTGCACCGGTGGGGTCCTTTGGCCTGGCCTGTGGGGATTGGGCCGAAACCGGCAGTCCCACATCCCCTGAGGGGTCCCGGAGTGTGAGAGGGCACTCTGCAAAGTTGCTGTCACTCAGCAGCTCCTGCGTTGAGCATCTGCCCCCTGGTGGTCAGTGCACGTCATAGCTACTGGCTGGTCGGCCGGTTGCTTAGGCTTTTGTATATATAGATTATACATCAGTTTGACAAAATAATAGAAAAGAAAATAAGGCCCCACATCCAAAGGCACAAAAACTTTCACAGCAGCTTCATTCACACCCCTGAAATAACAGATGTCACAGGAGAGGGGAGAAACGAATCCTGGGGTAATTCTGATTTTTTGAGATTTTAAAAAATCCCATTGATCCCTAACCATGAAGGCAGCTTAGCTCTTCATGTTGAAAATTGCTTGTTAATTTACAATTACCATTTGCAAGTATCCACATTTCTGTGTAGGAACTTATCATTCCTCAGGGTGGGTGCTATCACCTCCTACTCAGTCCAGTAGACTCAGTGGTTCTCAACCTTCCTGATGCTGCGACCCTTTAAATACAGCTCCTCATGTTGTGACCCAACCATAAAATGATTTTCGTTGCTACTTCATAACTGTAATGTTGCTACGGTTATGAGTCGTCATGTAAATATCTGATATGCAGGCTGTATTTTCATTGTTCGCAAACCACAGGTTGAGAACTGCTGGCTCTAGTTGGTTCCAAGCGAGGAAACGGAGCAGGCCCACCTCCCGGGTCACCATGTACACCCCGGAGTCACCCACATAGTTACCCCTTCCCTCCGTCCCTCATGTCCAACTCACTGTCAGCTCTAATGATGCCGATTTGTGTTCACTTCACTTTTATTCTGTTTCCTTAAGATTCTGGAGAGTTTAAGATCTGATTTTTAGCACACTCTGAGGGTGATCTTATTTCCTTGAATCCTGATTTTTACTCCCTGCAACTACCCGGATATCATTCTGTGTTTAATAAGCCATTTCTTAGGGAGGCAAGAGCATGTCCGGGTGTGGCTGAGGGGCACTAAGCCGGCAGCGTTGCTGGGGTCTCCGCGGGGGAGGGGACCCAGGGCCGCGGCCCAGGGCGGGTGGCCGAGGTGGCGGTGACCTGGGCGTGGCAGGCTACCGTTTCCCCAGTGGCGATGGGAACGTGTAAGAGTTTAGTTTGGGGCAGAGAAGTGAAATATCTGGGCTTAACTTTAAAGAATCGCTTTGCTGTGTGCGAATAACGCCAGGTGAGCGGGAGAAAGAGGACCTGGGGGAGGTGTGTTCCCAGGGGCGGTGGGGGCAGAGCCCGTGAGGATATGCCGAAGGCGAGGCATGGGTTGGGTTCTCCCGTGTGGGGGCAGCAGGGCCCCAAGAGGTTTGTGTTACTGAGCTGTTGACGGACTGTTGTCTGTGTCTGAGGCCGACGTCACTGAGAGGCAGGCCGAGGTTCGGTGGAGGGCATGTCCCTCGGACGTGCCCAGTAGCTACCCAGCTGGGGGTGGGGAACCCACAGCCACACGAGTGTCTGAGTCTGAGGGAGACGGCTGAGGGCGTGGGTCGTGGACAAACATCGAGAATGTTGGAAACTGGGAAAGGTCTGAGCTTCACCCGTGTGCGTGATGACTGCACACGCTTCCTCTCTGTGCTGCGTGTGATCACAGGGCAGGAAGGACATGGGAACCGGCCACTCCGTTCTGTTTGCTGTCCTGGAGGGAGAATGGACAGATCGGGAGCCCGTGTGTAGGTTACGTCCCAGGGGCATGGAGCCCTTGGCAGGGAGACCTCACCGCCGGCTTAGTGTGGGTTCTATGGGAAGCGGAACCAGAAAGGCGTCGGCTGCGGAAACCACAGGAGTCGGGCTTTTTTGTGGATGTTGCCTGACTTGCGTGGAGGAGGGTCCTCAGTGCCGGAGGCTTCCAGCCCTGACGTGTCCGCCCTGCCTGACCCCGGCTTCCCGAGGCCGCGCCCCCGGCACGGGAGAGGCTCGGGTGAGAGGCGCCGTGGCTGTAATTGCACAGGCTGTTGGGCTGAAGGCATGTTGCCCTCCTCCCCCCAGAACCGCCTGCTCCAACCAGCTCAGACGCCTCCTCAGGAGGCTGTGCCTGTCCCCGAGGCTGTCCCACCCCCGCTGGGAGCTGGGCGACCTGCACCCCCCGCCTGGACCTGCGCACCCCTCGCCCTTCACTCGTCTCAGCAAGTGCGGCTGAGCCACGCTTCCTACCCTCATTATAAGTTTGTTTCTTTTTTAATTCCACCATAATTTCAAGGAATAACATTAACTCTTCTAACCATTCTTGTTAAAAGGCAGTTGAATAATGCTGCCAGTGGGAGTGAGGCATAAACGCATTTATTTCCCCCCAAAAAAGTGTGTTAACATCAGGTACAAACCCCTGGTTCCCTGTCTCGTCTTGTTTGGAGGCTGTCTGCTAAGATTGGCGATTTTTCTAAGGAAAAATGGTGTTCCCCGTGGAATTGTGTCTGAATGCCCGACGAGGTGTCCCACCCACACGATGCCCCCCCCCCCCCCCCCGGACCAGGGGCCTTAGAAGCAATGCCCGTGGCACAGATGCTGCTGGACGGTCTGTCCGGTTCAGACCCGGAGCAGGGACGGGGCTGCTCTGCGCTGTCAGTGCGGTTGGCAGGTTCCTGCGCTCAGGCTGTGAGGGTCCAGCTGCGGTGGACGCTCTTGGCCCTCAGTCCCGCTCAGTCCCTGGCAGCAGCAGGGGGCGTGGTCTCCATCCCTGGCAGCAGCAGGAGGCGTGGTCGGGCAGGTTTGCAATAATGGAACAATGTCTGAGCTGATGCTTTCGCCCTGTGAGCCGGGGAAAGCAGAGCTCGCCTTTGGGGATGTTTGCCTGGGAGGCGGGTGTGCCGATGGCAGGAAATGAGCCGGGATGCTCGGATTCCAAGAGGCCACGTCATTCGGCCACAGAGTAACCACAGAATAATCCCCACCGGCCGCTTCCTCACCTCCGGGCCGTGCTGGGACCGTCTTCAAAGCCAACGTATCTGTTTTCATTGAACCAAAAAGCAGACCGAGCGTGACCAGAATATTCTAGAAATGCGCCAAGACAGCTTGCTGTAGAGGCGGCAAAAGTGGTTTTGCCCGAGTCGCTGGCTTCCAGGGCCGGGCGGGGAAGGCAGAAGCCATGAGCTTCATAAATGCGTGAAGTGGGGGTTTCCCGGCCGTAGGGATGGTCCTCCTCGCCTGAAGCAGGAGCCGCTCACCCTCCGTGTTTGCTCCTTTGTTGGGGGCACGTCCAATCCCTTTCACAGCGACTCATACCCTGAAAATGCGCAGAGCTTAGACTTTTGCCGAGTTAGCTCTGGACAGGCTCAAGAAGGCATCTTCTAAAACTCAGCTCTGACATTCGATGTGAGTTTTAAACTTAGTTTTAAAATCACAGGATTCATGGAAACATACATCTTTACATTAAATACACAAAACAGCCCTGGCCGGTTTGGCTTGGCGAATAGCATCGGCCTGCGGACTGACGGGTCCCAGGTTCGATTCCTGTCACGGGCACGTGCCCGGGTTGTGGGCTTGGTCCCCAGCAGGGGACGTGCAGCAGGCAGCCGATCCATGATTCTCTCTCATCACTAATGTTTCTAGCTCTGTCTCGCTCTCCCTTTCTCTCTGAAATAAATAAAAATATATTAAACACACAAAGAAAATCATTGCAGTGTAACGGTGGGCTGGTACGTGAGGCGTCTTGGGGGCCTTAAACGCAATGCTGGGGTCACACTGTGTCAGCTCTCAATCCACTGAAGCTTCTGAGGCCGACTTTCAAATGAAACTAGAGCCTTTGGAGATTTGAGTTTTTTTGTGTGTTTTTTTTGTAAAGGCTCCGTCCTTGCTCAGAGAGAAAGAAGAACCCTCGGTGTCCTCCACAAAAGTTTAAAAGCCTCTGGAACGCCTCGTAGCGCCTATAAAACATCACCACCAGTAGAGTGTGACGAACAGGAAGCAGACGTGTCACCTGCTCTGGGATCTTTACCAATGTCAGCACCGGGAAGGTCGGGAGGGAAAAGAGCAGAGGGATGATGAACCGGCCATGTCTGTCCTTCATTAGCTTGTAGTCAAAGCTTCCCGCTCCAGTGATCACAGACCGGCTCCTGCTGCCTCTGCGGCCGGTGCCCCGGGGCCCCCAGGTGACGCCGCGGGCGTCGTCTCAGACAGACCCACCGCGGCCCCCAGGAGCCTGCATACCCCGAACGACATCTGTTCGCTCCAGTGGACGCCCGTGGAGCATCGTTCTTTCTCCTTTAACCACCTCAGTGCACGAAACGCACTCCTCGGCCCCCCGCGCGCCCGCTACGCCTGCGACTCTCCTGCCACCAGACCGCTGGCGAGGGGCAGGTAGTGCAGTATTTTCTACCCCCCCCCTTAGCCAGCATTTTATTCATTTCTAATCCTGTGACTGTTTTATGAACATCTGAGTTCAGTCAGTGACGTGTACCCAAGGCCAGAGGTGAGAAGCGGGAGCGCTGGCGGCCGCACTGCCGTCGTGGAGGTTCCCCGGGGACAGGAGCCTCTCTCTGGCTGTGGGACCTGCTGGGCGTGCCCACGTCCGGGCGAGGGAGGAGGCGTTAGGCTCTCGCGCTGCGTGACTTCAATGGCTCATTGGCCATGAGCACTTAGACCCACCACAATATTGGCGGAGTTGGAAGTGTGGACGCCCCTGGTGGTGTAGACCTGGAGGGGGGTCCACGGGTTTGAGAGGAAACTTCATCCATTAGGGTCTTCGACCAGCCCCACCCCCTGATCAGAGACCCTCACTTTCCCTGTGATTCCGTTGATGGGCCGCTCCCCGTGGGAGCCAGCGTGGTGGATGGGTAGCGGCTGTGTCCTAGGAGCCCAGGTGGTCGGGGTGGATCTGCTCTTCGCTTCCCGCAGGGAAATGGCTGTGGGTGCAGAGACATGACCTTCCTTCTGGCCCTGTTTCTGGAGGGACCATTTTTCATCTGCTTATTCATTCAACAAACATATTAACTCTTTGCTGTCGGCTGGGCCTGGCCGCTCACAGTTCGGCCTGCTCTGTGGGAGCTTGTGGTTGGTGAAGACACACGTCCCCTCTTTCCTAGAGGCTCCGACGGTCACTCCCTCCCACCGACGTGGCTCACACGCACCAGCAGCCTCATCGGATCTCCCATCACGACTAACAAATCCTCGTAAGTCACCCTGTTCCCGCGTCTGCCTCCAGGGCTGGGACACCTGTTTCTTTACCAGAAGGTCCCGAGGGTTTTGACAGTGTGAGGAGTGTAGCTTTTAGTGTAGGTGATCCTGAGTGGGTTGTATAAACAGTGATCACAGAGACATCCATGCATTTGAGTCACATGTCAAACAATTGATTTCCCTCTGTACACACTGCACATCAACTTTCACCACCTACTGTCTGGTCTGAGGCTGAGGTGGGAGGAAGCCCACGATTCCTTTGTGGACCTGCCCACACAGACACACACACACACACAGACACACAGACACACAGACACACAGACACACACAGACACATAGACACACAGACACACACAGACACACATAGACACACACAGACACACAGACACACACAGACACATAGACACACACACAGACACATAGACACACAGACACACACACAGACACATAGACACACACAGACACACAGACATATAGAGACAGACACACAGATAGGGACACAGACACAGACACACAGAGACACACAGACACAGACAGATACACAGATACACACACACACACAGACACACACAGGGACACACACAGGGACACAGACACACAGACACATAGACACACACAGACATACACAGACATATAGAGACAGACACACAGACAGACACACAGAGAGACACACAGACACAGATACACAGAGATACACACACACACAGGGACACACACAGGGACACACGCAGGGACACAGAGACACACAGAGATAGAGACACAGACACACAGACACACATGGACACACACACGGACACAGACACACACAGACACACAGACATATAGAGACAGACACACAGACACACAGACAGGGACACAGACACACAGAGAGACACACAGACACAGACAGATACACAGAGATACACACACACAGACATACAGACACACACAGACACACAGACATATAGAGACAGACACACAGACACACAGACAGGGACACAGACACACAGAGAGACACACAGACACAGACAGATACACAGAGATACACACACACAGACATACAGACACACACAGACACACACAGACATATAGAGACAGACACACAGACAGGGACACAGACACACAGAGAGACACATGGACACAGACAGATACACAGAGATACACACATAGAGAGACACACACACAGGGACACAGAGACACACAGAGATAGAGACACAGACACACATGGACACACGGACACAGAGACACACTGTCACACACACAGAGGTGCTCTGTCTACACCTGTTACCTCAGCCAGAGTCACTTGTATCTTTTTGAAATTTATATTCATTTGTTTTCTATCTGCATTTAAAGGCTTTAGATTCTGGCGATGGTTAAAATTTATTAAATTTAAAAGAAACATCTGTTCCCCGGCCTCAGTGTTTGCCGTGCAGTTATTTACGCAGCGAGTGAGCGCTGAGGCCGTGGGAACCCAGCCAGCACCGTGAGATTGTTTCTGAGGCCACAGCCTCCGGCTCCCAGTGTCCAGTGACAATGGCCCTCTGGGACACGGTGCCCGCGGCCCACCTGAGCGCTCAGGGCACCTGGGAGAGAACGTCCGTGACTCGGTTTATTCTTCGGGGCCTCCTTCTCCTCCGAGTCACATCTCTGCTCCCCTTGATCTGCATCCCGGAGGCTGGGCTCTGCTCCGGCACATGAGCACCCAGGAAGCAGGGAGTGCAGTGTTGGTTCTGACGGTGGGTGTGCCTGCGGCTCTCCCACCGCCTGACCGCGCCCACGCGGACCCGGGTCCCGGGGTGTGTGTGACGAGGAGGCTGAGAAAGCCCAGGCTGCTCGCTTCTTAGAGACCGTGGGGTGTGTGGAGCGCTTCAGCTTTGAAAGAAGCTAATGCTGGCTCAGTGAGGGCACATGGGCGTAGCAGCCACTCATGCTTTTCATCTTCAGCGCTTATGTGGGGGTGCAAGGAGCTCCGGAGTTGGTCTGTTTTGATGGCTGTCCTGTCCGTTTACCCAGTCACAGGTCCAGCTGGTCAAGTTCCGTTGATACTGACTTGAGTGATGCACAGGCGGGTTGAGGTCCTGTTACCTCTGAGGCTGTTCGGTCTGCCTGTGTGTGTGTCCTCCACCCATGAGTGTGGCCGAGGGACAGACAGAGCCTCAGTGAAAGGGCCTGACTTTACGTAGATCTATGTAGGGCCAGATGAACACAGCAGGTCCCATATAATCCTACTGGACCTAATTTTTTTTTAAAAAAAAGTGCAAAAGTTAGTAGATTTGTTTTTAAATGAAAAGACTGAACCTTAAACAACCTAGTAGACACTTTATCTCAGTTGTTGAAAGTATCACAGATCCCCCCTCTCCCATGGGCCCCCTTTCCCATGGCCCCCCTCTCCCATGGGCCCCCTTTCCCATGGCCCCCCTCTCCCATGGGCCCCCTCTCCCACGGACCCCCTCTCCCATGGGCCCCCTCTCCCATGGGCCCCCTTTTCCCATGGGCCCCCTCTCCCATGGGCCCCCTTTCCCATGGCCCCCCTCTCCCATGGGCCCCCTTTCCCATGGCCCCCCTCTCCCATGGGCCCCCTCTCCCACGGACCCCCTCTCCCATGGGCCCCCTTTCCCATGGGCCCCCTTTCCCATGGGCCCCCTCTCCCATGGCCCCCCTCTCCCATGGCCACCTTTCCCATGGGCCCCCCTCTCCCATGGGCCCCCTCTCCCATGGGCCCCCTTTCCCATGGGCCCCCTCTCCCACGGACCCCCTCTCCCATGGGCCCCCTCTCCCATGGGCCCCCTTTTCCCATGGGCCCCCTCTCCCATGGGCCCCCTTTTCCCATGGGCCCCCTCTCCCATGGGCCCCCTTTCCCATGGTCCCCCCTTTCCCATGGGCCCCCTTTCCCATGGGCCCCCTTTCCCATGGGCCCCCTCTCCCATGGCCCCCCTCTCCCATGGCCACCTTTCCCATGGGCCCCCTCTCCCATGGCCCCCCTCTCCCATGGCCACCTTTCCCATGGTCCCCCCTCTCCCATGGCCCCCCTTTCCCATGGCCCCCCTCTCCCATGGGCCACCTTTCCCATGGTTCCCCCCCTCTCCCATGCCCCCCCCCCCATGATTGTGCTGCCTTTTGACAGGAGTGTTTACAGCCTTTGTCTGGCTCCTGGTGGGGGTCCCTGTGATGCTGCCCATCTGCTATCTGGGCCTGGGGTTGGCCTCCTTTCAGGAAGGACTCTGCTCGGGTCTCAGGCCCAGCACAATGGCCAAGGCCTTTGTCTGCGCAGAGATCGCCCTTCAATGCTGAGAACCGGCCCCAGGAACTGGCCCGGCCGCCGGCTTCCACGGCTTTCACGTAGCCCCAGGAGAACAATGGTGTGAAGGCGGTGACCTCAGAGGCCCAAGCCCTCGGCTATTTGTGAACCCAGAGGCTCAGAAAGGGCAGGATGAGGAAACCCCATTGCACCCGATTTAGCTCCGTGTGAGTCCTCTGAGCAAACAAGTGTAAATATAGCAACAGCCGCTCAAAGGCACAGGGAGGGCAGAGCTGCAGGCTGAGCTGAGAGCGGAACCTCAGGGAAGTTCCAGCCAGAAAATAAAATCCTGGGAGGCCGGCCTGTCCCCAGGGAGCGCCAGGCACTTCCTTCTTTTCCTGGAGCCCGAGGAAGGAGGAAACCTGAGGGTGAGCTCCCGCCTCCGTGAGAAAACGTCCACCTTCCGACCCGGCCTCCCCGCTGCCCCAGGGCTGGCGGAGCGGAGGAGGGCGGCCTCGCTCCGGCAGCTCCGGGTGAACACCTGCCCTCCTCCTGGGAGGGCCTGGCCTGCCCGGCCCAGCAGCCCCAGGAGGGCTTTTCACGTAAAAACCTTCCAACCGTAAAGCACTTTTGTGAGTCTAGTTGAGCCAAGCTGTCGACAGTTGCCAGGAAGCAGTCTCAACGGACCGGGATGGTGCCCCGGAGAATGGCGGCTTCTCACCTGTTTCATACGCTCCAACCCCAGGCGGGGCCGAGAGTGGTCACAGGACCGCCATTGGTGAGGGTTAGGGAGGCGGGAGAAAGCACCGGAGAGGGCCTCTGGGGAGGATAAGACGTCAAGCGATAGGCACACCAGGCGGGCGCAGGGGCGCTGACTCGGGGATGGGCGGCTCTGTGGTCTCCGCGGTGCGGGCGCGGCCGCCCGGGTAAGGAGGCGCACCGCCTTCTCACCGTGGGTTCCCGCTGTCGTTCGGACACAACGAGCGTCTCAAAAGCGTTTAAGAAGCGAATTAGCTATAGACTGCCTCCTGGCACGTGACGGCGAACTTACAAGTGGCTTTGTTTCCACCTCAGGAGCTGGCGCTGATTCCAGCGCAGTCGGCGCCCGCTCGGCGGGCAGCACCCACCTGGACCCGCGGGCCCCGACGCGACTGGTCTTCATTTTACCCGATGGTCCGGGGGTCCCGCTCCCCCTCCCTGCGGGCCCGGAGCACAGCGTCCGGCCGACCCCGTGGGCTCGCCGAGGACTCCCTGCGGCGACTGCTGGCGTGACATGGACCCCCCGCCTGGCATCTTCCTGAAGGTGAGCCGCCGCGTCGCCTCCGCCTCCGACGGGGTCTGGCCCTCGTTGCCCCCTGACAGCTCCGGGTCGGGTCCCTGTCGGCAGGACCAGCACCAGGGCTCTGAGGAGCGGCCGTCCCCCCAGGCGTTCCCAGGAGGAGCTGTGAGGCCGCTTCTCGTCGTCGTGGAAGCTTTCGTCCCAGAGAAACACGCTTTGCCCACAGGAAACGCGTCCCCTGTCACGTGCAAACAGGAAACGCGTCCCCGTCACGTGCAAACAAGAAACGCGTCCCCCGTCACGTGCAAACAAGAAACGCATCCCCGTCACGTGCAAACAAGAAACGCGTCCCCCGTCACGTGCAAACAAGAAACGCGTCCCCCGTCACGTGCAAACAGGAAACGCGTCCCCCGTCACGTGCAAACAGGAAACGCGTCCCCGTCACGTGCAAACAAGAAACGCGTCCCCGTCACATGCAAACAAGAAACGCATCCCCGTCACGTGCAAACAAGAAACGCGTCCCCCGTCACGTGCAAACAGGAAACGCGTCCCCGTCACGTGCAAACAGGAAACGCGTCCCCCGTCACGTGCAAACAAGAAACGCGTCCCCGTCACATGCAAACAAGAAACGCGTCCCCGTCACGTGCAAACAAGAAACGCGTCCCCCGTCACGTGCAAACAAGAAACGCGTCCCCGTCACATGCAAACAGGAAACGCGTCCCCGTCACGTGCAAACAAGAAACGCGTCCCCCGTCACGTGCAAACAGGAAACGCGTCCCCGTCACGTGCAAACAAGAAACGCGTCCCCCGTCACGTGCAAACAAGAAACGCGTCCCCGTCACATGCAAACAAGAAACGCATCCCCGTCACGTGCAAACAAGAAACGCGTCCCCCGTCACGTGCAAACAAGAAACGCGTCCCCCGTCACGTGCAAACAGGAAACGCGTCCCCCGTCACGTGCAAACAGGAAACGCGTCCCCGTCACATGCAAACAAGAAACGCATCCCCGTCACGTGCAAACAAGAAACGCGTCCCCCGTCACGTGCAAACAAGAAACGCGTCCCCCGTCACGTGCAAACAAGAAACGCGTCCCCGTCACATGCAAACAAGAAACGCATCCCCGTCACGTGCAAACAAGAAACGCGTCCCCCGTCACGTGCAAACAGGAAACGCGTCCCCGTCACGTGCAAACAGGAAACGCGTCCCCCGTCACGTGCAAACAAGAAACGCGTCCCCGTCACGTGCAAACAAGAAACGCATCCCCGTCACGTGCAAACAAGAAACGCGTCCCCCGTCACGTGCTAACAGGAAACGCATCCCCGTCACGTGCAAACAAGAAACGCGTCCCCCGTCACGTGCAAACAAGAAACGCATCCCCGTCACGTGCAAACAAGAAACGCGTCCCCCGTCACGTGCAAACAAGAAACGCGTCCCCGTCACGTGCAAACAAGAAACGCGTCCCCCGTCACGTGCAAACAGGAAACGCGTCCCCGTCACCGTGCAAACAATAGGAAAGGGTGGTGCGGAGGCCTGTGTGCCCACCTCGACGGCGAGGCAGTGGGAGGGAGAAGGTGGCCGCGCAGCAGCCCAGGCTGTCGCCTCCTCCCCCCCCTCCCAGCGCCTGGAGCGGATCCTGAGGCAGAAGTTTCCCGGAGGCTCTGCATTTGGGAGAAGAGATGCCTCTTGTCTAGAAACACCCTTTCCGGGCGATGAGGTTTCCCAGCTCCTTGTGAGCAGCCCCGTCCTCTGCTGCCGTCCTGCCTCCGAGTGGGGGGCGCAGCTCTGGGGAGGCCTCTGGCCGTTCGCTGGAGCAGAGTCTCCCGGGCTGTGGGCGGAGGACCCGCCTCTCAGCTGTCATCACCGGTCCTGTTTCCTTACGGCACACAAGGCTGCTCTCCTACCCCCCCCCCCCACCCCCAGTAGTTCGTTAGCGCTCCCGGGATCGCAGGGGGTTGGCGCAGGTGTGTGTCCAGGAAGTAATCAATGAACACATCGTGTGTGTGTGTGTGTGTGTGTGTGTGTGTGTGTGTGTGTGTGTGAATTCAAGCACCGAGTGAGGTGGGTTTATCGGGAGATCTGAGGCTCTTCGGCCCAGGTGATGGAACAGCTGCTCGCAGTGGCAGGACGCAGGGCGCAGGACGCAGGGCACAGGGCACAGGGCACAGGGCACAGGGTTCAGGGCACAGGGCGCAGGGCACAGGGCGCAGGGTTCAGGGTTCAGGGCGCAGGGTTCAGGGCGCAGGGCAGGGCGGGCTGCATTGGAGCCCTGGGACGGGCAGTTTATTGATCTCTGTAATAATCAGGGTTAATCTCTGGGATGCTGATCTCTCCGATGTCGGCGTGAGAGGTACAAGGGCCGAGGGGGAGCCGGGCGCAGAGGCCGGAGGGTAGCAGGTCCTGGGTCAGTGGGCGTCTTGGTGGTGGAGGCTGTGGTAGAGAAATAAAGACGGTTTTAGTAACTCTTTTCAGAAAGACTTTAAGCCATAGAAATGTTTTAGGTAGTTCTTCTGTTACACGACCTTTCATTCAATCTTATCCGAGGCCACTGTTCCTCTGGCACACGTTCTCTTCCCGGTTTCCCTGAAGGGTGAACTCTTTTCCCGTTATGTTAAAGAGGAGCAGCCGACAGCCGCAGACCACCCCACTTCCTCGGGGAGTCGCTTCCTGGATTTCGAGCCGATGGAGCCCGTAAGCACCTGTAACGCCCGTCAAGTCACAAACTGCTCCTGCGCGAGGGAGGTGCCAGGTGCTGTCCCGGCCTCTTCCCCCCGAAACCACATCCAGGGCGCTGGCCCCGAGGCATCACCGCGGCTCAGCTGGGGCCCAGTCACAGGACAGTGTCCAGCTCCTCAGCCTCTCCGGGGTCGCTGAGCGGGCAGGGGTCAGAGGTCACTGAGTGGGCGGGGTCAGGCCAATGCGGAGGTCGCAGCTGAGAGCTTTGGCATGAAGTGAGCGGTGTGTTCACTCCCCATCTCTGTCGCAGGTCGCAGGGTCGGTGTGGGTGGCGGGCGGCTCTCCAGGCTGCAGAGGGCGCAGGCCCCCCTGGCGCTGCCTTCCAACGCCTGCTCCTGTGGCTCCGGCGTCCTGGGACCTGCAGGTCGGCTCACACTGTCTTCGGCGCGGACAACCTCGAGGCCGCCAGGACGCCCAGTGGGTTTGCTGCGTGTGGTTCCCCTCCCAGGTGCCCGGCAGCCCCCCCCCCCCCCCCCCGGGGCAGGGAGAGTCTGGGTGGCGGCTCCCTAGGAGAGTGCAATCACGCCGCAGGGACCCTCTGAGCTCAGTCAGGCCAGTTCGTTTCCTCCTCATGTTGTGAGCGCGCCCCTCACCCCACTCGGCCTGTGTCTCCTTATGAGGTTCATCCCTTTTGCTGAAGCTGCTTCAGTTCCCGTCTCCCCACCCCCAGGACCTCCAGCTCCAGGAGGGAGGTGTTTAAACCCCAGAATTCAGTGTGGTTGGGGGACCCCCCGACACGGCGCAGAGCAGGGGTCTGAGACTAGGAGCCACCTTGGGGGGACGCCCTGTGCTTGGGGGCATGGGGGGGGCATGCACACCTCCTGGGGGCCGGCGCAGCCCTGCTCAGCTCTGAGGGCAGATTCCACCGGAAAGGACCCTTCGCTGAAGGAAGCCCTCGGCTCAAGCGTGGAATAGGCCCGCCTGCTGCGCTGGGGGCGGCCTGGGGGTGCACCACCTTCCTGTTCCCCGGGGGGGCCCTTCCCCCCTCGCTCTTGGCTTCTGAGAAAGGACAGGAGGTGAGGCGAGGTGGCCCCGGGAGAGGAGCCTGTCCCAGTGGAGACCCCGCTGCCCTGGGAGAAAGCAGCCGCGGGCGGAACGCCCAGTCTCCCCGATGGCGCAGGGAGTCCAAGGCCTGAGGAGGCTCTGGGTCGACTGTAGAAAGTGACCCGTGTCTGCCTCTTGGAGGGACCCCTCCAGTGTCTGCAGGGACCCCAAGGGGACGCCCCGGCCGGGCAGCCCTGACACCCAGTGTATCCTCCGCGCAGGCGGGGCCTGAGCACGGTTCCAGGAAACGTGGCTGAGCCTCGCCTGCTTTCCCGTAGGCGCTGCCTCGTCACGGCCCGTCCTGCCTCCAGCCGCCGGGAACCCTGCCTCTCCCGCGGGTCCTCGCGTCCCGGCGCCAACGGAGTGCGGCTGGGACGCGCCTGCCTCACCCCCAGCACCTCTGTGAGCTCTTCAGAGCCAGGGCAACACACGCTCGGATCTTAAAAAAAAAAAAAAAAGGAAAATTCCAGTGAGCAGCATTTTTTTCGTGAAAGCTGGACCATAAGACAACGTTTGGGACGTCTTCTCAGTGCACTTTGTACTTCCTTCCTTGCTCAGCTAGTCTGTGCTTTTCTTCAACTTCCGGCAGCTGGTCGCCCATCTCTTCCCCTACACGGCCTGCGGCCTGGGGGGCGCTGAGCTGCCTGTGCCCACGTCCTCGCATCCACACTCCCTCCCTGCGGGACCCTCACCGCCGTTGGTCTGGAGGTTGTAACCCATCTTCACGGCGTTCACCCTTTGCTGCCCCCGCCCTGTGCTGTGGGGAACCCCAAGCTCCCCCAACTAGTGAACAGGTGAACTCTGGTGCCTGCACCCGAGGCCCACTTAACTACGTGCCCCTGGAGGACTTTGGGTTGAGTCTGGTTTCCTGTCCCACTTACAGCTACGCCACCCGCCACTCCCACAGCGAAGGGTCTTGAGGGGGAACACGAAATGTGGTTCATTGTGTGACTGCAAATGAGGAGAACTGTGTGGACGAGAAGGGGCCACATGCTACCCCATAGCTCAGGGGAGGCCTGCGTGGTGGCCTTGAAGACTCAGAGACCCAGTAACCACAAAGCTGGTCTGAAATGGAAAGTGTTTTCAATGAAAGCGGCTGAGGGTGCGAGTCTGTCCTAGGCCGGTGTCTTCCCTGACAAGGTTAATCTTTGCCTTCACTGAGCCTATTGTCTTTTTGCATCTCCGACACCATAGCGTTGGAAAGTCAAAGGAATTTTCCCTTTTCCAGACCCTCACAGCTCAGGCACCGCTCTGCAGAGACCACAGTCCCCTCCTGTTATTAACTGCTGTTAACAGTCCTGCACCCGCTCAGTACAAGAAGCCTGTGTCCGTCATTTTGCTTTTTATCCACTTCCAGAGGTTTCCCCGCCTCCCAGATCTGTCACCAGTGGATTACATGTAACCCACGTACGTCTTCTCTTGTGATTATGATGTATAAAATAAGATGCAAAAACGCCATTCTCCGTAGCATTATCTCAGTCCGTTGAGATTCTGTTTCCCAGCAATTGTCGACAGTTTGGCTCAAATAAAGTCACAAAAATTCTTCATGTTTCTTATGTTGACAAAATAAAATTCAGAAAAGCAAACAAATGGACATTGACTGTAATTACAGACCCTGGTGGACTAGAATTAAAATACTATATTTTCTTAAACTTCATACAAGAACTAAGGTCAGGATTCGTATGTTAAAAATACAGTATCTTTCTGGGTCAGAAATTCCAGAAGCAGAATCGTGGATTTTTAAAGAAGCAACCAAGTCACTCACACACACACACACACACACACACACACACACACACACACACACAATCTGCAAAATTTTATAGTTATTAATATGTTATCGAAGCATAGCGATGCTATCACAGCAGATTCTACCTGTTCATAGACTTTCTTGGCAGTCCCATCCTCATTAATCTTCCACTTAGGAAGGCCTGTGAAATGGACATTCTATTCGGAGTAAAATAACTGAGGTAGGTGTTCTTACTCTGGACACACCTTTGGGCTGCAGAGCCCCTGTGAGCCTCATAAAACTACTAAATGCAAATTTTGGTCCATGTACATTTTTCCAGGCGGAATGTTGATAACCAGGGTTTTGTCCCCACTTTAATGACGAGGAAACTAAAGCTGGGAGACTAAGGAACTTGCCCTTAGGAGTTAGAAACCGTCGCTCCTGCCTCATGAAGGAACGTCTCAGCTGGACAGAATGGCCCCAGAGACACCCGTTCCACACGCCAGTGTTTGTGTCACGCTCAGGCCTCGATGGCTCAGGCGCTCCCTTGCTTTCTCCTGGGAACTCTTGCCCGATTTGGCCATGAGGCTGTCCTTCCCGGGGCCTGGGTGCTTACCGCCTGTCACTCTCCGGCGGTCAACCGCGTCTCCGTAACCACAACGGCGGCAGGCGCTGGCTGTCCTGACTGCCTCCTTAGTTCCCAGGGTCTGCTTACTCGGTTCTCCAGGTAATCACGCAGAGGCGGGGTGGGCAGGCCACCTCTCACTGCTCATCACTTACAGGCCCAGGGACCTGAATCAGCAAGAACCTAACCTTCATCTGCGGGAAGCAGCTTGAATTCTGCCTAGCAGCAGGGAGCAGGCTCTCCAGTCAATGGCAACGTTTATCTCACTCAAGTGCTGAATCATTTAAGAGACGAGCCTGTCCTATGGATGGGGCATTAACATTTTAATTTCTTTTTTTATCATTCATCTAAGATGGGTCCTTTTTAAAAATTTGATTTTGGAAACAGAGGAAGGGAGAGGGCTAGAGAGAAACATGCCCAACCAGGAGAGAGACCTGCACACCGGGGTATGTGCCCTGACCAGGCATCAAACCTCAGACCCTTTAGTGCAGCGATCGCCAACTTTCAGACCTCATGGACCAACATGGTCCATGGACACCGGTTGGCGACCGCTGCTTTAGTACACGGGAAGGCATGCCAATCAGTTGAGCCACAGAAACAAGGGCTAAAATGGGTCTTTATTAAATGAGCTCTACTGCTCCATGGATTGGGACTACGCATAACCCTTACCCTAAATGCTAACTCTAATCCTAACACTAACCCTAAGCCAAACCCTAAGTCATAATCCTAACCCTAACCCTAACCCTAACCCTAACCCTAAATCATAACCCTAACCCTAAATCATAACCCTAACCCGAACCCTAACCCTAACCCTAAATCATAACCCTAACCCTAACCCTAAATCATAACACTAACCCTAAATCATAACCCTAACCCTAAATCATAACCCTAACCCTAACCCTAACCCTAACCCTAACCCTAACCCTAACCCTAACTCTAAATACTAACCCTAAACCTGACCGTAAAACATAACCCTAACCCTAACCCTAACCCTAAATCATAACCCTAACCATAAACCTAAATCAGAACCCTAACCCGAACCCTAAATCATAACCCTAACCCTAACCCTAACCCTAAATCATAACCCTAACCCTAACCCTAAATCATAACCCTAAATCATAACCCTAACCCTAACCCTAAATCATAACACTAACCCTAAATCATAACCCTAACCCTAAATCATAACCCTAACCCTAACCCTAAATCATAACCCTAACCCTAACCCTAAATACTAACCCTAACCCTGACCCTAAAACATAACCCTAACCCTAACCCTAACCCTAAATCATAACCCTAACCATAAACCTAAATCAGAAAACTAACCCTAACCCTAAATCATAACCCTAACCCTAACCCTAACCCTAAATCATAACCCTAACCCTAACCCTAACCCTAAATCCTAACCCTAACCCTAAACCTAACCCTAAATACTAACCCTAACCCTGACCCTAAAACATAACCCTAACCCTAACCCTAACCCTAAATCATAACCCTAACCCTAAACCTAAATCAGAACCCTAACCCTAACCCTAAATCATAACCCTAACCCTAAATCATAACCCTAACCCTAACCCTAACCCTAAATCATAACCCTAACCCTAAACCTAAATCAGAACCCTGACCCTAACCCTAAATCATAACCCTAACCCTAAACCTAAATCAGAACCCTAACCCTAACCCTAAATCATAACCCAAACCCTAAATCATAACCCTAAATCATAACCCTAACCCGAACCCTAAATCATAACCCTAACCCTAACCCTAAATCGTAACCCTAACCCTAACCCTAACCCTAAATCATAACCCTAACCCTAAATCATAACCCTAACCCTAACACTAAAAAATAACACTAATCATAATCCTAAATTCAAACCTCATCTCTAACCCTAAATCATAACACTAACCATAAATCCGAACCAAAAACCTAACCCTACCCCTTACCCTAAATCATAACACCAACCCTTAACCTAAACAGTAACCCTAACCCTAACCCTAACCATAACCTTAACCTTCTCATAACCCCTAACCCTAAATCATAATACTAAACCTAACTACAACCCATAACCCTAACCCTAACCTGCAACTCCAATACTATCCTAAATTATAACCCTAACCCTAACTCTAAATAGTAACCCTAACCCTAAATCATAACCCTAAATCCTCCCATAACCCTAACCCTGAATTCTAACCCTAACCCTAACACTAACACTAACCCGGAACACTAACCCAAAAACTTAAACCTAACCCAAAATCCTAACCCTAACCCTACCGCATAACCCTAACCCTAAAGCAACAGCCTAAATCAGGAGTGGGCAACCCCTGGCATGCGTGCCAAACATGTAACTTTTGCTGGCACGCGAAACCCTCTCTTATAATCTTCCATTTATAATTTTTTTCTTAATGTCGACTTTTATTTTTCAGATAAATTCAGTGTAGGTGCATCTTAGATAAATAATTTTACATAACAAGTTATCTTCAAGACCATAGACATGGGTTGACGAGAGAGGGGAAGGGCAATTTCAATGGTGTCGAAAACGAACTATTGAGGACTTGGAATGCCATTCCAGAAAATTTTTTCTGTTTAAAAAACTTTGCAACAACGTTACTCTCCATGTTTTCATCCACATACGCTTGTGAATCTTTGCTCTCAGTGATGAATTTTGTTAAGTCTCGTAATAGGAGTAGCCTGACGGATGAAAGTAGTAGCTCGTACATATCTCTGAAGGTCACGAAATAGAAACCTGGTGTAAAATCTCTGTCATCAGTGATGCAGCAGCAAAAGTCCCACTGATAGTATCAAACGGAGTCATAAAGTTTTCTGTCGGACTATAACCCTATACAGTGTACTTGTATACATTTAAAAATAAATGTATTTTTCATCACATCATATACTGTGTTTTTGTCGCACGAATGAATTTTATTTCTTCAAGGTTCTTCACATACATACACCTTAAGAAATATCAAGTAGGCATAACACGTTCTCAAAAAATTAGGGTTGGCACGCAGAAGAATTTTGAGTCAGAGATATTGCTGGTTTTGGCATGCACTCACAAAAAGGTTGCCCACCCCTGGCCTAGATCGTAACCCTAACCCTAACACTAAATCATAACCCTAATGCTAACCCAAACCCATACTCCAAACTCTAAAACTTAAGCCTAACCCGAAATCCTAACCCTAACCCCTAACCCCTAAAACTAATCCCTAATCTTAACCCAAAATCCTAACCATAACCCCTAACCCTAACTCTAACCCTAACCCTAAGTCCTAACACTGACACTAACCCTAACCTGTAACCCTAACCCTAAATCATAACCCTAACCTTAACTCATAATCCTAACCCTAAAACTTAAACCTAATTCCAAATCCTAACCCTAACCCTAAATAGTAATCCTATCCCTAAAACATAACCCTAACCCTAACCCCTAACCCTAACCCTAAATCATAACCCTAACCTTAAATCCTAACCCTAACCCTAAATAGTAACACTAACCCTAAATAGTAACCCTAACCCTAAAACCTAAACTAAAACCTGAATCTTAATCCTAACCTCAACATTAACCATAAGGCGTAACCATAACCCTAACCCTAAAATATAACCCTAACTCATAACCCTAACGCTAAATCAAAACCCTATATTATAACCCTAGCCCTACATTGTAACTCTAAATCTTAACCCGAACCCTAAATCCTAACACTAACCCTGAATCATAACTGTAACCCTAACCCTGAATCATAACACTAACCCTAACTTAAATAATAACCCTAACCCAAACCCAAACCCTAAACCTAACCCTAACACTAAATCCTAACCCTAACCATGAATCATAATCCTAACCCTGAATCATAATTCCTAACCCTACCCCTGCCCCTACCCTTAATCTTACACTTAATCCTAACCCTAACATTATCCTAGAACATAACCCTAACCCAAAACCCTAACCATAACCCTAAATCATAACCCTAACCCTAACCCTAAATCCTAACTCTAACCCTAACCCTACATCTTAATCATAAACCTGAATCGTAACCATAACCTTAACCTTAACCCTAAATCATAACCCTAACTCATAACCCTAACCTTAACTCATAACCCAAACCAAATCATAACCCTAAATCGTAACTCTAACCTTAACCCTAAATAGTAACCCTAATCGTAACAACCTTAAACCTAACCCTAATTTATAATTCTAACACTAACCGGAAATCCTAACCCTAACCCTAATCCCAAATGCTAACCCATATCCCTCACCCTAAATCATAATATGAACCCTAAATCTTAACCCTAACCCTAAATCCTAACTCTAACACTAAGCCTAACCCAGGAACACTAACCCTAAATCATAATACTAACCCAAACCTGTAGCCCTAACCCTAAAGCATAACCCTAACTCTAAATCATAACCCTAACCCTAACTCATAATACTAACCATAAATCAAAATCCTAGATTGTAACCCCAACCCTAACCCTAAATCATAACCCTAACACTAATCCAAACCTGTAACCCTAACCCTATATTTTAAACCTAACCCCAAATCCTAAACCTAACCCTAACCCTAAACCTGTCTAATCCTAATTTATAATTCTAACCCTAACCCGAAATCCTAATCCTCATGCTAAACCTAAATCCTAATCCATATCCCTAACCCTAAATCATAACACCAACCCTAAATCCTAAACGTAACCCTAAATGCTAACCTTAACCCTAACTCCTAACGCTAACCCTAACCCTAACCCGGAACACTAACCCAAAATCATAATACTAACCATAACCCTAACCTGTAACCCTAACCGTAACCCTAACCCTAACCCTAAATCAAAGCCCTGAATCATAACCCTAATTCTAACTCATAACCCTAACCCTAAATCCTAACCCTAACCGTAACCCTAACCCTAAATCATATTACTAATCTTAACCTTACCCTGTAACCTTAAATCATAACCCTAACCCTAAGCCGTAACCCTAAAACATAAACCTAAGCCTAAATTTTAAAATTAACACTAAATAGTAGCCCTAATCCTAAATAGTAACCCTAACCCTAAAACATAACTCTAACCCTAAATTCTAGCCCTAACCATGAATTGTAACCCTAACCCTAAAGCATAACCCTAACCCTAAAGCATAACCCTAACCCTAATTTCTAACCCTGTGAATCGTAACCCTAACCTTAACCCTAAATAGTAACCCTAACTCTAAATTCTAACCCTAACCCTAAATCCTAATCCTAATCCTAATCCTAATCCTAATCCTAATCCTAACCCAACCCTAACCCCAGGGAAGCCGTCCCAGGATCAGGACCAGGGGCTGTGGGGGTGAAGGGCTGGGTTTTGGGGAGGCAGGGGGCAGCTGGGGGACTGGAGGATGAGGACGCCTTGGGGCCTCAGGCTGGATCGCAGGATGGGGCTGGCAGGGCTGATTCGGTTGCTCAGAGGTGGGTATTTTCGGGGTGCAGTGAGGGCAGTGGAGAAACAGCTGGGACACCCTGCTGTCCCCCAGACCCTCAAAAACACACGTGTGACAACGCAGCCCACGTTTCTCCCCCTCGGAGGCTAGCAACACGGAGAGGTGATTGCTCCCACGCCTCCCACCGATCCTCCAGGTGAAGGGCCTGGTGTGCGGCCTGGCGGGAAAGACACCGCTGCAGAGCCGTGATGAGCGGTAACGGTTCGTGTTCTAATCACTACACGCAGAGGAAGTGAGCACGTATGTTTAATGATCTGATGTTCACACCAAACCAGCCACACAGGTAAGTGGACACTCTGCTCTCCAGCATCGGCCGTGGCTGCGTGGACGTGCTCAGGCCCCGAGTGGACGTTCTCAGGCCCCGAGTGGACGTGTTCAGGCGCCGAGTGGACGTGCTCAGGCCCCGAGTGGACGTGTTCAGGCGCCGAGTGGACGTGCTCAGGCCCTGAGTGGACGTGTTCAGGCGCCGAGTGGACGTGCTCAGGCCCCGAGTGGACGTGCTCAGGCGCCGAGTGGACGTGCTCAGGCCCCGAGTGGACGTGCTCAGGCGCCGAGTGGACGTGCTCAGGCCCCGAGTGGACGTGCTCAGGCCCCGAGTGGACGTGCTCAGGCGCCGAGTGGACGTGCTCAGGCCCCGAGTGGATGTGCTCAGGCCCCGAGTGGACGTGCTCAGGCGCTGAGTGGACGTGCTCAGGCCCCGAGTGGACGTGTTCAGGCCCCGAGTGGACGTGCTCAGGCCCCGAGTGGACGTGCTCAGGCGCCGAGTGGACGTGCTCAGGCCCCGAGTGGACGTGCTCAGGCCCCGAGTGGACGTGTTCAGGCCCCGAGTGGACGTGCTCAGGCTCTGAGTGGACGTGCTCAGGCCCGGTGGGAGGGAAGGTGCCCAGGCTGAGGGACACCAGCTCCTGGCGTGGGTCTGGGCTCCTGCAGGTTCAAGGGGAGGCAACAGTGGTCGTGGCGGACACAGCGCAAACCTCACCCCGGTGCCAGGAAAACAGGCCTCCTGCTCCCCGGCCCCTCCTCCCCTCGTGGGAAAGCGGGGGACAGGGAGGTTCTCTGGGCATGGGGACTGCATCTGACCCCTGTGAAGGGCTTCATTCGGGGGGGGGAGGGGCAGAGAGCTCTCGGCGGAGCTGTGTCCCGGGAATGGGGTGCCCGGGGCCCGTTCCCAAGGCAGAACCTCCTGTGGGAGTGCTGTCCGTGACGACGGAGATAAGTTAGTGATAACGGTGCCCGTTTACCATCAATCAAGCCCCCCGGTTCCTGCGACACGCATGTACTGGGGTCCGTGTGTGTGCGTGTGTGTGCGTGTTTCTCTCGCCCCCGGACGGTACTCCCAGGGCTCCTGGCGGGAAGCGGGTGAGCGTGGTCGTGGCTGTGGCCGTGGCTGGGGACCCAGGAGCAGGGCCCCGTCCTGGAAGCCAGGCTGGGGGACGCGGCCCCGTGTGTCTGTGACGGGCTGTCCTTGCAGACAGAAGGGCCGGGCCACCTGGGAGGACACGGGGTTGGCGCCGAGTGAGGCTCAGTCCTGGCCTGGTCTCCTCCTGGGGAACCGGAAATCTGTCTTCCGTGCTGAGCGCCTGCAGGGGAGGCGGGGCCGTCCGTGGGGGGCTGAGTCGAAGAGTCACCTGCGAACAGACGGGGTCAGCACGTGCCTGTGCTCACGAACACGCAGACCCCGTCGCGGAGGTCAGTCCCCACTGCCGGAAGCCGGTCCATCCTTGCTGCCTGACACAGTCGCTGCAGGAAAGAAACATCTGCACAGCATATGTTTCAAGGGACCTGGCGTATATGGCATACTGTTCTTAATATGTTTGCTCACCTTCTTGGCACTATGTGTTTTAACCAAGGTCTCCTCTCTGAGAAAGGTTGAATCCCCAGGTAGGGATTTTCCCCTGAAGTTAGGGAGGGAATAAAACCCCTCAACTAAGTGCCAGGCGGGTAATTAATCCCTTTAACTACGAACAATCATGCTTAAACTACATAATCTTTACTCCCTGGAATGGAGATAAGAAACGCCCTAACCTTTGTAATAGAGATTGATAGGATTGAATCAACTGGTATAAATACAGTTGTAACAAGACAGAAACACTGAGAACTTAGAACAGAATCAAGAAGACAGAACCTACACGGAGCCTAGAGACAGAAGATGGACCCCAGCATCTGAACCTGACTACAGAAATTGGCAAGAGAACCTGACTAGAACCTGGTGACTGAACCTGACTGGAGTACCTGGACAGAACCTCTCTGGAGAGCCTAAGCAGAACCTCTCTGGAGATCGAAACCAGAACTTGGCTAGAGATCCTGGCTAGGCTGCTGATCAACTGAACACTGTCTCCATGTCCTTCCTTCTTCGCCGACTCCATCCACACCTTTGGGGACCCCTGGACCCGCTGGGGTTGGACTCCGGCAGGGCAGGTGCGTGCCAGTGCTGGCTCCCACGCCCTCGGGGAAGCTGAGGCCCCGGTGGTGGGGTGCCGACGCTGAGGGAAGCGGGCCCTCCGCCCAGCGACACCCAGCTTCCCCTCTGTCCCAAAGAGGCTTGCTGCCGCCCCTGCGCCCAACAGCCCGGGAGAGTGAGCCACACAGGAACAGGCCGCCGCAGCCTCCAGGGCAGCTCACCTCAGCCTCCGGCTCGCGGAGGAGACCCTGACCTCCCTCTCCGCAGCCCCCTCCCCCAGAGGTCACACACCCTCCCGCTCACCCCCCGCCTGCTAGTACGCAGCACATTTGCATGTTTCCTGGGGTTTGGTTCCCTCACCTTCTCCTCGGAGACACTGCAGGTCACAGGGGCGGAGCTGGGGTTGGGCTCAGGCGTCCTGCACGTAGTAGGTGCTCAGTAAAGACCAGCAGGGAAGCAGCCAGCACTGAGGTGAGGTCATCCCAAGTCCTCGGGGGAGGGAGGCTCACACGCTGGCTGAGCCTCGCTCTCCAGCTGATCTGGAGACGGGGGGTAACCGGTTACGGCCAAACGGCGCCCTCCCCGAACCCACAGGTGACCCACCCGACACGCTGCAGCCTAATAAGAGGAGGGATGTGGACCCGGCCACGGACGGAGGGACGACGTGAGGACACAGGGAGGAGCCGCCGTCTCCACGCCAGCGAGAGGCCTGGGGAACAGCCCCCGGACGAGACACGACTTTCTGTCGTGGGGCAACGGCTGCAAACCTCTCCACTTCTCTCCCACGATGACAAGGCCACTCCTCCAGGGGGCAGTGAGGCCACGTACGGGGACGGACGCCGTGACGGGAACAGTCACGTGAAGACACTGCCACGTTTCTCCGTCGGCCACGGCTGCGCTCCGTCCCCAGCAGGTCCACCGGGAGCCGGGTCGGAACACGCGCACCCAGGCGGTGACGTCCCCCGGTGCCGCCTGACCCTGAGCGCTCCCTGGGAGTGTCCTCTCCCCCAGGGGGACACAGGCCGCATCGCCGTGATCCCAGCCACAGGGCGTGCCAGGGACCTACAGCCTGGGAGGCTGAGCTTCTTGGGGAGACTGGGAGAGCCCCGGCCCCCCTCCCCGGCCCCCTCCCCGGCCCCCGCCCCGGCCCCCTCCCCGGCCCCCTCCCCGCCCCCCTCCCCGATCCCCCGCCCCAGCCCCCCATCCCCGGTCCCCCTCCCCGGCCCCCGCCCCGGCCCCCTCCCCGGCCCCCTCCCCGCCCCCCTCCCCGATCCCCCGCCCCAGCCCCCCATCCCCGGTCCCCCTCCCCGGCCCCCGCCCCGGCCCCCCTCCCCGGCCCCCTCCCCGGCCCCCATCCCCGGTCCCCCTCCCCGGCCCCCGCCCCGGCCCCCTCCCCGGCCCCCTCCCCGCCCCCCTCCCCGATCCCCCGCCCCAGCCCCCCATCCCCGGTCCCCCTCCCCGGCCCCCGCCCCGGCCCCCCTCCCCGGCCCCCTCCCCGGCCCCCATCCCCGGTCCCCCTCCCCGGCCCCCGCCCCGGCCCCCTCCCCGGCCCCCTCCCCGCCCCCCGCCCCGATCCCCCGCCCCAGCCCCCGCCCTGAGAGGTGCTTGCCCTCCGAGGTGCACCTGCCCCAGGCCTCCGGCCGCCTCCAGGTCACGCCCTCTCCGTCCGGTCTCAGCCCCCATGGACTCTCTCAGAGCCGTCCTAGCGCTGTCACCACCTGCAGACCCGTCTACTCCCCTGGCCCCACGGCGAGGCTCTGGGCGTGGACCACAGGGAGCCCTGCCTGTGGGACAGAGGCTGCCCTAGAGGGGCCCAGCCCCAGGGTCCGGGCTCCCCAAACCCCCTTCTCCCTAGAGACACACGGCACTGCCGCCTCCACCCGCTCCTGTGCCGGCAGCTGGAGGCGGAGGGAGCCTGCCCGGCGCCCAGCTTCACAGGGAGGCCCCGTGAGAAACACGTCCGACCCGCAAAGTCCTCCCCACCCGCCAGGTCCCAGATTCGGGGGTGCAGCGGGCCCCGAGCCACAGGCCTCCCTCGGCCTGTCCCGCCTGTAGCTGAGTCAGTGGAGGGCAGTGGACACGAAAAGGAAAATTAACTCGTCACTTTAGCTTATGACCAGCTTGTCACTTTCCAGAGCTGCACGGTCCGACCGGCTTCTCTGCTTCGTAGAAGGACAGGGTCGAAGCAGAAAGAGTGAGAACATAACAATGTAAACACACATGTGTTTTCCTGAAGGGGGGGGTCACGGATGAGCACGCGGAGGAGAGCTTCACCGGGTAAAGGGAACGTCCTGGGAACAATTTCAGGCTCCGGCTTTAACAGCCTTTACCTTCTGTGACACTATGTTCACGTAAGGACAGCGCAACTGCGGTCATTCATGATTACGTCCTCCCTCCACTATGGTTTTCGGCTGCTGCAGTTTTATTTGGAGCTCCCTGTGCAGCACACACAGTGTCCCAGGGGGGAGCTCCCTGTGCAGCACACACAGTGTCCCAGGCGGGGAGCCCCCTGTGCAGCACACATAGTGTCCCAGGCGGGGAGTCCCCTGTGCAGCACACACAGTGTCCCAGGCGGGGAGCCCCCTGTGCAGCACACACACTGTCCCAGGCGGGGAGCTCCCTGTGCAGCACACACAGTGTCCCAGGCGGGGAGCCCCCTGTGCAGCACACACACTGTCCCAGGCGGGGAGCTCCCTGTGCAGCACACACAGTGTCCCAGACGGGGAGCCCCCTGTGCAGCACACACATAGTGTCCCAGGCGGGGAGCCCCCTGTGCAGCACACACAGTGTCCCAGGCGGGGAGCTCCCTGTGCAGCACACACACTGTCCCAGACGGGGAGCCCCCTGTGCAGCACACACAGTGTCCCAGGCGGGGAGCCCCCTGTGCAGCACACACACTGTCCCAGGCGGGGAGCCCCCTGTGCAGCACACACACTGTCCCAGGCGGGGAGCTCCCTGTGCAGCACACACAGTGTCCCAGGCGGGGAGCTCCCTGTGCAGCACACACAGTGTCCCAGGCGGGGAGCCCCCTGTGCAGCACACACAGTGTCCCAGGCGGGGAGCTCCCTGTGCAGCACACACAGTGTCCCAGACGGGGAGCTCCCTGTGCAGCACACACAGTGTCCCAGGCGGGGAGCTCCCTGTGCAGCACACACAGTGTCCCAGACGGGGAGCTCCCTGTGCAGCACACACAGTGTCCCAGGCGGGGAGCTCCCTGTGCAGCACACACACTGTCCCAGGCGGGGAGCTCCCTGTGCAGCACACACAGTGTCCCAGGCGGGGAGCCCCCTGTGCAGCACACACACTGTCCCAGGCGGGGAGCTCCCTGTGCAGCACACACACTGTCCCAGGCGGGGAGCTCCCTGTGCAGCACACACAGTGTCCCAGGCGGGGAGCTCCCTGTGCAGCACACGCTGTGTCCCAGGCGGGGAGCCCCCTGTGCAGCACACACAGTGTCCCAGGCGGGGAGCTCCCTGTGCAGCACACACACTGTCCCAGGCGGGGAGCTCCCTGTGCAGCACACACAGTGTCCCAGGCGGGGAGCCCCCTGTGCAGCACACACACTGTCCCAGGCGGGGAGCTCCCTGTGCAGCACACACACTGTCCCAGGCGGGGAGCTCCCTGTGCAGCACACACAGTGTCCCAGGCGGGGAGCCCCCTGTGCAGCACACACACTGTCCCAGGCGGGGAGCTCCCTGTGCAGCACACACACTGTCCCAGGCGGGGAGCTCCCTGTGCAGCACACACAGTGTCCCAGGCGGGGAGCTCCCTGTGCAGCACACGCTGTGTCCCAGGCGGGGAGCTCCCTGTGCAGCACACACAGTGCCCCAGGGGGGAGCTCCCTGTGCAGCACACACACTGTCCCAGGCGGGGAGCTCCCTGTGCAGCACACACAGTGTCCCAGGCGGGGAGCCCCCTGTGCAGCACACACAGTGTCCCAGGCGGGGAGCCCCCTGTGCAGCACACACAGTGTCCCAGGCGGGGAGCTCCCTGTCCAGCACACACAGTGCCCCAGGGGGGGAGCCCCCTGTGCAGCACACACAGTGTCCCAGGGGGGAGCTCCCTGTGCAGCACACACACTGTCCCAGGCGGGGAGTCCCCTGTGCAGCACACACACTGTCCCAGACGGGGAGCTCCCTGTGCAGCACACGCTGTGTCCCAGACGGGGAGCTCCCTGTGCAGCACACACAGTGTCCCAGGCGGGGAGTCCCCTGTGCAGCACACACACTGTCCCAGACGGGGAGCTCCCTGTGCAGCACACGCTGTGTCCCAGACGGGGAGCCCCTGTGCAGCACACACAGTGTCCCAGGGGGGAGCTCCCTGTGCAGCACACACACTGTCCCAGGCGGGGAGTCCCCTGTGCAGCACACACACTGTCCCAGACGGGGAGCTCCCTGTGCAGCACACACAGTGTCCCAGACGGGGAGCCCCCTGTCCAGCACACACACTGTCCCAGGCGGGGAGTCCCCTGTGCAGCACACACACTGTCCCAGACGGGGAGCTCCCTGTGCAGCACACGCTGTGTCCCAGACGGGGAGCTCCCTGTGCAGCACACACAGTGTCCCAGGCGGGGAGCTAGGTGGGGTTTTCCTATAGACGTGAACGTGCAACTGGGGCTCCATCCAGCACGAGAATGTGCCCGTCCTGACAAGTCCTGATAAGACACGAGGAAGGCGCCGTGGCCAAAGCAAACGCAGCTCCTTCACATCGGACAGCACTTCTGGCCGTGGGAAGGCTGCCCCGTCAGGGGGGCTGTGGCACGGGGACACCTGTCAGCTCACGGGAGCGGGCGACCCGCCTACCCCTGTGGCCTGGCTCTCACCCCTGTGGCCTGGCTCCTGCCCCTGTGGCCTGGCTCTCTGTGTGATGAGGAAGCAGCACAGACACGGATGGAACACGCGAGTGACCTGTGTGATGCCTAAAATAGAAGTCACCGGAGAGAAGTGCCTTTTCCTGAGTCAGCTCTGGCCTCGCCCACGCGTGACGCCTGGGAACCGTAACCACCAGCGGGTGCAGTGGCTCCAGTGGAACTGGTCTGTTTGTTCCGCTTTGAGTTCTGCTGCCCGGAGAGTGGATGGGACGTGGGAGGCCGGCGCCGGCTTGCGCGTTTCCTCGGGATAAAGCCACGTGGTGAAGAGCCTCACACTCACCCACAGGCGTCCTGGAGCTGACCACCCTGTGTGGCTGCCCTGGTCTCTGTGTCCACAGCCAGTGGTACATTCGTGGTCTGTGAGACTGAGGACGAGGAGAGGGGTTCTACGGAAAGTAGCCGCACAGGGCGATCCGACCGCACGGTCCTAATCCCGCAGGCATGTGACCCCGGGGAAGGTAGGCTTGTCTCTAAGCCCTGCCCTTGTTTCTGTGCCTCTAGGCCCGTGGTCAGCAAACTGCGGCTCGCGAGCCACACGCGGCTCTTTGGCCCCTTGAGTGTGGCTCTTCCACAAAATATGTGCGGGCGCGCGTACAGTGTGATTGAAACTTCATGGCCCATGCGCAGAAGTCGGTATTTTATGGAAGAGCCGGTATTTTGTGGAAGAGCCGGTATTTTGTGGAAGAGCCACACTCAAGGGGCCAAAGAGCTGCATGTGGCTCGCGAGCCGCGGTTTGCTGAGCACTGCTCTAGGCTAACACACTTCTGAAAGGTCTCTTTCAGATCCCGCCTTCCGAAGCGACCGCCCCCCAGAGCAGGGAACCCTGACCATCCCGGAGCCCAGTGGGTGCCCTCCCCCCGACCCCCCCAGACGGTGTTCCATGCTCTTGCGATACTTGCTTATTATTTAAAGCCCGATGCCGTGAGCCTTTGAGTTGTGCTTGTTAGTTGTCTATTACCCTGTAACAAATTACTCCAAATGCGGTGGCGTAAGTATTCTGATCTCACCGTCTGTCAGTAGGAATTGGGGAGCAGCTCAGGGGCTTGCTCTGGGCAGACCTCTGTGAGTTGCAGGGAAGACTTCAGCCCCGGCTCAGTGCCCGAAGGCGGCCTCGGCTGCAGAATTAGCTCGCAAAGCTGGGGACTGACCGCTGGCGGCTGAGGCTCCGCTTTCAGCTACGAGGTCCCTCCCCCAGGCCTGGGGCACAGGGCAGCGGGCACTGGCTGCTCAGTGACTGCACCACAGCTGCTCCTCCAGGAGGAAGAGTCTCAGAGGACGAGAGAGGGAGACCCAGGGCCTCAGCACCTGGCCTTGGGCCACACACCGGACGTCACCACCTTTTACGCCACTAAGTCCAGCTCCCACTCCAGGAGGGGAACCCTCGAATGAGGCCCCACATTTTTAAGGGAGGAGTATCAAAATATTTGTTGGCATAGTTTTTATTGACTTTAGAGGAGGGGAGAGAGAGAGCGAGAGAGAGAGAGAGAGAGGAGACCTCCCGACCGGGGGTTGAACCTGCGACCAGGGTACATGCCCTGACTGGGAATCCAGCCTGCCACCCGCCAGGCTGTTGGCATATTGTGAAACCCCCCACACCTGCAAATGTATTTTGCACAAATAAATGTTAGGTGCGTAGGATGGCCAACAACAGACATAGTAAAAGAACGGAGAGTTAAACGTATGAAGTTACAGCATCGGAGCTATAGCTCAGTGAGGCTGTTAATTTAAAGAAAAGGGGAAGGCGCTTCCCTGAGAGGAGGAAGAGGTCAGGTCTTTGCCGCTGTGAGGGGACAGCTTGAGGAGTGGCCGTGGCCTGGAGCCGGTGTGTGTCCTCCCCGCCCTCCGTGAGCACGGCTGTCAGCACTCGCCCAGGCCCTGGGCTCTGACTCGGGGTGCAGGCGCGCAGTCAGTCCTCTGGGAGCACTCACACGAAGGAGACGCGGAGGCCTGCCCATCAGCAGCCCCGCCCCCAGCGCTGGTTGTGTCTGAGCACAAGACTAGGGGTGACTGGCCCTAATTTACAGATGAGAAAACTTAGGAAAGTCAGGTTTTAAAATTTGTTTTCAAAGTGTAGTGGATATTTTGCTTTCCCCACGGGCCAGCGGGTAGTAAATGAAAGCCAGCATTGCAGACGGTGCGGAGCCGGAGGCCCTGTTTCCGGGGTCCGCGGCCCCCACACAGGAGGAGGCCCTGTGCTGTCCAGACCGTCTGTGCCGCCTCCAGCTCAGCGCCGTGTCCGTGATGATGGGAAAGACTATGACTGATCAGCTGACCATTTATGATCAGGATATGCGTCTGTAACTTCCGGGGTTGAAAACAAAAGGCTGAGAGTCAGAATTAAAAGGTGCTGCTAACTGCAGTGTAATTTTAAGTAGAAAAAGTGGGGCGAGAAGAGGAAGCGAAGAGTTGGGTCTCTGCATCCCACGAGCCAGGAAACTGCTAGAAACCGGGTCCTGAGGCGTCTGCACTGTCCAGCCCGAGCACACGGGGCCTCGTTTCTCTAAGGCGACATTTATTCCTCAAAGCAGTGTCTCCCCTCCTAGCCTCAGATAAACACCCTCAAAATTACTCCTCATCTATACAGTTTGTGCCCAGTTTTGCAAATGTAGAGCATCCCTATCCCACGCACATGTGTGGTTATGCAGAATTTTTCCTGCAAGGAGGATGGTGCAGACCCTACTGCGTGCGCGCCCAGTGGGAGCCGTGGGTCAGGATGGAGGCAATCGATGACGCTGACCTCAGGGAGCAGCTTTCTCAGCGTTGACGGTCACAGCCCCCGTGACCAGTTACAGCTACTGGATGCACACTGTGCCGGCGACCGTGAGACTCGAAAAACCTCACCACCGAGCTGGAGAGGAAAGTGACGGTGAGGTTGCCATGGAGACAGAAGCAGAGCCAGCAGCTACTGGCTTGGAATACCACCATCAGCACTTCTCTATGTCACTAAACTGGTTGCCAGGGAAACTCACGACTGGTTCAGGGTAGCAAACGGTTACACACTGAGTCCAAAGTCAGATTCTTCAGGATTTTATGGATTTACATATACATACATATATATAAAAAATTGATTTCAGAGAGGAAGGGAAAGGGAGAGAGAGAGAGAAACATCAATGAGAGAGGATCACTGATTGGCTGCCTCCTGCACGCCCCCCACAGGGGATGGAGCCCGCAACCTGGGCAAATGCCCTTGACCGGAATCGAACCCGGGACTCTTCAGTCCACAGGCCGACGCTCTATCCACTGGGCTACACCGGCCAAGGCCAGAATGTTATGGATCTTCTCAGAGAGACTCTGTGGGGATGCGTGGGCTCACAGATCTCGGGGAGCCTCTGACTCTTCCTCGTCCCTGTGGAATCTGCTTTAGGCGGAGACCGGGGCATGTACCTCAGCAGTCCCACTTACGTTAGCAGCAAAACCAAAATAAAACCCTCACCTAACAGGTTCTGTCAACAGAAATGAACACAAACAACCGGGCTTTCTCTACACAACAGGCTGGCCCCTGGGCAGCTGCATTTCACCAGGAAACCACTCGCTCCCTGTGCTGCAGTCAGTCCTAAAGGGACGCCGGGACAGGCAGGCACCACGCTCCATGCTAAGAGGGGACTAGCAATTGGGTCGTTTCCCTGGCAGGATCCAGCCTGAGCCCCGTCACCCTGCAGGGTCCGGAGGGAGGTGCCGGCCCCTGGGCAGGGCCGGGCGTTTAGATTCCAGACCCCCTGCCCTCACAGCCCTGCTGTGGCCAAGGCCCGTGGCCAAGGCCCATGGCCCAGCCCGGGGAGGGGGGGGCGTCCGCGCACTAAGAGTCTTCCCGAGGTCGGCCACCTCTCCCGCGTCTGCCCCAGCCAGGCGGTCCCCACAGCCCCCAGCTCACTGCCAGCGCCCAGCACGGCCCTAGCAAAGCCGAACCTCCTGCTGGGAAGGCAGGTTAACCGGAGGCCTGATCCAAGCTAATTTAGGGTCAAATCGAGATAATTTAAGCACACACACTCCACACCCAAAGGCGTGCCCTCGCCCTCTCTCCCCCGACAGGAATAGCTCACCCTGTCCTCCCAGCAGCACAGTGAGCGCGTGGCCTGGCTCTGAGTCCATCCTCATTGCGGGGCCTTCTTACGGAGCAGACACTTGCCTCGGACGGCGATCACCGGTCTACGAAGAGCTGGGCCGCGGCCTGGGGACCGGCCGGTAAATATTTGCCAGGCCCCATGGGGTGCTTTGGCACACAAACCCTTTGTCCACAGCTCACACTGTCAGCAGGCAGCACAGGGAACTGCGTCTCCACGGAGAACACAGGGCTGTTTGCTTCTCCCCGCAGGTCCCGCGACTCTGCGACCCGCGCTGGCACGCAGCGGCAGCTGGCATTCCCGGGGACGCAGACTCTTCCCGCATGTTCCCTCGCTGGCCCCCGCTGGGCCCGGGCCAAGCTCATGGACAGCCCCTTCGAGGGCAGACCTGGGAGTACTTCAAAGCTCAGACCATCTCGGCCTTTCTGAGGAGCCCGCGTGCCTCCCGCTCCGGGTCGGCTGGGCTGAGCCCACAGGGCTGGGTTTCGTAATCACGAAGCATACACTCTGCCGTCCACCAGCCCTGGAAAACAACTGGAAAACAAGGTACATTTTTGGCGCAAACTTCCTGGGAGCTCGGGTTCCTGGTAGCGAAGGAGGCTAAGTGAATGTGGAGCCGGAACCGCGAGGGCTGGGCGCGGCCTGAACAGCCTCGGAGCTCCGCAGCCACGTCTCTGCGTGCGCTGTGCCCCCAGGGGCAGAGCTGCGGACACCAGCCCTCAGGTCCTCCAAGCCTCCTGGTGGCGGCTGGGCTCACCTGGCCTGTGGACAGGTGGGTCTGCGACTCGCTCAGACCTGGGGTCCACTCTTCAGGAGATCGGCTGCCGGGTTGGGGCCTGCTCCTCGCAGAGCTCCACCCGCCCTGACCAATGAAGGCAGCTGCTCGTCATCACAGCAATCTTCTCTTGTCGTCAGGGGTGCCCTTCACAGTCTAAATCAGCAACAGCAGGGGCCGAATTAATCAGGAAAACCTACTTTTACAGCGTGGGTGCGGCTGACACATACTGCGTTAGTTTCGGGTACAGCGAGGTGACCCGATAGCCGTGTTCCTAAGTCCAGTCACCGTCTGTCACCACGCGGCTATTTTCCCTTCACCTTTCTCAGCTCCCCTCCTCCCTCCTCCCTCCCATCTAATTCTGAGGCTGACGTACCTACAGTCATGGGGTGAGAATTTGAACCCTATTTCTTTAAAACCAGCTGCACAACTCTTCCCCCAGGTGTAATGAGTATAACTGACAAAACGGTAAGATATTTACAGTATACAAGGTGACGCTGTGACATGCTTCACATTTTGAGAGGTGCTACCCAGAGTTTGTGTTTTCAGTGACTCAAACATTTAAAAAGGAAACAGAAAACCAACCAGTGCTCACGTGAGGCCCCCAGTAGTGAGCGCGGGCTGCCACTCCAGACGGGGGGCGCACGCTCGGGGGCGAGGTGGCAGAGGGAAGAGGGTGAGCCAGGGGCCGGAGCCAGAGGTCGCTTTTGATGGGACAAAGTGGGGTCACAAACTGCCTCCCCTTCAGGTGTCATTCTCCCACTCAGTTACCTGAGGCTCGGCCGGCACCCCCCGTTAAGGTAATTACGTTTATTATGTGATGAGAGGGGTGTCGGGACCCCCGCTTCGGAGGAGCTGCACTTGGCTCAATGCTCTCTACTTGGTGCTTCGTTCTTAATGACTCGCGAGCCCACAGACGGCGGAGTGGGGCCTGGGCATCGGGCCACGCTCCAGGCCCACAGCCCACAGCCCACAGCCCACAGCCCACAGCCGTGTGGTGATGGCCTGGGATGGGGGTGGGCGGGGGAGGTAGGGGAAGGGAGGAAATGGGACCGCTGCAATAGTGTCAGCAATAAGAATAAAGTTAAAAAGTAAAGTGCATGTGCAATCCTGCAAAGCAATCGTGTTAGAATATTTTCCAAAGGAAGGACTTTTATATTTAGAAACTATGACCTTTCAGATTTCCTGCTTCTATCTTTGATATATTTTATGTTATTTTTCATCAAAATATCGTCTCTTCCTGCAGTTTCTGAGGGTGAAGATTGAAACGCACTTGCTTTCCATCGGGAACAGCCGACAGGAGCCCGCGTGGCCGCTGCCGAGACGTGGCTGGGGCCCTGGCCGGTGGGCGCTCGGGCTGACGTGGGCACAGAATCGGGAAGGAATTCAAAGAAATGCCCCACAATCACTTCAGTTCAGGGTTTGCCCCAACATCTTCCCGAAATCAACTTCCTTCTCCAGGCCCCCACAGTTTGGCCTGTGGGAGTCGGCCGCTGGCTGGGGAGCTGTCCCGGGCCCTCCTTCCCCACTCGGTGTGGTGTGCGCTCAGGAGCGGGTTTTTATCCCAGGCATTTCTGGCTCCAAGTCCAGCATTTGGGGTGAACTCTGTGCCCCCATGTTGGATTACCGATGCCCAACAGCCCAGAATGCGGCCTCATTTGGGGAAAGGTCTTACAGAGGTACTCAGGGTGAAATGAGGTCGCTAGGATGGCCCTAACCCAGGATGTGGGGTCTCTATAAAGGAGAACTGTGGACAAGAGACAGAGAGGACACAGGGCGAAGGCGGCGCCTGCAGCCCGAGGCCTGACGCAGCCCTGCTCACACCCTGATCTGGGCTCCCAGCTCCAGGACTGTGACATGGGAATTGCTACTGTTCCAGCCACTCGGCCTGTGGTCCCTTAAACAACAACCTGACAAACTCAACAACAAGTCTCTCCGACACCCCCGGGGCCTCCTCGGCGGAATCTCCACACAAGGACGGGCCGTGCTGTGAGGCTGATCGTAATGCGGCTCCATGACCCAGCGGCAAGGCAACAGGACGCTGGGAAGATGCTCTTGGCTCGGGCGTCAGCGCTGACTGGTTCCTCCCTGCGATGAGTCCACGCTCCCCCCGACACGAGTCCGCACAGGCCTCCTGGAAGGCAGCGGGGATGGACAGAAAGGCGGCCAGCGCGTGGACTGCAGGGGCCAGACGCTCCGCAGCCGTCAGCACACGCACGGAGGGATATGCAACTCTCTTCGCAAGACCAACGCCCACTGTGACCGAGTCGAGACCCACCCATTCTAAAGATGTGGCCTGACTGGGAGGCCGTTTCCTGAGCAGCTGGGGTGGTTCTAGGACATTACTCCTCTCCTCGCTGTCCTCACGGAGTTGGCACCAACCCACCGTCATCTGCGCGATGCCACGCGGCGACAGGAGTCAAAGGGAGAGCCGCGGCGACCGCGCCCACAGCCACAGCGGGTGCACGTTCACGAAATTAACCAACTTGCTCAGAAGTACAGGACCAACCATCATTGCTACAATCTGTCAGTTCAACTATACTTTTATTAGAATAATTTAAAGGCATTTTTATATATTCTCTGGGTCAATTTTGAATCATTGATCATTATTATTTTGTGTTCAGAGCTAGATATTTCAGAGGAGGGAGTCCTTGTCACATCACTCACCTTCCTCTGTAAGGGCCCTGAGGCTGCAGGGCCTCCCCACAATCCCGGACAAGCCCTGACGTCGGGGGGGGGGGGGGTGGTTAGCCACCCTAATCCCGTGTGGCCTTTCACGTTAAGTCCACTGCTGCACTGAGGCTGTGGCCTCTGAGCACAGGAGGACCCAACCGTCAGGACAGTCCCTGGGACATGAGCCTGGGGCCCTTCCAGGGCACAGCCCTGGGCTCCTGGGTTTCGTCCATCGCACAGCAGAGATGCCTGAGTCAGGCCGGGGGCGGACGCTGCGCCTGGCGCTGACCAGCAGCGTGCCCCGGCTGAGCTCTCTAACGGGCCCGTCTGATCCTGCGACCCTCGGGCACGGCTTCGTGCTTCTTCACCGTCAGACCTTTTCCGTGTTTCCATCTCCCCCGGCCCAGGTCACGCTTCACAGGCGTGCTTCTAACTAAGGCCCCACCGTGCTATTTGCTGCTGCTTCGTCCTCACTGTGGTCATCTCGCTCCGGGCACCCAGCCCTCCCTGTGGTCACTGAGAGGTGGTTGCCGTGATCCTCAGCGCACAGAGAGACTCGGACCCAGGTTCAGACACCCGGAAAGTAGGGGTTGGGGGTTGAACTCTAATCTGCTGACCTGCGTTTGGCATCTGGTCTCTTTCCTAAATGGCTGCAGACACGCTGTTCCGTCCTGGGACCGCACGCTCCCCCGCAGGGGGCCCCTCAACTTCTCTGAACCCCGAGGCGCCTGGCACGGACTGGCACACACAGCAGGCGCTCTGAGCGGGCAGATTGGACAAACCTGACCTTGGAGCAGAGTGAGCGCGCCAGGAGCCCCCCTTCGGCTTATTGCATCGGCGAAGCGATTCTCTGGCAGAATCCATTGCAAAGCTCTTATTTTGTGCCTTTAAGGGAGGCCTGAGGGTTAGGAAAATCTGGGAAATGCCGTACTGGTGTTGGAGAGACGACTACGGAACCTCAGTCAGGAGCCACCTCGCTGGGACAGGGCCAGCATGCCAGCCCCCCCCCCCCACGGGTCTGTGGCTTCCGTGCCCACCACGTGTCCCTAAGCAACTCAATGCCGCCCTGCAGAGGCGTGGCCTGCGGTTTGTCCGAATCCCGTGAGCCCGTGAGCCGGCTCGCAGCCTCGCCCGCCCTCTGGGAGCTGGTGCTGGACCCACAGCCCGCCCGGCATGGATTCCAGAGCCCTCATGCTGGGCAGTGACAATAACTAAGGGTTAAGGCTCCTTCATGCACTTTACCAGCCAGGCAGCAGCACATCCTCCCTTAGATCGGAGCCCCTTCTGGCCCAGCGCCCCCCACCTCTGCCTCGCACACACCTTTTGTCCATCTGACTTGTTCGCACCAGGCGCTACCGCTGTGCTGGCTGCTGTCGCTTTTATTTGACAACCTGAGGGGAAGGGCCAGTGCCCCGACACAGAGCAGGCGCTGCGTGTTGACCAAGACCTGGGGCACCGGCCGAAAACCGCTGGCCTGGGACAAAGTACCCCACGCCTGAGCCTGGCCCAGAGGCCCCACGCCCCCAAGTTACTTCCCTCGTCCCTGCTTCGGGTCTCGGCTGCTGGAGCCTGTGAGCTGCAGGTGAGCTCTTTGGCGTGAGGTGAGGCGGCTGAACTGAGACGTGGACAAGCAGGTAACCGGAGGGAAACGGCGACTCCGGCGGAAAGGCAGGCCCCGGGCCAGGAGGAGGTGCAGGAGCGCCAGGGACATTCCCGCCACGTGGGCGCGTCTGTTTCTGAACGAGGCTCTGGGCACGGGCCGTGTCTGTGGGCCGGGAGGCTGTTGTCAGCTCACTGCCTCAGGGTCCTCCTGTGAAATGGACACACAGCAGGGCCAGGAATGAGCAAAGCTGGCCGAGCCGTCAGAGTTACTCTCGTCACGCTGGTCTCCCCCCGGCCTCAGGGCCCAGATGCCACCCCTCAGTGCCCATCTGCTCTGCCTGGCACGTCCCACCCCTCTGCCGTCTGATACCAAAGGTCCCCACCGAGGTGCTCCGCCCACCAGCCAGCGGGGAAGGCAGGGCTGCCCCCCGCCCCGGCCCCCACACCCCTCAGCAGTCAGCTCTGGGTGGAGCAGCTTCCCACTGGGCCCAGGGAGTCAGGGAACCTGTGTCGCTGCCTGTGAGCAGCTCAAGGGAGAGGAATCAGCTCTGAATTGCTGCGACTTGATCATCAGAGGCAATGCCTGGCGGCCGCGCCCCTTCCCCTGGCCCCTCACATTCTCTGGACTTTTAAGCTGACACCTGCCCCTGAGCCCCACACCCCCATCCGCCCGTGTGGGGCCAGAGCAGCTGCGTTTTAATAAACTCTCGGTGCTGCTGTTCTGACAGGGTATCTGTCAAGGCAGACGCGCGTGTGTAGCAAATAACCCCAGGCCTGGAGCGCTGACTTCTCGCTCACAATACATGTTCCCCACACAGATCGCGTGTGCGTGCGCGTGCGCGTGTGCGTGTGCAGGAAGGTGGTGTGTGGGGGTGAGGCCTGGGGAGGGGTTGGAGAAAGAGGCCGCCGACATCACTGGAAAGTTCTAGGGGACTTATATTACTTTTCCTTAGTGTTTTCAAGAGGTTTTAAATTGGGGCGTTTTGAATCTTAACCTGGTATAAAACCACGGCTTTTGTGTTTGGGGAGATGGCGCAGGCTATCAAGTCTGACTCCTGGTGGGGAGACTGAGGCCCCCACTGCGGTGAGGACCCAGCTCCACGGGGCGGGGTCTCTGCCCTGGGGCGCCTCCCCGCTCCCTGCCGAGGCCACCGTGCCTTTCTGAGGAGCAGGATCACCCCCGAGCCCACAGGAGTGGCCGGATCCCAGGCCTCGGGGCTCGGTGATGCCTCCTGCGTCACTCGGGACCGGTCGTCTCCGGCGCCCACACCCCGGTGTCTGCGCTCCTCCCTGCACCAGAGGAGCGAATGGGGGGGGGGGGGTGAGGTCTTGGCCACCTCCGACTCTAATGCGCTGCAGCCTCTTCCAAAGCTCAGCCCGTGTGACTCGTCTCTGTGACCCAGAGCAGCGCTGGGACCGGGCCTGTCCCTCCCGCTCCACCCTCACCAGGTCGCCCGTCAGGGGCTCCACAGGCATCAGAGCGCGGGCGGTGGGGCGTGTTCACAGCACCCACAGGGCCTCTGCAGAGCTGGGAAAGGACAGGGAGTCTGTGGGCAGCGAGCACCCTGTCACTCCTCCCAGAGCGCTGGGTCCTGCCCCACGACTGGGCTGCGACGTGCACCCCCCTCTGTCCCCCTCCTCGTGCCTCCCCCCCCGTGTCGCTGCCAATGCACACGGTTGTCACAGCCTCTGCAGGGCGGTGAGGCCGCACCTTCGTCTAGGAATAGGCCTGCATGGCCCCCTCAGCCTCCAGGCTGCTGCCTCAGCCGGGCTGGGACACGGGAGGCGCTCTGACTGACAGCCAGCCTGGCCACTCAGGGGTGATGAGGGTGCGAAGAGGGGCCTGAGGAACCTCGAAGCGATCAGTCTCCGCGGCAACCCAAGAGGCGGGCAGCAGCAGGGCAGGGGCAGCCGCAGCCGTCGTGGGTGTCCTGGATGAGTGACAGTTCGGGATATGAAATTAGTAACTGAAAAAAGACGTCTTTCAGGTTTGGGCTTTGATCGAAAGATGAGAAGAAATGGCCTCCCTGAGAAGGGGCACCTAGGAGCCAAGAAGAGGATCCCCAGGAGGGGAGTCGGGGTCCTCTGCCCCAGTGACGCTGCGGGGCTCCCTGAAGTCACAGCCGCACCCCGTGACTGACGGCACAGCCCAGCAGCGGCTGCAGACCCACCCGCAGACCCTGCGGCCTCCGCTCCCGTGGGTGGAACCCGGGGGCTGTTCCAGGAGGAGGGACCCCCCGGCTGTTTATAAGAGGACGGCGGGTCCGCCTCACAGACACGCTTGGCTGAACGTCGCCGCCATCGCCCTGAGCTCTCAGACTTCTCTCCAGGCCCACTTTCAGGGCGCTCGGCCCGGGAGGCACACGCGGTCCTGACGCGGCTCCCGGAGCCTCAGTCTCGCCTCGTTTTCGTAGACGCAGGAGCACCAGCTCCTCCCTGACGTCCCCCCAGCACCTGCCTCCCAAGGCCAAGCAGGGCGCACTCCCCTGGGACGGAGCAGACATTTCTCTCTGACGGGGCCGCTGCCTCTGGCACGCGCTGGCTTCCGTTCTGTTTCCCACCGGCGTCCTGCGGAGACCTCGTCCTGCACGGCCGGGGCGCTGACACAGGACAGGCGTAGGGGGCAGGTGGGGCTCAGGGCACGTGTTCCCTCGGAACCCAGTTCCGTCATGTCTTCAGCACGTGCTGCAGCCCTGACCGGGGCGCGAGTGTGGCCTTGTTTGGAGGAGATGGGAGACCCCTGCCCGGAGGCGGAGCCGGAGCCGAGGCCGCCTGGGCCCTCCCTCGTAATGAGAGTGACTTCCACCTCTGGACCACAGAACGCAGGTCACACAGAGTGAAACCACGTACGGCCAAACGCTCTGCCACCTGTGCCGGGCGAGGTCTTGCACAGGCGAGAACAGTCAAGGCCCAGCCACCCTTTGATCTGCTTCCCCCTCACTGGGGTCCCCTGGTTTTGTTCGGTTCCCCTAATGTGCCCTGAAAGTAAGGGATCAAACCCCAAATAGAAGCTGGCCGGGGAGGAAGGACAGGCGGGGGGGCTCCCAGGGCTTGATGGGAGGCCCGGAATCCCGGGGTCCCTGCAGGGCCTGGAAGCCCCGCTCCCTCATCTTGTCTGTCAGACCAGGTGCGGGGATGCGGGTGGAGGTGGGAGACGCCAGGTGCCTCTGCCCACAGTTCTTTGTCCTCCTGGGATCAGCCACTGCCAGCCCTTCTCACCCCCTTTTCTAATTCAAAGACAACACCCTCTTTCAATGGGAAAGTCAAGTGCACAATACAGGTGACTCAGCATCTAATTGGTGTAACCCTCTCCCCCTCCCCCTTCCTCCCCCCTCCCCCCTCCCCCCTCTCCTATCACAGCACGGAGCTTGCTGGCTGCACCAGGCGGGACCCCTGGGGTGCTCCTAGACCCCAAACCATATATGCGGTTTCCTTTACAGCTTTCTCCTTAGACTTAATTCTCTGGAACCTTTACTTCGCAAAATGAACTTCTAATTTTACCTTCAATGCCCAAGTTCAAGAGGCAAATGTTTGCGAAATGCAATATTGCTGCGACTCCTGTCCTCTCGCCTCGTGTGCTGTGGGGTGTGAGGCGCGTGAGGTGAGCACACGGGAGGGGAGTGCACGCAGGTGTCTGCGCTGTCAGGTTTGAAGCGAGCATGTACTGTTTGCTTCCCAGAGCAATACCAACTCACCCTTCATGCAAACAGCCATTGTCCTCTCAATTCAGTTTCATTTAAAGTGTTTGGCATATAAAGCAACTTTGATATTTACTCATAACAGGTGACTTCTCATTCGCCCTCAGCCCTTACCAGACACTTGAAAAGTGGAAACAACTGCACAGGAAGAGGAAGAAAGAAGAGCAAGGACTGCCCGGCCGGCGTGGCTCAGTGGTTGAGCACTGACCCATGAGCCAGGAGGTCACTGGTTTGATTCCTGGCCAGGGCACAGGCCTGGGCTGTGGGCTCAGTGCCCAGTAGGCGGCGTGCAGGAGGCAGCAGATAGATGTTTCTATCTCTCAATCCCTCTGCCTTCCTCTCTCTCAAGTCAATAAAAACATATTTTTTTAAAAAGGGGAAGCTACTGTCCCCCTAAACAGGCCAACATGGTCAACCATGTCAATTTATAAATGTTATTATTTATTAGAAGTAATAATTTACTTAAGATTTAGATGTAATTCTTAAAAATCATAATGTCTTGCTTTGAAGGAAAGTTCCACAAGAGTATCAACTATTTCATAAATTGAACTATAGTTTTTCCTTAAACAAATCTAGCATATTTAGATTTAACAAATAACACCACACACCACACTGAACACATGGAATCAGCATTTCACACGGAGAAATCCATAGCGCGTCACAGCATGTTACCACACGACTGTTGAACTAACCCAAGTACGGATGGATCTCTGTAGAGAAGTGAGTTCTGAAAAGAAAGATGAAAAAGAGAGAGAGGAAGAAACGCGAGGAACGAAACTCAGTCAAAGGCAAAAGCGACGTTCACGTTATCAGAATCAGCGCACCCCACGTCTGGGAGAAGTGATGCGGGAGCTGCCCCTGGCTGTGCTAGCACCTGCTGCCCAGGAAAGTCCCAGCTGATCTCAGTGTGGGGCGGGCACAGGGCCTAGTCCCTACGCAGGAGGCTCGGGGAGGCGGCGGCTGCTTACACAGAAACAAGTACAATGGCGTCCAGTGTGAAACGTCGCCCCTAAGTGACCACTCAGCCCCCCAAAGAAGCAGCCATGGGTCGTGTTCTCCCAGGCAGCCTGCTTTCCGGGGAAAGGCAGCCAACCTGCCTAAAGTAACAGCAGATACACGTGCAAAATCAATAATAACCGAGAAAGCGAACAACAAAGCCCTGGGAGGGTGAATCGAGTTCCTAGGAGACGTCCAGCGGACTCTCGCCACGTGTGTGTGGCCCAGTGCGCGGGCTCTGCGACAGAGCAGTCCCTTCCGCAGCCCTGGCAGCCACTGGTGTGCAGGGAATGCCGCATTCTGAGGCTTGTTCATGGCAGCGACAAACGGGAGTGCCCGTGCCATTATCTGTGCCTGTCGGCTAGATATCTCTCGGGAAATACTTAGACACCGGACTCTTTTCCTAACAATAAGTTCTTGTCAATATGACTTAAAAAGAACCTTAATCTCCTCCTTGGATCTTGGTGGACATCACAGCACGGTCTGTTTTATGTCTGACACCCTGACGGCCCTGCTTTCACTCGGAGGCCAGGGCCATGGAGCCAGGGTGACAGCCTCCGGGGCACCTCCCCGAGGGGGGCCTCCAGGGCACCGGGCAGTTCCAGGACTTGACCAGAAACTTCTTCTCAAAAGACAAATGGCTTCTGGCCCCACAAACACTGATCACCTAAGAGACACAGCCTGTCACTCGCCCGAGGCAGCGGAAGGAGCAGTGCCGGGCAGCCGGGCTCTGCTCCTGGCACAGCCAGGCAGGCGCTGCGTCCGCTGAGGGCGTGAGCCGTCGCTGGCAGCTCTCCACCCAGCGCTGGACCAGTTACAGGGGAGAAAGGAGACTGCGTGCATGTCTTTATCTGGACTCTCTACGCAAACCTCCTTGGAAGCCAAGACTCTTACCTGCGTCACCAAGGAGAACGGGTCCTGTGGTAGGAAAGGGGACGCGGAGGGGGCAGACCGAGCCAGACACAGGACTCCCAGGAGAGGCTCCCTCGCTGTGAGAAGCGGACATTCCCGTGTAGAACGGGGAGCCCCGTCCCCCTCTCCTCTGACGCAGGCTCCGCCTCCCTGACCCTCTGAACTCGAGCAGGCGGCCAGGCCGGGGATGTGCGCCCCACACTCGGAGCCCGGAGAGGGAACGGAGGGTGCCAGCTGCTCTTCCTCGTCGGGAGGGTGCGCACGTCTAGGAACAAAGCTGCCTCCACCCCGACGTCCCATCTCGGAGCCACCGACGCTCAGAGCCGTCAGAGACCACGGGAGGCCGTGGGCACGGCCGCTCACCCAGCCTCAGCTCCGCTGCCACGTGACCCTGCACCCCGGGCACCGTGACCCTGCCTCCCCGACGTGGTGGTGTCAGCTGGGCCGGCTCTGCCTGGCTATGGAGCCCAGTCCCAGTGCAGCCTCAGGAGTGGGGACGGGGCAGCAGACCTGCTGTCCAGCCAGCCCCTCAGGCAGGCACTCACCTCCAGGCCCGGCCGAGACCACCCACCACTGACCCGACGCAGCAAACAGGTACAATCGGAACTCGCCGCCTGAGGCACCGAGGGAACCACTGCAATTCAGTGGGCAACCTGCCGTGCCCGGAAACCAGGCACGGTTTCTGTCGTCTGGCTTTTGACAACAGAATGCCACCTTCCCTTTAACGCACGGGGCTACTCCACGATGCAGACTATTATGGGCTGTGCCCACGCCCGACGCACGTGGACTTCCTGGTGTAACCAGTGCGGCCAGGAGCGGGCGTCCGCACCTGCTCAGGCTGCGGGTCAGGGCCCGGCGTACAGGCTGCCCTGGACCCTGGGCAGCGAGCAGCGTCTGTCCACCCGCTGCGTCCCCACCAAACCACCTGACCCGGGCAGACGCGCCTGCAATTTTAGACCCTGAACGGTAAGGGCGCCGCGAGGGACGTTTCACATTTTGCTCCGGTGCCTCTCAGCTATGCGGCTGTGCCATTTCCACCAACTCTTGGGTGTTTGTTCATTCGTAATTGATTAAACACCTGGCATGTGCCGGCCTGTAACCGACACTGGAATTAGAAAGTCACAGAGAAAGACGCTACCTGCCCGTGGGGGTGTCACGGGGAACGGAGGTTCCGAGAAGAACACTGATAGTTCATTACGGGATTTGCAGGTAATGGGAGGCGAGAGCGGCCCATAGCAGCCCGGGGGGCGTGGGGAGGCCAGCGGGGAGGCTGGGAACGCTCAGCGGGAACTCGCGGAGTAAAGGCGAAAAACAGGAGGAAGGGGGGCTGTGGGTGGAGCAGGGCACAGGGAGCGTCTGGACCAGGGAAGCTGTTGCACATGTCACGGTTCAGGCAGACAGAGAGGAGGTGGGTGAGGCAGGGAGTGGGCGGGGCCAGCTCTGCTAAGGGCTTGGATCTCACCTGAGGCCACGGCAGCCACTGAAGGGTGCTAGCGGGAGAGCCGGCCACGTGGGCAGGTTAGAAGGGTCCCTGCAGCAGCCCAGGGGGATGAGCGGAGGGAGGCAATCTCATCTCGGAGGCAGGACAGAGGACAGTCAGGGCGGTCACGGTGAGGGGAGAGCCACGAAGGCACCGAGGACATGTGGGCTGGCCGAGCGCATGGCACCGTGGGACCCTGCAGTCAGCAGCGGGGGCACGGGCGGCGCCCACACACTGTCTGGGCAGTGTCTGCACTGGAGACAAGACAGATTTAAACCAACATTTGGCTACAGGTTCACTTTATAGAAAACGAGCTGCAACTGTCCAAACCTAGGACACAGCAGAGCCCAGGCAAGAAACCAGGACCTCCGACCCTTCCGGACGATTCCTTCCCACAGCGGGCGCTTGCTGTTCCCGTGTGCTGTGGTCTGGGGACACAGAGTGTGAGTTCCACAGATGAGACACTGGTTTCCAAAGTTGTTTACAGAGTTCACTCAGACTCGGTGAGAAGCAGGGGGCCTGGGTCAGCTCTGTGATGACCACTGGCACTTCCCTGAGGGACAGGGACTGGCCACGTGATCGCAGCCATGACCCCTCTCCAAGGCCGGCAGTGCCCGCCACGTAAGCACTGCCCACAGCCACCTGCTCACCGGACGTGTCCCCGGCATCTCCACTGGAAAGGTACTGAGGGCGACTACAAGTCTCCTTTCTCTTATCTTTTTATCTTCCTGTGCTTGCAATTTTCCATAAGGAATTCTTTACACGAGCAAAACCTTACAAATCAAAGGCACAGCCTCCCCAAGGGACTTCAACCCGTGACACCAAGTCTCCTGCTGGACGCAGCGACGACAGAGCCGTGAGACGCCTGTGAGATGGTGATGCCCTGCGACTCTTCCCCGGATCAAAGCCGCCTCACTGGGCTCTGCCCAGGCCCGCGGTCTCCCAAGCAGGGCCCTGTCCTTCTCGATATCTAAACCACGGTGCCTATTGCTCGTATTTTTACTTAGATGTTTTCATTGATTTTAATGAGAGGGGGAGAGAAACAGTGGATGTGAGAGAGAAACATCCATCGCTGCCTCCTCTGTGTTCGGTCCGACAGGAGACGGAACCCACATCCGGGGCACGTGTCCTGACCAGGAATCAAACCCACGACCTTTTCGTGCCGGGATGACGCTTGACGGAGACACCCCAGCCAGGGCCCTGCTGCTTTTAGACACACACTGGTCGATTCTGTTTTGAAGGAAAATCCATTAACTGTTGGCTTCATTTGCCAGAGAAAATGTTCCAAGGGAATGAAACAATTTGTGATACATTTTCTTTTACAGAAGAGTAAACACGACGGAACTGCCTGGCCAGCAAACCCGGGCACAGTGCTGATCGGTTAACTGACCTGCAGGTTATAGGAAACACTCGAGAGTCACAGCAGCTTTATTTAGCCCGACAGGAAAAACACGCCTATTCGGACTTGTTGTCAATTCAGTTCTAGTTCCCTAACACGGGGACAGCTCTGCGTTATTCTCAACTCTCAGCAAAGACATGGGCGGTCACCTTGGTCGAAAGCTGTTTTCGTAGGAGGTTATTGCGATGGTCCTGGCGAGACCACTAGCAATAGTCTTGCTCTCAGACTGAAAGAGGAAGAGGCCTTGTCAATCCTGGGAGACAGGCATGGCGGTCGGAATTCCAGGACGTTAGGCCTTGGGAAGGCCCGGATACAAGTTACACTTGGGATAGAAAAGACAAATAGCAACAACTCAAAAGGGACACACACACATCTCTCCTTAAGTTAAGGAAGAAAAATATCAGCAAACCACGTTTTTATTAAGTTTTCCTACTGAAAATGTGCGTGAGTTTGACATGGTTTTATATCATTGGCGTCTCTGCTGAAATCTCAGTAGTATGTGTACAGGCGTTTCTAACAGCTCCCTCCTCCAATCCCTGAGCAGGTGAGAGATAAGCAAGCTGGCACGTGGACTGCCCAGCGGTAAACAGGGACACGCGGTTGGTAGGTGCAGGCCCTGGGTGACCCTCAGCCCCTGAGCTGAGGGAAACAAGTCGCTCTCAAGAGGTGACATAACACGTGATTCCATTGACACAGCTTCTCAGAAAGTCCACACGCGTGATGGAGACAGACCAGGGCCTGGGGAGGAGGAGGCGCTTGTGTGGAGATGCCACGGTTCTCTCCCTGGATGTGGTGGTGGCTACACAGCTCCAGGCACGAATGAACGCTCCTAGAGCTGGACAACAAGGGAGAGTCCATTTGCTGTGATCATGGCTGGAACACAATTTATTGTGAAAATCATAAACAGGATTGTAAAACCAGGCCCACGCTTTTCCTTCCTCCGAAACCCCAGAGGAAGAGCCTCCTGCTGGCAGGTGACGGAGGTCTTTTCCTGCCACACGGGGCTGCCAGCTGAGCCGCTCATCCTTCCTGCGGTCAAACCCGTGAGAAGCCACCAGGAAGTATTCAGTCGGGCGAGACTGTCCTACACACGCGTGTTTCCATATTGCACGCTCGTGACAACCCTGAGCGAGGCTGTCACCAGGATCTCGGTGCGTCGTGGGAAACCGAAGCACAGACGTGCAGGTGACGCATCCAGGATCGCCAGCCGGCGCAGGGCTGCCAGCCGCTCACACCGCGGAGATCTGGCCGCCGGTCTGTGTCCCCAGCCCTTTCTGCAGGAGCCCTTGCTGTAGGCCGCGGGCAAACCTTACCAACAGGAGGCTGTTCAGGCCACACGCCAGACCTTCTGCTATAAACTCCTGCAGAGGCAGCGTAGACACGGCCCACTGATCCTCTCGCCTCCCGCTCAGCCCACCTTCCGTCCCTCCTACCTCTGAAGGTGTGTTAGTCAACCTCAGACATTTTAACAGTTTGTAGTCACCTATGTGGGTTGAGTGTCCGGGTCTAAAACACACCCCTGCCATCTCCCTGCAGCGAACAGGGCTGAGACCTTGAAGACACGTTGCTCTGAGTGCCGGGTTGCTCCGTGGGCGTGACGCGTCACTGTGAGCGGTCCCTGTAAGTGGGACGTGCTCAGGGCAGCCAGCAGTTACGGATATTTTCTCTGCACACTTTCATGAACACGAGATGATTCCATATTGGATCTTTGTCATTTCCATCAGCCCGTTATTAGCATGAATATTGCACTGACATGGGATTTTAACATCTAAAGAGAAAACATTGCAAAATGGAAAAAGTATTACTCATATTCAATATTGACATTTCCTCCCCCAATTTTTTGTTGACACAAACTATTTGCATCTGCCCGGCCAGCATGACTAAGCTGGTTGAGCGTCGTCCCGTGCACCAGGAGGTCTGGTTTAATTCCTAGTCAGGACACAAGCCTGGGTTTCGGGCTCAGTCCCCAGTAGAGGGCATGCAGGAGGCAGCCGATCAGGTTTCTCTCTCATCCATGTTTCTCTCTCTCTCTCCCTCTCCCTTCCTCTCTCTGAAATCAATAAAAACATATATTTTTTTAAAAAAATAAAAATATTTCTTAAAAAAATTATTTGCATCTGACCATTTTCCAACAGGTCAAACACAGCTATTTCCACCTGCTTAACACTCCAAACTTAGTAAATAGATGTACAAAGAGGGAAGCGACACCAAGAGTGGGTCTGTCTTTCTCTCCCACAGAGGAGTTTACGGCTGCACATTTCCCTCCTGAGACACAGCTCGGGCCTCCCTGCGGGCCTGGAACACAGAGCCCGCGGCTCAGCTGAAAGAATATGAAGGAACGTCAGTGTCAGGATGTGGCCGTCAGCCCCGGGCAGGAAGCAGGAACGGCGTCACAGACCTCAGCAACGGAAAACGCAGGGACAGTGGTGCAGCCGGAGGAGCGCCTGGCAGAGCCGGGCACCGACGCCCAGGCAGCCGCGGAGGTCGGAGGGCCCACGCATGGGCGCGAGGAGAGGGTCCCTCCTGCTCTTCTGAATCAGGGGTGGGAACCTTTCTTCTGCCAAGAGCCATCTGGATATTTATAGCATCTCGGGTCACACAAAACTATTAACTTAAAACTTAGCCGCTGTAGTGGGTCAAGCACTTAATTAACTCACCCCAATGCCCCGGCGGCCAGACCACGTGATTTCTGGGGCCTTCCACGGCCCACGGGCCTGCGTTCCCCACCCCTGCTCTCAAGGAAGGAACGGCGGGACGACTGTAACCCAACCGCTCGACCTGAGTCACTGGGTGCAATTTATTGGTGTCAACTAAGCTCCAAGGGAAACCCCAGGACTGTCTGCCCGTGTGTCCTGAGCTGACAGGTGGACAGCACTCACTCCGTTCCCACGGGCCCAGAAGGGACCTAGGGAAACGCGAGAAACGTGCCACGTCACCCTGCCTGCGGCCCTCCAGTGACTTCCCATCACACTGAGTAGGACCCGACTAACACAGTTGAGTCCAGCAGCCCAGGAGCCCAGGAGACCCCTGCTGTCCGCAGGCGGGAAGCAGACATCGCCTTCGACCAGCCACTTCCAGCGATGCCAGCAGCCAAGGGCTGCTGCCACGGGCCGACTGCGTCCAAGCTGAAATACTGCAATGACTGCCCACGACAGGGCCTTGATTTCATAGCACTGACTCACCAGGATTCTCAAGGGATGAAAAACTTTCAAATAAAGGCTTCCACAAACAGCTCCAGGTTCTGTCCTTATCTCAGAACGACATCCCTGCCCACACTGTAACACATTTCCACTCCTTTTTTAACAGCCTTGAGGATCTATTTTTCTCCTAGAGCACTGACAAGAGTGCTGGCAGGATAGAGAATCTGCTTCCTGCTGATTTGCCCTGTTTTGTGCCATATGGGAAGAGCGCTTCTCGAATACTGAGGGCACGAGGCGGAAGAAGGGAAGGGGCTCAGTGCCCCCTGGCAGCACGGGACCCTCTGCAGGGCTGTCTTCTCCGCGAGTCCCAAAGGCAGCGAGGCTCCTGCACTTCCTCCTGCTCCGCATCGGCCGGTGGAGCCTTTTCCAGGTGCGGACCTGGCCACACGGCCTTAGCACGCAGGCACGGCTGGAACACGCCTGAAACACGCCTGCCCCCCACAAAGGCACAGGCAGGAAGGGCCGCACTCCACTTCTGCGAGATTCTCTTCCTCCTCCTCCACCCTAACTCCACAGTCTCTTCCCTCCTGAGCCCGCGGATGAGTGTGTGACGGGAGGAAGGCCGGGGGGGGGGGGGGGGCCCACACTCACTCGCTGCTGGTGGGAGGACAAGCGGACGTACCCTTTCCTGAGGGCAATTTCGTTACCTGCTTCGAAGCCCTTACAACGAGCACGTTGTCACCAGAGTCCCACTTCTAGGAATAGATCCAAAGGGGACAACCAGGCAGCTGAAAGTATGAACCTGTCAGACGTTCATCCCAATTTCATTATCCATGCTTTGTAACAGCATCACACAGACAGCCCCTAGCTGCCTGACGAGGAGGGCTTCCGGAATGAGCACCGGCGTCTTCCTGCTGAGGAGGCCCTGTGGCAGGTCCACGCTGGCGGCCAACCTCTGTCCTGACAGGTAACGACGCCCCTAACACACCGCCACATAACGTAGTATTAAGTGGAAATAGTCTGTTGCCATTAAAGACTTTTATTAGATGAACATAATGTAACTGCGGAGGAAAAGTTTTGAAGGGCTGTATGTACCGAAATGTTAAGTGTAGAAAAGCCTTAACCACTGCTAGACCCCAAAGGTTCCATAGAAGTAACTCAGTGACACAGGCACTGAGTGTTCTGGTCCCACATCCGGGTTATCTCTGCATCCGCGGAACGACACCTGCTGTAGGGACACCTGCCCGCGCTCCACGCCACACGGGCCTTGACACCACGTGCCTCATTCTCCTCTGTAAAGGGAGATGCAGCCAGAGGGTCCCCATGATTTTGCTGGGACACGTGGAATTCAATCCAGCGTCTTTCTCGTTCGCAGTTCCCATGTGGTGAGGACTGACTTCGTGATTATGGTCTAATATTCGTGACTATGGTCCCATTCTGGAAATTAGGCCAATTGCACTGCTGACCGCAAGTAACCCCTAGGATTATTTCACTCAGTTGTAGGGTAGCTATAACAATCCTTTATCTTATGTCTCTATCTGTAACTTCCTGTCAATTATTCTAATTGTAACATGTGATCTGATCAGTGGTTCTCAGCCAAAGGCTAGTTAGCCGCCCGGGCAATGGGTGACACCTAAGGACACTGGGCTGTCTGAGTGTGGGGGGCAGGGGCGCTGGGTCCAGTCATAGCAGCGAGGGAGCTGCTGACCACCTTGCCTGCGCAGGGCAGCCCGACACGCACATGGCCCAGCTCAAGCGTCAGGCGTGGCGGTGGAGACACGGGACTAAAGAGAGAAACCATGTCTGTGTTCCTGTCATTTGCGCTTTTCCTAAATGTAGAGCCAAATAAAGTGTCAGTTACCGAAGGGCTACATTTCAATAAAACGGAAAAATCATTGCTTAGAAACGGCGGTCAATAGTGACCAGAAAAGTAAGCAAGTAAACAAAACAAAAACACAAAAAACTGTGAAATCTGGATAGCCCTTCAAGTCCCTGACATTGTGCAGAGAAACAGGCACACGTCCTCACTCCCTCAGCGAGGGTGCTGCTGTCTTTAGAGTCCGTCCTCGAGTCTGTCTCACATCTTGAAACCAGCCGTCTTCTCACGGTGCCCATGGTCAGTGAGCGCTCAGCAAGGAGCCGAGAGACCTGTGAGCTCACCCCCACGAGACAGTGAGAGCTTCCGGGGCTGGCATGCAGCGACCCTCGCCCTGCAGCCCTGTCCCAGGCCCGTCCCCCGGGCTCAGCCGGGCCCCCCGACTTGTAGTAGTGTTTCCTCCCCGTGCTCACACCCTCCCTGGTCTGGCGACACTGTCCGTCTGCGTCAGCCTCAGCGGAAGTGTGCAGCTTCTGCTGACGTCACGGGGGAACGAGGGGGCCTGGGGCTGACTGTGTCCCGGGCTCCCCACGCTCGCGCCTCAGGTCGGGCTTCTTGCGCTTGTCGGTTTCAGTCTAAAAAGAGACTGTTTCCAGGACAACCACCCTGTCTCCTGAGGATCATGTGGTATTTTCTCCATTTTAATGAAGACTTGACTGTCTTTCATACATTTGAAAATTCACAAGTCACACGGTACAGAATCGGGCTCTGGTTTGCTACTTTTCAGAGCTGCCTTTCCCCGTCCCTGTTTTAAGCAGAGATTAGAGCAGATGAGGACAGATAATAGCTCAGATGCCCTTTCCTTCAGGGAAACTTGAATTCGCGGGAAAATACAGCTCTAAGTGCCCGAGTCACAGCTAAACGTACCCCCTGGTCAGGAGGGTTCCTTTCTGAAGCGCAGGTGCCGTCCCATCCCGTGGGCTCCTCCCTGAGCCTCTCTGAGCGCCCGTGTTCTTAAGCTGCCTCTCACCTCAGGGTCCGGCAGCAGAGGCTCCGGGGTCTCCGCAGACATGTCTCTTCGATGCCATCTGGGTGAAAAGGCAGCGATGGCTCCCACACCTGTCTGTGCGAGGAGTTGACACCCTAGAACAGCGGTTCTCAACCTTCTGGCCCTTTAAATACAGTTCCTCATGTGGTGACCCAACCATAAAATTATTTTCATTGCTACTTCATCACTGTAATGTTGCTATTGCTATGAATCGTCATGTAAATATCTGATATGCAGGATGGTCTTAGGCGACCCCTGTGAAAGGGTCATTCGACCGCCAAAGGGGATCGCGACCCACAGGTTGAGAACCGCTGCCCTAGAAGACCTGACCATCACAGCACTGAGATGTCTTCACAAGAGGCTGTTGAGACCACTTGACCTGCAAGTGTAAAATGAGCTGGAAGGAAAGGAAGCTGGGCTGCCGGGTCTGCTCCCCTGGAAGCGCTCTCTTAACCGAGGGCTCTCCTGGGCAGCCGTGACGGCTAAGCAGGTGCCGACCACCGGAGGCAGGAGTGAGCCGGCAGCGCCTGCCCTCGGAGGGCGCAGGTGCCCAGGACGGAGGCGGGAGGCGAGCACACATTGGGTTTGAGGCCAGCAGACGGCGGCAGCTCTTCTCACAGACACTCAGCGGCTGAGAGGCGATAGGGGACATATAGGAAGCCACTTTATGCTAAAAAGCAGGCACCTCATCCATAAAAGTGGATAAAGGCATTTCAAGTAACGTGCACATGAATTATAACCGCGGGAAATACAAACTTATGACCAGATTCTGAAACGTATTCCACCTCTTTGCCTGGCCAGGTTGCCTGCATTGGTAACGTTTTAATTGCCAATGAGAGAGAGAAAGCCACTGTGCTCTCTTCACTCCTGTCTCAGTCCTTAGACCACCCTCCTTTAGATGCACCCTGAATGGGGGGACGGGGGGTGGAACTTCCTGAGAGGCATTGTGCTCTGAGCTTCAGATGTTCGTCCACTTACGTATTCCTTCCTTCAATCCTATGATTTAAGAAAGATCCTTAAAGAAAGAAGGAAAGTGAGGCCCAGAGGGTTACACAGTCCGGTGGATTCTAAAGGCTACCTTTTCTCACCACACTCCTCTTTTTAGATGAGTAAACCCAACAAAATGAAGGAATTCTATCTCAGAGATGCAGTACAGGCCCCTGCACGGAGAATGGGCGGCTGCATGTCGCTGTGGCCTCCGGGTGTGTCTGGGAAGAGGCTGTTCGCCCCGAGCAGGCCGGGGCAGCTGGCCTCGGGGGGTGGTGATGGCGTGTTCCTCCGACCGTCCAAAAGCAGCCTCTGAGGCCACTTCCGTCCTATAAGCAACACACCTCCAGCCCCTGGAAACACCCGGCTCCAGGGCTGGGAGCTGGACTGAGGGCGCTTAAAGGCATTTAAAATACTTTCATTCCCGTCAACATCCATGACATACGCACTGGACTCTGACCTCACACGTGAAAGCAAAATAAACACGAGTAAAAGGAAGGGCGCCGGCTGGTGCCTCGTTTCACTTCCAGATGATGCGTGTGGCCGTCGGACATTTGGCTCATTCAAAATAAGAATTCATTTTTTAGAAGGAAACAGCAGGTTCAAGGAGTCAGAAAGACACCTTCTGTGAGGGTCGTGAGAACCATGTTAGCTCAGCGGGCTCAGCGTGCACCACGCGCAGTCAGGGCGCACCACGCACAGTCAGGGCGCACCACGCACAGTCAGCGTGCACCACGCACATGCCCGCAGGGCCGTCCGTACGCCCACCCACACTGCCCATTATTTCTATTCTTAGTGACAATGACTTGCACCTTTAACCTAAGTAAGCTTATTCTGGATAAATATGGATTGCTTGCCACAGCCATACGCTGAAGGTAGCAAGGAAACACACCGCTCTTTTCTTTGATGCCCGCCCATATCAAATCCCACCACCGGCACTTCCTTGTCACCTGCGCCCTGAATCCTGGCACACACCCCCACACGGACTCACCGGATTCGCTCCCAGAATCTCTCACCTTGTCCTCACCAGCTGTGCACCCGGCAACAGGTGTCTGTTGCAGACTATAAAGTCTGGGCTTACTCAGGACAAGGAACTGGGTATAAGTGTGAACATGTCGTGGGCACCTGATTGACGCGGGGTTCTGGCAGAGTCACAGAAAGGTAACGAAGAGAGACGGTCACTAAGAACTGGCCTTCGGGAAGGCCTCTGAGAACCCCCACCAGGCACCCACTGTCAGAGCACTGACGACTTCAGCTCCCGGCGCACTTCCCTTCTGCAGGGCCCCTGCTTTCCTGCCTCCGTGGCCCCTAATGCTTTTCACAACCTCAGAAGGCATCTGGAACTCCTTCCCACGAAGCGGATCAGTTAAAGGTTTGTCTCCCAGGGATGGCTGCCCCAGGATGGGAGTCGACGGCACCGTCTGGGTGGCCTGGGCGTGAGCCCTGCGCCCCGTGCCCGTCCCGGCCCCACGCCCCTCTTGTGCCCGTGCCCGCCCCCGCCCCCGCCCCTCTGGCGCCCCGCGCTCACCCTGCGCCCCGACCCGCCCTGGATGCCGACAGGCCACTGAGCAGTGACTTCTCTAGGCCCCCGCACTGGCTACCGGGACAGTGCTGCGTCCGCCCTCACAGCTGTGCTCTGGGTCCACTGAGATCCTGCGAGCGCTCAGCCACGGCTCCGAGCGGGTGGGATTGTGTGCAGTTTCCACCAAAGAAGCCCGACGCCTGAGGAAAATCCAAAACGTTCTGTAAACTAGGGGTGGAACCTGATACCATTGTGCTTTCAGCAAACGTTCGTTTACAAGCTGTAATTGTCAAGATAATACTTCATTTCCTTAAAAATGTTACGATTAATGGTAATGGCTCAACAAGCTTGCCAGAGCACTGGTCAGAGGGAAACGCTTTCAAACTATTTTACTCTCAAGAAAACTGACAAACATGAGTTTTATAAACAAAACGTCACTCCTCCCCACCTCCAACCTCCGTCCAGGGAGCCTCTTGACGTTTGCTCTCTGCCCAGGACCCCGTCTCTGCAGGCGGCGGGGCTGCCAAGGTCACCTGACTGACAGCCCTGACCCAGAGCTTCGCTTCTGCTGCACCGGGTCCTGGGAGGGGAGCCCCGAGACACTGGGAAACGGGCAGGGTGAGCTTTACGGCGACTTGGATGGGGCTGGCGCCAAAGGCCGTGATCAGCACGTGACGTGTGCTGTTTCCTGAACAGGAGGGCGTTTATTCCGATTCCCTGACTGAGTCCTGCTCCAGGACTGTCCACGGAGAAAATCCCCTCCAGCTGCCATCACTGTTATTCGCGCCCCCCCACCCTCCCCAGCGCACCTGCTGGGGGCCAAGGAGGGGAGGTCATGAGAAGGTCAACAGCGTCTCTTGTCCTTGGCCATGACCACCTCCTCCAGAGTCTCCCACACGAACCGTGAGCTGGGCAGGACTGGGGTTGGGCACGTAGGCAGAGGGTTGGCTGGAGCTGGGTCCTGTCTGGGCGTGAGGGTCCCTGTTCTCCCCACGCACCCATCCAGCCCTCCACACACTGCTGCCCCCCATGCACCCATCCAGCCCTCCACACACTGCTGCCCCCCACGCACCCATCCAGCCCTCCACACACTGCTGCCCCCCACGCACCCATCCAGCCCTCCACACACTGCTGCCCCCCATCCAGCCCTCCACACACTGCTGCCCCCCATCCAGCCCTCCACACACTGCTGCCCCCCATCCAGCCCTCCACACACTGCTGCCCCCCCACACCCCATCCAGCCCTCCACACACTGCTGCCCCCCATCCAGCCCTCCACACACTGCTGCCCCCCATCCAGCCCTCCACACACTGCTGCCCCCCATCCAGCCCTCCACACACTGCTGCCCCCCATCCAGCCCTCCACACACTGCTGCCCCCCATCCAGCCCTCCACACACTGCTGCCCCCCCACACCCCATCCAGCCCTCCACACACTTCTGCCCCCCACGCACCCATCCAGCCCTCCACACACTGCTGCCCCCCACGCACCCATCCATCCCTCCACACACTGCTGCCCCCCACGCACCCATCCAGCCCTCCACACACTGCTGCCCCCCACGCACCCATCCATCCCTCCACACACTGCTGCCCCCCACACACCCATCCAGCCCTCCACACACTGCTGCCCCCCACACACCCCATCCAGCCCTCCACACACTGCTGCCCCCCACGCACCCATCCAGCCCTCCACACACTGCTGCCCCCCACACACCCCATCCAGCCCTCCACACACTGCTGCCCCCCACGCACCCATCCAGCCCTCCACACACTGCTGCCCCCCACACACCCCATCCAGCCCTCCACACACTGCTGCCCCCCACGCACCCATCCAGCCCTCCACACACTCATGCCCCCCACACCTGCCCAGCCCTCCTTTTCTCCTCCCAGCCACGAGGATCCTGTTAAGCTTGGCTTTCTGTCCTTGGTATTGCAGAACGAAATGTTAAATCGGCTTTACATTTTATTTAATACTAGAGGCCCGGTGCACGAAATTCATGCACTTGGGGGGGGTCCCCCAGCCTGGCCTGTGCCCTCTCACAGTGTGGGAGTCCCGCGATTGATCTCCCCAAAGAGGTAGGCCCCGCCCACCCATCCAGGGCTCCTCGAGGGATTGCCCCAATGAGGTAGGTCGGAGCCGGGGGTCCCGCCTCCGCACTGTGCACGCAGCATCAGGCTCCCGCCCACTCGCACGCGCCCCCATCCACGCAGCCCCGCCCATCCACGCGCCCCCATCCACGCAGCCTCCTGGTGATGGACTGTGATGGCATGAGGGCGTGACGACCATTTGCATATTAGCTCTTTATTATATAGGATAATTTTTCAAATGCTATTCAACCTTATGGAGACTCACAGCTCAGAGGTTAGGCTGGCCTGCATTCCACAGGCGCCCAGGAGCCCGTGCCAGAGCCGCCTCCGTCCGGCTCCCACAGGAAGGTCCGAGCATCGGACGGGGCGAACGCGACGCCAGAGTGACCACGCGCGACGAGGCCGGAGAACCAGTGCAGCCCAGGCGTTCCCGTCGGAACCACCCGCTGGCACCGGCTTCCAGGAAGCGCCGAGGGCTGGTCGCCGTCGTGTGGGAGCCATACTGGCACTTGCGTGGTTCTCCGTCAATGGCTTGTGTCAGGGACGTCTCCACGCTGAGCTCATGGAGGTCCTGGCATGTGCAGGGACGCAGCAGGTGCGGCGAAGGCTCGCTGGTGAGCGTCCGAGCGCCTGCCGAGGGCGCTGTGCTGTCGGGGGAGCCATGTGGCCCTCGGGGGAGTCGGTCTAGGGGACGTCTGGCTGAGAACACATCGTGGGCAGGGGCTCCGCAGGCCGAGCGATGCCACGTGGTTACGGGACGTCTGCCTGCCGGTCTGGAAAGTGCATGCATGTGGACTGGAAGGAGCTCACTTATGTCACAACCTCAGGGGAGGCTCAGTCCTGGGAGCTCTGGGCCCTTGTTTCCTGTCTGTAAAGGAAGGAATTCGGGGAGCTCAGGCCCTGCAGCCCCGAGTCTGGAGCCTCACTACCTTTTGCGAAGCTTGCGGGCCGAAGCGCAGTGCTGGCCGAGGAGGCGCCTGCTCTGCTGTGAGTGAGGCGCACACCTTGGGGCATGTGGCAGGCGGGATTACACCTCCTTCTCGTTCCTGCCACAAGGAGAGGGGGAGGGGGTGCAGCTGTCGACAATAAACACGCTGAGCACCGCGGGTGTGGCCTCAGGAGCTGCAGGGCGGAGGGCTCAGGAGGGTGGAGGGTCCCTGTGCTTCGACCTCTGACCCGCTGGGCTGAGGACAGGCAGGAAGCGGAGGGGCCCAGCTGCGCTCCAACCACAGCTGCCTTCGCCCCCTCCCCCCCCCTCCACCCACCAGCGGCCACCCCAGCCCATTGTCCGGCTTCCTGCGCCTCCTCCCCTGACTCACCCACGTGAGGTCATAGCCAGCGAGCCCTGCAGGGGCCCGGACACCTCCATTTCCAGGAGAAAACGGTGCTCCCATAACAAGGCTATCACCCAAATCGAGATGGCTGTCCTATGTGGAGAACTGCCCCCCAATAAAGCTGGGGCCCCGTGGGCTGCTCCCCAAGGCCCTGCTAACCCGGGCGCCCCACCCCCACCCGTGTCTTCTATGCTGCAGCCGCGTTCCTAAGTGCTCTGTGCGCCAGGCTTGTTCTGACTTTTCCCTTTGAACTTCGTGTCCCATCTTCTAACCCACCAGACCCCCGAGGAGCCCTCCCTCTGGGGAGACCAGCGAACCCCGGGCTCTGCGCCGCACCCCCCCCCCCGCCCCCCGGGGAACCTGAGTCCTGCCCTGTCTCCTGCGAGCTTGCAGTTCCACCAAACCTGACTCAGCTGACATCCCTCGGCCCCACTTCAGTGACTGCAGGGAGTGGCCTGTGTGCTCCCCGAATCCCCAGAACTTTCTGGTCCTTGAAGCTCAATGTTTGTTTAATAAGGGACCCAGCTCTGGTTTCTGCTTCAAGCAGACGTTTTAAATACGCGTGTGCAGCTGGGAGGGGTGGGGCAAGGTAGTGAGCTGGGAGCCACCTGGAGCCAAACTAGAGGGGTTCAGGGAGCCCCCAAAGCGCACCCAGGTAGCGGGGGGAGCCAGGAAGCAAACCCCAATGCAGTGCCCTTTCCCTTCCTCGTGCTCATGAAAATGAGCGAGAGAAACGTGGTGCCGCGCACGCAGCGTCGGCGGGAACTGGGAGGAGAATGGTCAGCGACGCTGAGGGCTCGCCCAGGCCCACGTGATGGACCCTGGCTCTGAAGCTTCCAACAGCCACAACGGAAATTAAAAATTAAACCACAAAGCAAAGCAAACCCGGAGGCCTTCTTGGAACTCCTGGTCCAGTCCCCGTGAGAAGAACGCGCAGGCGGAAAGCTAGAATCTCCTCCTCTACGTCCATGACCTCGTCACGCTTCTGCAGAGTCTCTGGGGGAAGGTGAGGAGGAGGTGGGTGCTGCTCAGAGGGCTGAGCCGGTTGTGTGGCCAGCACCCCAGTCTCGGGGCCGCCCGGTCTGGGGCGTCTCCACACACCAGCCGAGCACAGAGGCCGGGAGGGTTCAGAGCGCAGCCTGCAGACGGGGACCCCTGCCCCGTCCAGGAGTAGGGACAGGCCCCATCCGCACGGGGCGGGCTAAGGAGGGGGGGCTGTGTCCGAAACGAGAAGCCCACACTCTCTCACAGGAGAAAAGTGAAAGGTCAGGAAGCAAGGAGAAGCTCGGGCCGTGCTGGCGGTAAGCACACCCGCCGGCTCTCACGTGGCTCCCTCACCCCAGCATCACGGCTGAGCCACGGGGCACACACCCCTCAGTGCCACTCCTCAGCTCTGTGTGTGTGTCTGTGTGAGTCTGTGTGAGTGTGTAAGAGCATGAGTATGTGTGTGGCTGTGGGTGTGTGTGGGTGTATGTGTGAATGATTGTGTATGTGTAACTGTGTAAGTGTGAGTATGTGTGCATGTGAGTGTATGTGTGTATGAGTGTATGTGGGTATCTGTATGAACAAGTGTGTGGCTGTGTGTGTGTGTGTGTGAGTGGGTGTGGGTGTGTGTAAGTGGGTGGGGGTGTCTCCTGGTGATTGTGTGACTGCATATGACTGCATATGTATAACTGTGTGTGAGTGTGTGAGTGTAAGAGTGTGTGTGTGTGTGAGTGTGTATGTGTGTGAGTGTGGTGTGTGTGTGTATGTGTCTGGGTATCTGTGTGAGTGTAAGAGTAGGTGTGTGTGAGTGGGTGCATGTGTGTCTGTGTGTGTAGTGTATGAGTGTGTGTGTGAGTGTAAGAGTGTGGGTGTGTGTGAGTGTGTATGTGTGTGAGTGTGGTGTGTGTGAGTGTGTATCTGGGTATCTGCGTAAGAGTGAGTAGGTGTGTGTGAGTGGGTGCATGTGTGTCTGTGTGTGTACTGTGTGATGTGTGAGTGTGTGATGTGTGAGTGTAAGAGTGTGGGTGTGTGTGTGTATGTGTCTGGGTATCTGTGTGAGTGTAAGAGTGAGTAGGTGTGTGTGAGTGGGTGCATGTGTGTCTGTGTGTGTACTGTGTGAGTGTGAGTGTGTGAGTGTAAGAGTGTGGGTGTGTGTGAGTGTGTATCTGGGTATCTGCGTAAGAGTGAGTAGGTGTGTGTGAGTGGGTGCATGTGTGTCTGTGTGTGTACTGTGTGAGTGTGTGATGTGTGAGTGTGGGTGGGGTGTGAGTGTTGGTGTGGCAAACGCGGGGTGAGTGGTAAAAGGACAGCAGAGATTTAAAAGCACCTTTGAGGCTGTGTTCACACGGGTGATGTGCTCTTCTTTTTGGAAAACTCTGGTTTCTGGTCACATCAGAGGCTCTGTCTCCCCTGCCAACACCTGCCCTGACAGGCCCTTCCCTGTCCTGCCTCGAGTGTGGGCACGGCTGTTTCCCTTGTCTTTGCCATGAGAAAAGGGAACCTTCGCGGCTCATCTGTGCTTGTGTGAAAGGCGGCGTCCTCATGACCATGTGAGACGCACTGAGCGGGTGTGCAGTTAGGACTTGGGTGAGGACAGAGAGCCAGCACGTGGCCGTGACACACGCTCTGAGACCCGCCCCCTCCCCCGTTTCCTGCACTTCCCCACCGTGTCCCCGCAGCTCTGCCGGCTCCGCGGCCGCCGACCCAGCACTGAGTCCACAGGACGCGGTGCTTCCTTCCAGGGACGCAGACACAGCCCACGGTGCTGACGTGGAAACTGAGCTGCTACAGACCCCACTGGACTCAGGGGTTCGTTGGTGAGGCAGGCGGGCATCCTCACGCCAGGCTGGAGTCCCCAGCTTGATCGAGAGTCTTCTCTGAGCCGCTGGCATGTGTGCCCTCCGATGTGGGCACAGGGCAGTGGCGGGAGCAGGGCGGGCAGGAGGGCCGTCAGGGTCCATTGGGATGGTCGCCCGGCAGCTGCTGCGGGAGCGGCACGAGGAGCTGAGGGTCCGAGGCCATCGCAGTCGAAAAAGAAGCGACGGCTGGTGCATGAGGACAAGGGAGTTGAATTCCAGGGAGTCGCCACCAGAATCACAATGTCAGGCGGGAGACTGCGTGGGGGACCAGGGGAGGGTGAGCTCCCTGGGTCCTCTGGGCGCATCACAGAGGGTCAGGGAAGCGGGGCTCTGGTGGCAGGAGGACCATTTCTGAGGCCAAGGCCAAGCGTGACCCAGCCGGCCGCGAGGCTGCTGGCCCGGCAGGAAGCCCCCTCTTGGGGCGGGCTGTGCCTCGAAGCCGCTCTCCAGCCCTCATCAGGCTCCTGGCCCGCAGGGGACTCCCCCCTCGCGTTTCCTCTGTGTGTTTGGCAGAAGGGCCACAGGCTCAGTTCCTCTTCAGTTTCTTGGACGAATGTCAGCAAATTACTTGGTTCAGAGTCTGAACTCATGAGCTCGCTGCACGGCCTTTGTGCTGCACCAGCCGCCGCGAGGCTCTGCTCTGCCTGTTGACACAGCCTTCCTGGCCCACGTCTCGCTTCCTCCCCGGAAAGGGGGATGTGCCGGAGGAGCTCCAGCCGCCATGTGGAGGAAGCCTACAGGCTCCCGCCCGCCCCCCCGCCCGCCCCCCAGCTGCCGGGCCACCTGCACGGCGCTGCCCTTCTCCTTGTGCCTTTGCAGCTTCCAAACAAAGTCACGTCCTTTTCAGAGCAGCCTCCCTGCCCGAGGTGCCGCTGGCACACGCTGCCATCCTGGGCGGGCGCAGTCCTTCCCCGCCCCTGACTCCCTGCGAAGCCACACGTCTGGCCTGGGGCACTGAAGGTCCAGAGTATCGGATTCACTTCACTGACCAAGACAGTGCATTGTGACCTTTCTGCCATTATTTAGGTTCCCTGGAGCAAGTGCCCTTAAACAGGTGAGAGAGAGATTGTGTGTGTATAGAAATGCTGGGACCAGAACGGTAATGAGACTCGCTCAGATGCCAGCTTGTTGGATCGGCCGCCCCTTCCACGTGCTTCTCGCACGTGTGTGGGACCCAGAGGCCTTGCTGGACAGAGTTGAGCTCAGACTGGGAGAAGCCGAGTCTGTGGGGCCTGTTGCACTCAGAGCAGCGAGGCTCCCAGAGCCCAGCCCGTCAGCCCACCTGTCAGCTCAGGTCAGTGACGCGGACGCCACGATGGTGGAGGCGGGTGAGAGGTTTGTGGAAAGACCCGCCGGTTGGCGAACGCTGATGTAGAGGACAGTGTGGGGGGGAGGGGGAGAAGTGGGCGAGGCCTCGGACTGACAGCAGGCAAAGTCTGACCCGGACAGGAGAGGGGGAGGAGGGAGGGTAGTGGGGAGTATCAGTCTAGGACCCCACAGCTCACAGGAGCAGGGTGTCGGGGAGCTGCAGCCACACTCGCTCGGGCGTCGCTGAGCGGCTGTGGGTCCAGGGCGGCAGTGGGACCATCAGCAGTCACACCCCCACTGCTGTCCTCCACAACCCACCTGAGAATTGTCACAAACACGAATCTCCCAACACGGACTCACGTGCACTGCCTACGGCGCCCGGTAAGTGTCTGTTACGGAGAAACGGAGCTGGAGGTGAAGAGCGCACAGCAACAAGGAGCGAGCTCACTCTAGGGCCGAAGACCCACCGTGGGGTTGGCATGGGCAGCGGGGGCACCCTATTTCCGCCCTGCAGTCCTAGTGTTTGCTTCTTTCTCACAAAAGCTGAGGGTGGCAGCTGTCATCCAGTTTTAGGTCCCAGTCAGCTGAGGTTTGATTGCAATTAGTGTAACAACTGGAAGTCATTTCCTCTGAAGAGACCATGGAAAAATAACTTAATGGAAACAAATTAACATTGTGGAATTTCGATAGCCCACCCACATGCAATTTGAACACCGAATGCAAGCCTATCTAATAAAGAGGGATATGCTAACTGACCCTCCCACCATCACAAGATGGCAGTGCCCACAGCCAATAAGGGGGGAATATGCTAACTGACCCTCACACTGTCACAAGATGGCAGTGCCCACAGCCAATAAGGGGGGAATATGCTAATTGACCCTCACGCCATCACAAAGATGGCGGTGCCCAGTCCCCTCAGCCCCACTGCACACCTTTCTCCGGAGACCCCCAGTCCCTTCAGCCCCCCAGCCGCCCAGGGCTGCCCGAGGCTCAGGTAACCAGGGCCGGCTGAGGCTTGCACTGACAGCAGTGGCAGCAGCAGAGGTGTGATGGGGGCGTTGCCTTCCTGCCCGATACCCGGGTTGCCTCCCACCCCTGAGGGCTCCCGGACTGTGAGAGGGGGCAGGCTGGGCTAAGGGACCCCCCTCCAGTGCATGAATTTTCATGCACCGGGCCTCTAGTTACATAATAACTTTGATTTGAAATTAAATCATTTGGTACACTTTTCTAGAATTAGCAAAGTCCAATTTAATTTGTGTAAGGTACCAATATTATCCAGTTTTGGAAACAAAAGGCCTTGGCAATAAAGATTCATTTGAAAGTAATGCATTTTTACTCAGATTCATTTTCAATTTGTTACAGTTCATAAAATTACAAGTCAAAATCCTCATTTATGAACTTATAAAATGTATAAAACTTGACAGAAAAGTACATTATGGCTTTTTTATTAGTTTGGTGTGCAAATTTTCTCCAGTTTTTTCTTATCAGAATTATAAGTCAAAGGACTTATGTCTATATTACTATATAAACAGCAATAAAACTTGGTACTTTTTATACACAAGCAATTGGCAGAATTTATAGAAAAATGCACCAGGTATTACAGAGGAAAATGTTATACTGTAAATTTTGGGGGTTTCCTCAGAATCAACAATCTATTGATCATGCCCCTATATCTGAAAGCATCGTTCATTCAGTCATTCATTCAATAAGTATTGAGTAGGCTAAGGGCAAGCCACGGTGGTGAACTATATCAGAAACTCACGAAGGCATTAGGCCCACTACAGCCCCTCAAAATATCCCGTGGAAGTGCTGGGACCCAGGTCCCTTCTCGGGGACCCTGTGGAGCGAGCTCCTTACCCCAGGGCCATGGAACCGAGGGCACCGAGTTCTGCGGGATAAGGTCTGTGTTTCACTCATTATGCTCTGCGTTCAGAAGAGACAGGGCTGGTTTTCTTTGGGGAGAATCAAGATTCCCAAGGAGATGCCACCTGATGTTGGAGCGGATGACCGTCAGCCGTTCAGGGACGCAGGGACAAGATCAAAGACCCAAAGAAGAAAAACCACCCTGCCTTCCAGAAACAGAGTGTCTGGGTGGCTTCGAAGGTGGGAAGGAGGAGGAGGACTAGGAAGGTCCGGGTCAAACGCAGGCCTTGCACAGAGAGCTGAAGAAGGGGGGTCTCACAGATAAGGGGGGGACTCCAGGCTTCCAGACGGGCTGCTCACGTCATCCCCTGAGAAAGCTGACCCGGTGACACATAGTGTGTGGTGAGGACACAGCAAACGTGTTGCTTTTGGAAAGAAACGTTTTCAATGGGTCCGCATGTTTTACCTGTTTCTCAATAAGACACAAGAAAGTTGGGGGGTACAAGACTGGAGACGGTGGAGTTGGGCAGCTGGGTCTGCGGTGTCATGAGGCCACGTGGAAGGGGCCGCCCTGGAGCCACCCTGTCTTTGTGACCTTTTCTCTCTCTTCCCTTCACATGCAGACACCAGGGCGGTTTGCAGTTAGGGGACCATGTATTTTGGAGTAAGTCCTTCTCGGGCCTGAGGTCCCACCAGAGAGCGGTCACCAGCTGAGCTATCTTGCGCGGGTTGTTTACCTCCTTGGTCCTGCGCTGCTTAACAAACTGTCTTCCTCATAGAACCATGAACCTTAATGAGTAAACATACACAAAGCACTTATAAGAATGTCTGCTCTGTTCTAAGTGCCCAATTGTTTATTATTATTATTCTCGGAAAAACCAGGCTTCCATATTTTCTAACCCACCCCTTCCCACTGTCAAAATCTTAAGAGCAGTCTTCTTTTATTCCTCGAGCTGTTGGCACTTAGACACCACACCAAATATCTTAAAACCTACTTGTTTCCACGGTAACCAGGGAGCACAGAGGGACCACAGGCAGTGACCTATGCCCTCAGCCTCGTTGATCCCCATCTTCCTCCTGTGGTTGCCCCACAAGATGCTCTGCCCCATGACACCCGCTCTCGGTCCTGCTCCGACTCCCTGGTTGCCTCTCGCTGACCTTGGTTCTGGCTGCTCTTTCAGGTCAGTGCAGGCAGGTGCTCCCCACACTCCACCTTGGCTCCCAGTCTTCTCCATGGTCCCACTTTCTCCCGGGGCTTAAGCCAAACCTTCCAGCTGACGGTCGCAGACCTGCCCTCCACTCGAGTCTGCTGCGTTTCAACACCCCACGTAGACATCCTGTTCGCCGCAGCTCAGCAGCTCAGATCCAACCCACTTTGTACCTGAACACAAGCTTCACCCTCCCCATCCACGTGTGACACCCTCTTTAACTGGCAGCCGGGGAAAGCCTCAAAAGCACCTCACAAACTCCATCAGCTCTGCCCCTCACCCTAACTCAGGCGGCTGCCGCGGCGTCCGAGTGACCCTCCCGGGAAGCCCACGCCTCCTGCCAGCCTGGGACTAGCCAGGCTACTTAACCTCTCGGACGTCATTTCCCACACAGGAGAGATTCTGGAGAATGCTTGGGGCTGAGAATCCATGACAGCGTCTGTGACGCCGTCTGCACTGGGTGGTCAGCAAATGCTAAGCCTCGTGGCCATCGCGGTCACAGAAGGGCCTGCTCTTTCCAGTCGCCCCTTTCCTAACCCATTCTCCTACCACGACACTATTCACCCCGAACAGCGCCAGGGCCTGGAATCCCTCCTCGGCCCCCGGGGACAGGCCCCTCAGCACGCACCGGGTCCCCCAAGTGGGCACCCCTTCCGGAGTGCTCCCTCCCTCAGGCTCTGCCACGTTGTCTGTGACTGTGGACAGGCACTCCTCTTTGGAGAACAGCGAGCCCAGGAGTGCACGCACCGGGGTAACCCGGGCACAGGTGGCTCTCACTTGCTCCCAGGTGAGCCGCTCCACGGGCCCCTGTGCGTCATCTCCCCATGGGGTCCAGTGCCTGCCAGATGCACCTGCACCAGGCTCACCAAGGCCCCACCTGCTGTCCTGCCCCCGCCCCCACCCTCCTGATGCTCCCCCACCCTAAGCACAGGGCCTCCTCTAACTTGTCCCCACACTGTCTTCCTCGCCGTATCTCCATGGTCCCTGAATCAACCCAAACCTGGTCCCTAAAACCCAAATGCTCCTTCAGCACCTTTAGCTCATCTTCTACGAAATGAACCTGAACGCCCCCTTTCAGCTCTGCCCGGGCAGCCACAGGGACCTTCCCCGCCTGGGACTGCTGTCGGTGTAACGTGTGTGTCATTTATTTGGCAGCAATTCACATACTTTCATTCCTCCATCAGAGGAAGGAGGTACTCTCTATTCTGAGGGTTTGGGGTGAGGATGGAGACGAGATCCCTGTCAGACGACGGCAGTGCCCGTCCCGAGCTGCTCAGAACCTCCTGTCGGGAGACTGACCCTGGAGGCATCTATGTTCCTTCCCAAGCTCAGGCCGAGGCCGGGGCACTCACGGAGCCGCTCTGCCTGTGGAGGTTTCTCCCTGCTCTCGGTCCCACAGGCCACAGCACAGAGGCCGGGCTGGGAGGGGACACAGGGAGGGGCGCCCGGACCCCCGGGCTGAGGTGGACGGCTGTCTCAGCTATTCCACAGGGCGCCCTGTTTCCCATTCGTCACCATGCCTGGCACCCAGTACAGGAAGTGAATGCAGCGGAGGAAAAATGCTAATGGTCGAAAATACCCCATTAGATTTCCACTGCAAGGCAGCTCGTCCTAGAGATGAAGGGAAACGCATTCTGGCTGAAGGCCCAGTCGCGATTTTATAAGAGAATGAAGTGTCTGAACAAGCCCCGAGGAAGCACGCACCAAGGTTCTCCATCTGGTTAAAGGGAAAGCCCCACAATTCTTTTTTGTCGGTCATCTTTTAAAACTCACCCTTAAATTGTAGCTCATTTCTTTTTGAAGAAAAAGTTTAGGTCACATCAACAAGCTGAGCTCCATGAAAGGAGGTAAAGATGGTGGGGATCATGTTGTTTAGATCGTTTTGTTGTTTTGTTTTGTTTTGTTTTGTTTTGTTAGTGAGGCAGTTCAAAGAGCTGCTGTTCAATGTGCTAGAATTTTTTCAAAGACCTGATTTAATAATTTTGCATGAAGGCGAGTGATCTGTTATTTAAGCACAGAAATGAGGAAAGTGTAAAAACTCAACATCCTCCTGAGCAAGCCAACCAGCACGCACGGCTGGACACTTGTGTCGCATCCTTCACGTCTCTTCTCAGAGTGAACTGAAAGGCGTGCCTGTAGTTTACTTGTGGGCCCACCTGTACTCAGGGCGTTTGCCAACGTCTCTGCCGCTGCGCTGCCCGGCCATCCCGGCTGAGAGTCTACCCGTCCTTGGTCCCCACCCCCACGGGGCCTCCGGTCCTGAAACCTCCCGAGTCTCCCAGCCGTAACCTGGGGTTCCTCTGAGCATCCACCAGGGCTGGAGCATCCCATCCACGGATCTTCCCAGGTCTCCCCCACGCGTGTCTGGATGGCTCTCAGCACCGTTGCCTTTGCCTCGTGAGCCCCCTTCTCCATAATAACGAATAAAAGTTACATTTCACAACTGCATTTGGTAGAAAGGAAAATGCAGCCCAGGCTGGCCTCATTATGATATACCCATTGTTGTTATATTCATTCTTTAATTTAAAAATTAAGATTAGACACTTCCCAGGCCCCTGAACGTATCATGGGGCCGCGCGTCCGGCTCTCGGTCAGCAGCCCGGCTCGGAGCTGCGCTGAGATGCTCTCCCACCACCGCTTCCCTCCCAGGCCGGCCTTCAGGGCGGCACCTGTGAGCCCCTCCCGGCAGGTCCAGACCCCAGCCTGGCCCCGGAGAGAGCTCGCAGGGACTACGAGCCTGCAGTCACTGGGCAGGGTGGCCCCTCGACCGTGCGACTGTGAGTCCTGCTTTTTTCCAGTGATAACACTACACTATCATGGTCAGACCCACTGTTCCTATTTTTAGTGAAGTATTAAGGGAACAAAGTCAGAACAAACTGGTAATCGAGAGCCCAGAGACCTGTTTCCATTTTCAAAGTTTCCTTTGTCGATTAGCACTGTGTTTAGGAAAGGGTGTGTGTGTGTGTGTGTGTGCGTGCGTGCGTGTGTGCGTGTGCGTGTGTGTGCGCATGCTCACACACGTACAAAAACAAGCTGAAAGGGATCTGGAAAATAAGACTGACTTTGCTTCAGTCAACACATCAGATCACCCAGCTCCGACCACTCCACCTGCAGCTCACAAACCCACGGCCGCACCGCTCCTGAGCCAGCCCTGCGCGCATCCTCGTGAAATCTGTCTCCAGAGACCAAGCTGCACTTCCCTGGCCTGAAATCAAGTCGGAGGGACTTGCCAGCGGACGTTGCAGGAGCTGAGCCATCAGCACGGACCCTGACCTGCCCCGTGCCCAGGTGAGCGGCTTACAGACGAGGCTGCTCCCTCCTTAACCTGTCTCAGCCGAGGGGCAGCCACACCCACAGCCCCGGGTCACTTTACAGATGGGTCTTCCTACCTGGCCCAAGTCTGGAAGAAAAACTTCACTCTGTCTACAAGGCTCAACAAGCAGGGCTCCCTCAGCACATACTGTCTCCCAAGCTTCCAGGGTTTTAAACCAGTGACTTCTATGGCAGTGGCAGTGTCAGATGAAGTTTCTTGCAAACAGTGTCTCGATTTGGAGCCGTTCAGTGGTGTCTGGGAACAGGGGGAGCAGTCGTGTTGAGGGGAATAATAGCATTGAGGGGAGCGGTGGGTGTGAGGGGAGCGGTGGGTTTGAGGGGAGCAGTGGGTGTGAGGGGAGCGGTGGGTTTGAGGGGAGCAGTGGGTTTGAGGGGAGCGGTGGGTGTGAGGGGAGCGGTGGGTGTGAGGGGAGCGGTGGGTGTGAGGGGAGCGGTGGGTGTGAGGGGAGCGGTGGGTTTGGGGGGAGCAGGGTTGGGAAGCTGTGGGAAGAGTCACTGAGGCATCTCCTTCCCTGTCCCTCCCTGCAGGCTCCGGGCCCCCTACCATTTGCTCCGAGAGCCCCCTCGAAGCTGCCGCGAATTAAGGAACACAGAGCAGCAGGTCCTCAGGGTGCGTTGGAGATCCGTTACTATGGTGCGGTGACACATGCAATTTTCGCCGTGAGCACCTACGTCCTCACATGGAGCACAGACACCGCAGTAATGAAGTGAAACAGTAAAAAAAAATTAAAGATAATAATTCCTGACCTTCACTTGTGGTAAATAAATAATAAAAAACACAAAGCACATACGTACATACATCGAAATGACGCAACATTTTTTTATAAATAAACGGGAGATGGCGACGTAGCCACGTAACGACGTTCGTCGAGCCTGACGTAACCCGGGGGCTGTCGGTACAGCTCTTCACGGGGACCACTGCCATTTCTCACGTGATGGAGACATGCACGAAGCCATGTTAGTCACTGCCGTTACTGCTCTGTGACAGCGAGCTAAACAGCAGCATCCTCCCAATGGGACACAGGAAGCTCCCAATCTGCCCCAAGGCGGCCAGGACACAGCCCTTCGCCCAGAGCGTAGAGAGTGCCTTTTCCACTGGTCATCCCCCAAGGGTAACAGACGGCACTGCCATCCTATATAATAAAGAGCTAATGCGTTAATTAGACCGAACAGCAGAACGACCGTCCAGACATCCTTCCGAATGACCTCCGGACAAAGCCAGGGCTGCGAGGGGCTGCGAGGGCCAAGCCCCTTGCACGAATTTCATGCATCAGGCCTCTAATTGGATAATAAAATCAAACACAACTGAACACACACAGAACAAGCCAAAGCTTCTGATGTGCTGGGTTTTCACTCAGGAAACACACAGAAACTAAAACACAGTCGCACCCTTCAGCGAGGAGAGGCGTGCTCGCAGACAATTCAGGGAAGGTGCCAGCTAATGCCGGGCCTTCAGATGAGGTGTCAGATGCCCAGGGACTGCCCAGCTGCCTCATGGCCCTGGAATGCAGCAGCTGGTGGCTGGGGCGCAGTGTGGCCCCTTTCCAGGGACATTCCCAGCTCCCCCTCCCTCTCTCCACAGTGACACAGCACATTCTTGCTACCCACTGGCCATGATCTGCAGGGGCATGGAGGCCCTCCCAGCATGAGTCAGCAATACCAGCGGTTAAAAAGCAACTGGCCTGATGCTGATGTGAAGAATGAAAAAGGGGCGGTAGGAACACGATCCCCAGGGCACCAGCGAGCTCACACCTGTGCTGGGTGACACGCCCACTGTGAGGTCCCCAGCAGTTCTAGGTGGGGTTGCCAGGCAGACAGCAGAACACCCAGGTGTGTTTTGAATCTCAGATACACAGCAGACCATAATCTGGGGGATGTTAGGACATGGCCTTTCCAAGATCCCATCATCTCCAAAGCCTTCGTGGATCAATACTAATGGCACCAGCAGCGTTTATGGAGGCCTGCCCCCTCCCAGGGCACCTTCCCTCTGCTTGGCTTACCTCCCAGTTCCGCTCTGCTGCCCCTGCAGGTGATGTTGCCATGGCCCGTGTGGGTGAATGTGGCACTCGCCTGAGAGGAAGTCATTTCCTCAGTCAAATGCGGGGCTAGAATTTAAAGCTCCGATACCAACTCCTCTCCCCCAGAGCACTCTGACTCTCCGTTGTCCGTGACAGGATTTATCGAATTCTCTCAGCTTGCCCCCATTTACTTTGCTTTTCCCTCGCTCTGGCGTCTTGTGACACATTAAACTAGATGAGTTCTGGTTTAATTTTATCCTTCATTTTCTTTATGTGATGTGACACACTTACTGTCACAAAGGCTTTGGTTAACATACAGGTTTCATTAATGAAATATTCCAGCCTTGCAGCCCCAGAATAAACCCCACTTGGTCATGCTATATGATCTTTTAATAATTGCTGGGTCCGGTTTGCTAATATTTTGTTGAGAATTTTAGCATCTGTGTTCATCAGGGAATTGGCCTGTAATTCTCTTTCTTTGTAGTGTTTTTTATCTGGTTTTGGAATGAGGATAATCTGGCCTCAAAAAGAGCTTGGCAATCTTCCCTCCTCTTAAAATTTTTGGAAAAGTTTGAAGAGGATGGGTGTTAGTCCTTCTTTGAATGTTTGGTAAAACTCCCCTGTGAAGCCGTCTGGTCCAGGGCTTTTGTTCATTGGGAGGGTTTTTTTATTTTTATTTTATTACTGTTTCTATTGCACTGGTTGTACTCTGTCTATTTAGATTCTCTGATTCTTCCTGATTTAATTTTGTAACATTGTATGTTTCTAAGAATGTACCCATTTTGTCCAGATTTTCCAATTTGTTGGCATATTGTTGTTCATAATATTGTCTTACAATCCTCTGTATTTCTTTGGTGCCAGTTGTTACTTCTCCTCTTTAACTTCTGATTTTATTTATTTGGGTCCTCTCACTTTTTTTCTCTTGATGAATCTGGAGAGTGGTTTGTCAATCTTGTTTGTCTCTTCAAAGAACCAGCTCTTGGTTTCATTAATCTTTTGCATTTTTTTACACTCTGTTTTATTTATTTCTGCTCTGATCTCCCCGCAGGAGCTTGGAAAAGTTAGTTGACTCCTCAAACCTACAATTTTATCTTTTAAAAACAGATCTAATGATCCTGACCTCATCGTTTTGCGGTAAAGATTAAATAAAATGCCACTGACTCGAATCATACAGCATAATGCCTATATGCAGAGTATCCTTGGTAAGTATAGGTGTGGCTCTTAGTCTTGAAGACTTGAAGCATTAGAACATATTTCTAACCTCTCTGCCTCCATCTCTGCATGTGAGGAAGCTGTACTCCAGCACCTGGAGCTGGGACACAGGCATTCGTCATTTCCAGAAGACCCTCTGGTTCCACTACAGTTTGGAGGGGAGGGTGTTAAGGGTAATGAGGCCCTGGACGGGCACCTGCAGTCAGAAAGACTTGACCGAGCAGGAGCCCTGGCAGTGAGCACCCACATGGCCATACCTCTACTTGCCAAAGAACAACGGTCTCAGGAAGAGAGAGAGGGCTGGGGGCCTGGGACGGTGTCTTTAACGATGGCCGTCGTGTTTCGAGCAGACATGGGTTTAGACGGCTGATGGGCTGGGTGTCAACCTGAGAGGGGAGCCGGGTCCTGGTGGTCTCGGATCTGGGGCCGAGTGTCAGTGCAGGCTCCCGACACTCACTCACTGGAGCTGGAGGAGGCGGTGGGGGATGTGCGAGTGCATCCACAGGGCACTCAGACTTGCCTACGACCAGGAAGGAAGAGGCCTTGTGCTGGGCTGGGCCCTGTCTCTGCTGAAGAAGCAGGTGCTGAACGGGGTCGCGGATGAGACCCCTCCAGTTCTAATACTCTGTGCTCCTCTGAACTAGAAATCAAAGCAAATGAAAGGACTTATACACGAAAGAAGGAAATAACAGGAGAGAAAACCAAATCAAGTTTCTAAGTAAATGAACAAAAATGTTCATTCAGAAAGGAGGCAAAGGTGACTTGCCAAGATGGGAGGAGAAACTAATAAAGTGGAATAAGAACAAGAGCCTTTATCTGATACCTACACTTGTTTCTATGGAAAACAAAATCCCTCAAAGTGACTGCTTGGTAACAAATTTCTAACTGTCTGGTGACATTCAAGATAATGACTCCTGCAGGTGGAAGGTTCTTCAAAGGCTCTGGTTAGCACGCAGATTTACTAATGAAATATTCCCAAGGCAGCGCCGTGTCCCAGGAGTGAGCTGCTAACACAGACACACCGGTTAGATCTGTGTTGTCCAGTTCTTCAACATTCTCATGGAAATCACAACCCGAATTTATCTCTGAATAGGACACCTTCTCCTTGGTAACCCCCAGACAGCGTGGGGCATTCATAACTCATAAAGTGTTACCAGTTTCCATGTTTAAAATGAAGCAGAAAGTGGATACAAATTTAAAATAATAACAATGGTTTTTGTTTTACATTTTTAATACAGTACACTTTGGTGTCCGAGGGGCCACGCACCTGATAGGAATGGTGAAGGGACAGATGCCCTCAGTGAACAGAATGACATTTCTGCCCTCTGGTTTCCATGGCTACCAGCCCATATGAATTGCATTAGTCACACATCCCACCAGGAAAGAACAAAAGGAAATGGAAGAATAAATGGCATCAGAATGTCACAGAAATGGAAAAGTGGTGACAGACACGGTTTTAAAGGAACAGCATTTGTCACATCAAGAACTCCCTGCGCCGGGTCCCGGCCTCACCAGCGCCGTCGGGGCTGGGAATCTTGGGAGCAGAACCAGCATCTTGGTGGCTCTGTGGCAGTGAGGGCAGTCAGGACCTTCGGACACTCACAGAGACGCAGTCCCCAGCCACTCCCTCACCTCGTTCAGATGTCCAGGCGGCTAACGCGCCACCTCCATCTCTGACAGCTTCATGCCAAGTTGATCTTGACCCAGATTTTCTGAATGAACTCGACTGTCCAAAGGGGGGAAGTCGTGCCCCATCATGAACCAATTTTGTGGCTTAATTCAAGTTGCCTCGTCGCACCGCAGTTATTAATATAGGTGGGTGCTGGCTTTTGTTAACATACTTAAATGATACTGTTCTAAATATCAGGTTAAGGTCTTCTGCCTACTTATAAATAAGTACTTGCCTGAAAAACAAAATGAAAGTGAAACAGCGTCGAGGATGGCTCCTAAGCGAAACTCACCATCTTCTGATGAAGTGCAGACACAGAAACCTAAGAAGCAACCTGATCCTCAAATCGAGGCCAGGAATCCCTGCCAGATACGGGTCAGCTCGTGCTTATCTGATCAAATGCAGTCTCTCTACTAACTGTGTGAGCATCTGCCTAGACCTGCCCCCATGACCTCTCACCGTGGCACCGTGACAGGGCACTCGGTGAAGGACTGAGGAGTGGATGGAGGAGTGAGTGTAAGTCTGGCTGCCGCTTCCGTTCCCTCGCCTTCATTTTACTTATTGCAGCCACCAAAATAAAAGGGAACAGAAATAAAAAACACACCACACTTTGAGATGCTCAAGTAGAGTAAATCTGTACGCATCAATGCCAATTAGTGCTATGTTTTTTAGATGCAAAAACTAAAGCCTGGGGTTTGTAGCAATGGCCCTGCCGAGGTGGGGGCGGGTGTGTGTCATTTGGGTTAACCAGGCGCATCACAATGACTGCCGCTGGGTATCCTGGCGGACACAATGTCATGGAAACCTTACTTCCTTGGTGCATCTCTAACCTTTGTGAGAGTGTAATTCCCACATGAATCTCTGCCATTTGGTTAGCGATGCTGCCGGGATTTTTAACAAATCTTGATGTTCCCAGTCCTGCAGGTATCTTCCTTCCACCTCTTGCAGATGTCCCGGCAGATTTAAATGTCACCCCCATCTCTGATAGCTTCACACTAAGTTGTTCTGGAGCCAGATTTTCTCCATGAACTCGGACACTCTGCACTTGTCTCCATCCTTTCTCCAGGTGCCCTCCTGTCCCCACTGCACTCAGACCCCTCCCTCCTCCTTTCTCTCTGGGTCCTCACAATCCTAGGCCCTCCAAGACGCAGAGAAACCCAATCTGGTCCCTCAGGCGCACCTGGTATTTCCATTTAAAATTAGCCTCTGAGTGATGGGCTTGGGAAATGCAGGTGCCCACAGCCTGGTAGGAAAATGTCCTCATTTACAAAGGGTTCAGGCGGCTCTGGGCCTTCCCTGCCCGTCTGGCATCTGGGCCAGTCACTAGTCGGCTTCACTCGTTTCCCCTGGACACACTCCGCCTCGGCCATTAGGACGCAGGCACTCTGTTCGTGAGGGGCTGTCCACCGGAGTGGGGTCCCTCTGTAAGGGCCCCTCGAGGGCACTGGACTGTTTGCTGGTATGGCCGTTAATGCTGCATTTCCTGTCAAGCCCCCCAGGCTCCCTGCCTCTCCCAGCCTGTTCCCTGCTCAGCTCACCCTGCGGGCGGGCACCCAGGAAAGCATGTGGGACGTCCCATCCTCCCGGAGGCGATGTCTCATAGCTTCTCCCATCCTCCCCACCCACCACTCAGCAGCCAGGTGCGAAGATGACCCCTGGCTGCCCCACAGGAAGGAAGGTCCCTGGACACTGAGCCTGTCCAGCCTTTAGCTGCTTTGCACGAATGCCGCAGAGCTAAGATGGCACTACAGGAGCCTGTTCTGACCACGGTTTAACAGTCGCATGCACTGGAAACAATACAAATAATCAGCTATGTCCCTTGATCGAGGACTCTGCACAGTTTCCGAAATGGAGGAGCCACTTTGTAGATAACTACTGAGTGAATGAACCTCAAAGCCTGGGACTAAGTGATGAGAAGAGGACAGGGGACAGGAAAGAGAGGGAAGGGGATGACAGATACTGGAATACCAACCAAGTGCGGTAACTAATTTCTTCTCTAATAGTAGATCTTCTGGACTCCACCAAATATATGAGGGTTAACCTGTTTATAAAAAATTGTTGAGCAAAACTATCTTATGGAAAATCCAACACTGAGTTGTACAGAAACATATGACATGGGCTTTTCTTACAGGGAATCCCAGTGAAGGGAGAAAATGAGCCAAATGAAATAACCGGAGATAAACAACTTTCCAAAACTTATGGAACAGAGGAGTTGGGAGATGAGGAGGAAAGGTGTTGATGGGAAACACACACCTGTGCACAGCCCTGCGACACACACTGACGGACACGTGCGAGGAGAAACTGCTGAAATAGACACATCATTTAGACGCCTCGGGCAGCCAGGTGCAAACAGGAACGGAACCCCCTCCTTGGCCCCGCTCCCTCCGGCTTCGCAGGCAGCCCTCTCCTCCTTTAAGGCAATTCCAGTGCCGGCAGCGCTTCTGTGGTTGAAGGGAATTCCCAAGGGTGGTTTGAATATATGTAAATATTACCTTAAAGTCATATTGAATCCATTCCCCAGCTTTACTTCATATTGAGGCTATTTTAGTAGCAAATATTGGGTTTTCTCTTTCAAACCAACTGCCCGAAGAAATAGAAAGGAAGTGACTGGCATAGCAATTCCCTGTTATTTGACTGGTTGTCATTCATTCATTTCAAGCGAAGAACAAACACCCACAAGTCTCTGCTTCTGGAAGCACACTGCCTGGGCCTCGGTCGGTGTTTCGGACGAGGATTTTCTGTGGGCGTCTGTGCTTAAAGGGCAGCCAGTGTGCACTTTATATAAAACGTAACAGAGGAACTTTTCTTCAACGTCTCTGACACGAGCCTCCTGCAGTCTCGCGGGGACCCTGGCAGGTGATGAGCAGTATCTCGGTGCTGCAAGTCGTACTCTGCTTCCAGCTGAGCCTGGGAACGTGTCTTCTGCATCCCAGTGACGGGCAGAAAAGGAGGTGGGCTTTGCCCTGAGCACACGTGTGCGGTGCTGATGGCTGGGTTACTGTGAGAGGCACGCCCGCCTTGCACAGCTCTGCGTGCGCTCCCCCACTGCTCCCATGGGAACCACAGACCCTGCGGGCTCAGGGGTGAATGGAGCATGTGGAGCCTGAGGGAGGGACGTCCCTTCCGTTTCCGATGACACCAGCCTCTCGTGTCCCCTGGGCCCCCTGAGAGCAGCCTCTGCGCTGCAGCCCTGCTCGGGTGCGACCTCACACCAGGCCGAGGCGCGGCCACGCGGGCTGTGGGCTGTGGGGGGAAGGAATCCTCCACACAGACTGTCATAGGGACGACGTGGAGGCCTGAGCTTCACTGCCTCCCTCCAGGCGGACAGAACAGCAGGAGCACGCGTGCCTGGGGGAGTGCACGTCTGCTCAGGATCAGTGAGAGGAGCCGCACCCGCGAACCCTGGAGAAGCTGGTGAGGAGGAGGGTTCTGTGCGGAGCTTCCGGAAGCCTCGCTGTCACTCTACTGAGAGCAGCAGCCTTTTTCTCGACTAAAGCGGGAAGCAAACATCTTCTTTCAGGCTTTTATATGAGGATGTGAAATGACAGTTTAAATGTTTGAACATGAGATGGTTCTACGACAGGAGAAAAATAAAATGAAAAGTTGTTTTAGTCAAATGCAGCATAGTTTCGAGAGGCCTGCTCCTCTCCTGTGCAGAAGGGAGGTATGTGCTTGCTGGAGCTGTGAATATTTGGATTAAATCCTTCTGCAAATCAAAAATAGATGCTTTAGGAAATGAACTTTAATGACTTTTACACAAAGTCATAAAAGTCACACTATGCATGAACATATCTGTTCTTACAGCAAAGTATCTTCGTTTCCAGCAGGGAAAAATGTAATAAAATTTTTTTTAAATGAGAAGAACTTACAAAAAAATGGAACGCATACCCACACCAGCATATTGTTCATTTCCCAACATAATACAAAAGTAACTGAGAGCAGGAAGATGGCTCCGTAGGGTTTTATAAGGAACTGCTGCCCGCCAGTCAGAACAAGCAGCACAAGCTCACGGTGCATCCCCCGGACGGCGCCGACATCCTCCTCCTCGTGGTTTTGGGTCGGGCTCCAGGTTCCCTGGCCGCGGTGACATCTTAGCCCTTAAAGACGGCCCTTCACCGAGGCACAGGCTCAGCCCAGCGAGGACAGGGAGCTGGTTCTTCCTTCACCAAAGGGGGGGGGGGAGTGGCTGGGAGGTGGTATTGTTCCTTTTCCTCCTAAATAGGACCAGCACTTTTTGAAATTAAGGCCAAAAAAAAAGTGAGCCTGATTCCTGGCAACCAGACAGCATCTATAATCTACTTCAGCAGATTTCTGCTGAGAACATCTGCCCTAAAGGAATGTTAGACTAAGATTGATGGTCACTTTCCAAAAGGAATTCCTGTTTCCCTTACACACACACACACACACACACACACACACACACACACACACACACACACACACACACGCTTATCTGGCAATCCTGAGAGAGCCCAGAGAAACCTGGGAGAACAGAGTGAGATCCCCGCCCACCCCGTCACTCCCCCTCCCCCAGGCGGAAAGGAAATGGGCTTGAAGTTATAAACAACCCCATGCTTGCAGCTGCGTCTGAGTCTGAAGCCAGTCACACTGACTACTGTTCTCATCTCGGGCAAACGTGCCAGAGACACAGCCCAGAGGAGAGGGCTCTGCTGAGGGCAGCCCTCGGCCAGGGCCGAGCCGTAGGTCCCCTCGGCCGCTGTGTCTCGCGTGGTTACCATCGTGCTGACAACGTGTTTATTAGTAACTGTGGGCCTGTCACATCAGATAAGATCTCAGGGCCAGAACGTTGAGTTTGGACAGCTGTATATTTGCAGTGGCTCCTCAGCCGCTGCTTCCTGGGGCGTTCACCTAGCTAATCCACCATTTCATCCTTGACTGAGCTCTTTCCAGGATCCCCGTGGCTGAGGGGAGAGAGCTGTGAGTCCCTGAGCGCACGGAATAGACATACTTCCAATCAGGGCTCCGTGGACCCCGGGTGGCTCTCCAAACGACGTGCGAGTTAACACACAAGTCCTCTTCCCGGGTGAACAGGCACAAACTCAATTCCAAGAACACACAAAGCACAAAACTGAGGAAAAGCAGGAGACGTGGCAGAACCCAACTCACGACTGCATTCCAGGGAAGCGGCCCGAGGGGTTGTGTGCACGCTGTGCTTGTCATTCTACTGAGAACCCTCTGGGATGCATAAAGTCTACATCCAAAGTTCTCCCCTCAGTATCGGAGCTGCTGATTGTAAGTTAGGTGAGAGGAGCAGCCTCTTCCCAGCTCCCAGGAGGCTGCCTGGCCCCCTGAGCACGGGCACCACCCACCTGGGCCCCTGAGAACGGGCACAGCCACCCCTCAGCCCAAGGGGGTGCCTGCGTAAGGGAGACTCGGCTGGAAGCTGTGCGCGGACTCCCGCTACCTGACCTGCACTATCAGGTGGTGAAAGGGAAGCTTCCTGGAGACCTGGTGTGAGTGGGTAGCCACCTTTCTGTTTCACCGTCGTGTGCATTCGGTTTGCACTGAAGCTTAGTTAAGAGAAAATCTTTCTCCAGGCTCTGGGAAGAGCAGCTGAGCACGGCTCATTCCGCCTCTACTGGCGCAAGGTCACCCAGCAACAAGCCCAAGCGAAGATGACATCAATTCGCAGGAACTCACAGAGGACGGACTCGTCACAGCCGCCCACTCCACCACAGAAAATGATCCCAAAGACAACAATTTGCTTCCGATTACGACCTCCAGAGTCAGAGGATAGAGCCGCAATAACAAGAGAAGAGTACAAATTAGGAGCCCGGAGGCGAGGCGAGGGAATGACGGAGAAGCTCCCCTCTTCTCAGCCTCCTGATGTGTCCCTGCAGCCCCCCAGGAGCTGGACGCCGCCTGTACCTTGATGTTGGATTCAAAGTGACCCTGGATGACCTATTATTTACCTTTTTATGAGCTAGAATAATGAGTGGAACCTACATAGAACGGTGCCCGAGACTGGAGGGGTGAACGTGGACTAGGAAGGAACTCTCCCCCTCACTCTTCCCGTCCCCTCGGGAAACCTGTGTCGCCCTGGAAGGTGTTCTGTGTCGGCTCCACGCTCCTCCTAACAGTCACCTCCGTGCCTGGCTCCCTGCGGGTCCCCTTCCTCTCAGCCGTCAGCAGTGATACCCGACGCAGGGAGTCCGCTGCTGCCTCACACTGCACTGCTGACTCCCTCCCACGGGGGAGCAGCTCTTTTCCTTCAACGTGGAATTCATTCCATCTCCCTACCGTCTCTGCTGGTGAACATACTCTTCCCCAGGTGTGATCTCCGGAGCTGAGCCGTGTTTCCACCAGATGAGCTCTGCTCTTACTGTTTCCTCTCGTGGAATCGCAGGGGGAAGAATGCACGGCCCCAGCGTGGCTTTCTGAGACCATGTGGCCCGGGGACAAGTCTGCCCTTATAAGGAAGTCTGGATGACTACCTAATAGACCGACTCCCTTAGACTCTCGGTTCCAAGCCGTGTTTCTCCCAAATCAGTTCCCTCAGCAACACAGCGGTGGGCGAGGAGGGTGCTGCTGTGCAATGAGACAGGAGCTCCACCGAAGAGGAGAGGACGAAGGACTCACAGCGGATCCTCCCGGGTCGCTAGGAGAGCACAGCAGAGAACGTTCTGCCTGACTGCCGTCTGCCCGTGCTGCTGATACCCCATGGGTGTTGCGACGTGGCCACACCCCCCAGGCCGGCCGTGCTTCCTGAGCCAAAGCTCCTGAGGACACACCGCAGAGCCCTGCCCAGGAGCACGGCCGCGGAGAAGTTCACGGAAACGTACTTCCAGGTCAAAATGTATTTTGTTCGAAACGCACAGTTAGTTATTTTCAGAGAAGCAAAATGGAAGGATAATGCCTACACTTCATTATGTAAGAAAAGCAAAAGAAAGATGAGCTGAAAATGAGTTTTTAAGGATGGGATGCATTTCTCAGAGGGATCTGACTCAGCTGTTTAATTGTGAAAGAAAAACAATATTAGCATTTAAGTTAATTTGCCCAAATCTGACAGAAATCTTTAAGAGGTATTTTGAAATAAACTTTAAGTTGAGCAATCTCAAATGAACCGTCAGAAACAATCTCATTAAACATATTCCAGGGCGTGTGGAATGAGGCTCACTTCTTTTCTTTAAAACAGCACTTTGCCGATGGAAGAGTGGTGCCTTCTTGCCCTGTCAGCATGTGCACCTGGTCCCTGGGCAGGTCCTGCTTGGACTGTGATGGGCGTGCCTGGGGCCACTGAGAGCAGACCTGCCACTGGGACTCAAGGTCACATGAGACCAAAACTCTGCCTTTTGTTCTCTCAGACAGTGAACATGTGAATGGGAGAAAAGGGTTTAAATCCACGTTTAATCATCTTACCTGATAATAGACAAACATGCAAATTGACCATACCTTCGCTATGCCCACCAGCCAATCGGATGAGTACGCAAATTAACCAAATATGGCGGTTAATTTGCATACGTAGGCGCCCGGGGGCAATCGGAGCCTGCAATCAGAGCTGAGGGGTCCCCTGCCCAGGCCTAATGCCTCCGCCATAGGCATTGGGCCTGGGCAGGAGCAGAGCCGGTGATGGCAGGGAGCAGGGAGGGAGCCGGCAATGGTGGGGAGCAGGGAGGGAGCCAGTGATCACGGGGAGCAGGGGCGGAGTCAGTGATCGCGGGGAGCTGGGGGTCCCCTGCCCAGGCCTAATGCCTCAGCCACAGGCGTTAGGCCTGGGCAGGGGTGAAGCCCATGATGGCGGGGAGCAGGGACGGAGCCAGCGATTTTGGGGAGCTGGGGGTCCCCTGCCCAGGCCTAATGCCTTGGCCAGAGCCATTAGGCCTGGGCAGGGGCGGAGCCAGCGATCGCGGGGTACAGGGGCAGAGTCGGCGATTGTGGGGAGCAGGGGCCGAGCCAGCAACTGGTGTGAACTACAGAGGAAACACCTTTTCTGACTGCTCATTGGCTAAGCTCCCTGTATGCCACTGGTAATATTCTTAGTAACTTGGGTAATAAGAATCCAATATGGTGATCTAGGGTTTTTCCACCACACTCCTGGCAAAAAAAACGAAGGTCCACTGCTGGAGGGCTAAGAAATGTCATATCCTGTCCTAGCTGGTTTTGCTCAGTGGATAATGCTTCGGCCTGCCCACCACAGGGTCTGGGTTCAATTCTGACCAAGGGCACGTACCTAGGTTGCAGGCTCCTCCCTGGCCCGGGCCCAGGTCAGGGTTCATGCAGGAGGCAACCAATCAAAGTGTTCCTGTCACTTTGATGTTTCTCTCTGTCTTTCCCTTTCTCTTCCACATTCTCTAAAAATCAATGGAAACATATCCTCAGGTGAGGAGAAAGAAAGAAGAAAAGAAAAGAAAAAAAAGAAAAGAAAAGAAGAAAGAAAGGAAGGAAGGAAGGAAGGAAGGAAGGAAGGAAGGAGAGAGGGAGGAAGGAAGGAAGGAAGGAAATGAAAGAAAAGAAAGAAAGGAAGGTCATATCCTATGAAAGACACATCTTGAAAATGCCCAAAGAAAGTTGTCATTTTTTCATGGTGAAGGGACTGGAGTCCATGTTGATGAAAACATCCTGGTGGCTGTGGTGACTGGCAGTGGCTGCAGCAGCGGGGTGATGGGGCTGGTGCCTTCCCCTGATCAGCCCGGTCGCCTCCCACAAAGGGAGGTCAGACTGTAGCTTAGGCCCACTCTCCAAGGGGAGCAGGGAGTGGGCCCAAGCCATCAGTAGGACATCCCTGAGGGCTCCCAGTATGTGATAGGGGGCAGGCTGGGCTGAGGGACCCCCCCCCTCCAGTGCACAAATTTTTGTGCACTGGGCCTCTAGTTTAAACTATAAAATCCTGACAGCAAAGATCTCAGCTGAATTATTAAATGAGACACACAAACCATCTAAATAACTAGCAAAATAAACAAGACTCCACTTGACTTTGATGTTAAATACATTTAGCACGTTGCTTCTCTGCTGTGATTTCTGTAATCTGGCTCAACCTCTCTTGTTAAATGCCTTTAAATCTGTTCTCAAATTTTGGCTCAAACGTTTTTCTTCCTCCATGTGTCATATGCAGTAAATGCAGGTGGAGAGAGCCAGGGTTTATGTAGACGAATCAGTAAAAATTTGGAAACATAGTACTGGGAGTCTGAGCAAACAATCAGACAAGGAAAATATATAAAAGGTATTCAAATTGGAAAGAAAGAAGTAAACTTTTATTATTTTCAAATGACATGATACTGTATATGGAGAACCCTAAAGATTCCACCAGTAAATGAATTCAGTAAAGTAGTGATACAAAATAAATATCCAGATATTGGTTGCATTTTTATACATCAATAATGAACTATTAGAAAGGAAAACATAAAATAATCCCATTTACAATAGCATAAAAAAGATTAAAATTCCTAGGACCAAATTTAATCAAGGATGTAAACATCTATACTCAGAAAATTGTAAGACACTGAAGAAATGGAAGAAGATACAGATAAATAAAAGTATGTATCATACTCATGTACAAGAACTAAAATCATTAGTATGTCCATACTACTCAAAGCAAACTATAGATTAAATGCAATTCCTATCAAAATACCAATGGCTCATTTCACAGAACTAGAACAAATAATCCAAACATTTATATGAAACCACAAAAGACCCTTAATAGTCAAAGCAATCTTGAGAAAGAACAAAGTTGGAGGAATCATGCTACCTGACATCAAATTATACTACAAGGCCACAGTAATCAAACAGTATGGTATTGGCATAAAAACAGACTAAATCAATGGAACAGAATAAAGAACCCAGAAATAAACCCACAACTATATGGTTAATTAATATTTGAAAAAGAAGGCAACAACATATAATGGGTAAAGATAGTCTATTTAATAAGTGGTGTTGAGAAAATTGAAAAAATATATACCAAGAAAGGGAACTAGACCATCTTCTTATATCATACACAAGAATAAACTCAAAAATTGACTAAAGACTTAACTGTTAGACTCAATACCATAAAACTACTAAAAGAAAACATAGGCAGCAAATCTATCACTTATATGTGGAATCACACATTTCTCATAGCAATATTTTTTCTGGTATATCTCCTCAGGCAAGGGAAATAAGAGAAAACATAAACAAATGAGACTACATCAAACTAAAATGCTTTTGGACAGCAAGGGAAACCATCATCAAAATGAAAAGATATCCTATTAAATAGAAGAAAATATTTGCCAATGATACATCTGATAAGGCGTTAATAACCAAAATTTAGTAAAAAAAAAAACCAAAAAACCTCATACAACTCAACACCAAAAAAGCAAGCAATACAATCAAAAAAGGGCAGAGGACTGAATAGACACTTCTCCAAAAAGGACACACAGATGCCAATAGACATGTGAAAAGGTGCTCAACGTCACTAATCATCAGAGAGATGCAAATGGAAACCACAATGAGATGTCACCTCACGCCTGTCAGAATGGCTGTCATCAATAATCAACAAACAGCAAGAATTGGTGAGGATGTGGAGAAAAGGGAAGACTCTGCACTGATACAGCCTCTGAGGAAAGCAGGATGGAGGTTCCTCAAAAAATAAAAAATGGAGCTGCCCATTTATTCAAAGAAACCCAAAACATTAACTCAAAAGAACATATGCACCCCTGTGTTCATTGCAGCATTATTTACAGTAGCCAACATCTGGAAGCAACCTGAGTTCCCGTCAACAGACGATTGCATAAAGACATGGTACATATATACAATGAATATTACGTGCTATAAATAAGAAATCGTACCATTTGCAACAGCATGAATAGACCTAGAGAGCATTATGCTAAGTGAAATAAGTCAATCAGAGAAAGACAAATACCGTAAGGTATCACTTATATGTGGAATCTAAAGAACAAAATAACCAAAACAGAAACAGACTCACAGATACAGAGAGCAGATGATGGTTTCAGATGTGAGGGCGGTTGGGGGGACAGGGTAAAAAAGGCGAAGGTACTGAGAAGCACAGACTGGCAGTTACAACAGTCACAGGGGTGTAAAGTACGGCGGAGGGAACACAGTCAATAATATTGTAATAACTGTGTGGTGCCAGGTGGGCTCTGGAAATACTGGGGGAACGCTTTGTAAAGTAGAGGATTGTCTAACCACAATGCTGTACACCTGAAACGAATACAAACTAATACTGAATGTAAACTGTAATTTAAAAATACTTGGAAAACCCTTCGTGATAGTATGTTTGTTCAAACTACTGTCTTTATGGGCCTGGTTCAGGACCCAGTGCTGTAGTCTGGCCACAGCAGAAAGACAAACAATCCCACTGAGCAGGAAGGGTCTACGACACATTGGGGTGGCTGAGATGTATTTAGTTGGATCAACAGAAGCAAGGAAAAAGCAGACAAACCTATTTTAATAAGTTAATAAAATAAAATTAAAATATATTACATTTCTAAGATCCAGCTATTTCTTTATGCCCAAACTGAAACCCTAGACCAGCCGTGGGCAAACTACGGCCCGCGGGCCAGATCCGGCCCGTTTGAAATGAATAAAACTATTGAAAAAAAAGACCGTACCCTTTTATGTAATGACTAGGGGCCCGGTGCACGAAATTCGTGCACTGGGTGTGTGTGGGGAGGGGAGTGTCCCTCAGCCCAGCCTGCCCCCTCTCACATACTGGGAGCCCTCAGGCGTAGACCCTCATCACCCTCCAATCGCCTGATCGGCCCCTTGCCCAGGCCTGACGCCTCCGCCAGAGGCATAGACCCCCATCACCCTCCAATCGCCTGATCGGCCCCTTGCCCAGGCCTGACGCCTCCGCCAGAGGTGTCAGGCTTGGACAGGGGACCCCCATCTCCCCCTGATCACTGGCTCTGGCCCCCGCCCAGGCCTGAGGCCTCGGCCAGAGTTGACCCTCATCACCCTCCGATCACCAGTCACCGGATCGGCCCCCTGACCAGGCCTGAGGCCTCCGGCAGAGGTGTCAGGCCTGGGCAGGGGACCCCGAGCTCCCCGCGGTTGCAGGCTCCGCCCCTGCCCAGGCTAACGCCTCTGGCCTAGGCGTCCGGCTCGGGCAGCGGGGACCCACAGCTGCAGCGGCCCCGCGATCGGGGGCTCCGCTTTAGGCCCAGGCAAGGGACCCCTAGCTCCCGGGACTGCCAGCTTCGACCGTGTCCAGCTCCCATCGCTGGCTCCACCCCTACTTCCTGCTATCACTGGCCAGGGCGGAAAAGGCACCTGATTCTCTGATCATGGCTGGGGGGCAGGGCAAAGGCGGCCCCAGGGCCGCCTTTGCCCTGCCCCCCAGCTCTTAGCTCCCCCCTGGGTTTCCGATCACTGTCAGTGGCAGGGGGCTTCTTCCTGCTTTCCCTTCAGCCTCCCTGCATTGTGCCTACATATGCAAATTAACCGCCATCTTGTTTGCAGTTAACTGCCAATCTTAGTTGGCAGTTAACTGCCACTCATAGTTGGCAGTTAATTTGCATATAGCTCTGATTAGCCAATGAAAAGGGTATCGTCGTACGCCAATTACCATTTTTCTCTTTTATTAGATAGGATGTTTACTTTGAATTTATATTAGCCCACACAAACACTCCATCCATGCTTTTGTTCCGGCCTCCGGTCCAGTTTAAGAACCCATTGTGGCCCTCGAGTCAAAAAGTTTGCCCACCCCTGGTCTAGACTGATGATGAGTTTCACACAGAAGTTAAGCTTTTCTATGTAAGCCACTGTAAAAAGTAACTGTTACGTTACTAACACAGGAAGCTGCTGGCACTAGGTGTGGTGGGTGATCTTCCTCCTTTATTCCTGGAGCACATGAACAAAGGAGAATCTTATCAGAGACGAATCAGCTTTAGAGAACCATTCCAATGAGGCGGAGACAGCCAGGAATGGAAACTGTGCCACATCCACCACCACGGTCACTGACAGAGGGTCCCCTTAGCAGACTGCAACCGCTGCACACTTCCCCGCTGATTCCACAGCATCTCCTGGTGCACAGTCGGCAGACATCTCACTCACACCACCCAGCTGCCCAAGTTCTACGGCCTCGTCTCTCACAGGTCCCGAACTATAAGCAATACTTCTTCTTTAGAACCCAGTGTGTGTGCGCACCCACCCATACACATACACACACACACACACACACACACACACACACACACTAGCACACACAACACACATCCAGGCCACATTCCAGACCCACTGAGTCCGTCTCTGAGCCCGGGCTCTGCCCTCTATTTTAAATATTCCACAGGTGACGACACTGTGCAATCAGAGTTGAAAATCACAGGTCTATAAATTTCAAAGGAGAAAAACTGAGCACCAGAGAGTTTAGAAGATTTGGTTGTAGGTACTGGGAGCCAAGCTTAGCATCCAGACCCCTTGACCCCATACAACTGTAATTTTCATTCAGAATTTGCCAGTTTATGTTCTGTGGTAATAATATTGGCAACAACTAATATTTTCATAGCTTTTACAGCTTGTATAGAACTTTCATAGTAAGTAATGTTGGCTGATCATTTGAAACACCACATAAAACCATCAGTTTTGTTTGTTTCCAACACAAAGTGGATGAGCTGTTGCCAAGTGTGTCCTCTCAGAGACAGTACGCGTCTTAGAAGAACTTATCAGTGGAGCAATCACTCCACGATTGCATAACAGCCAGGAGTCATCTGTGACTAAATTCTCATGTTGATCAAAGCACATAATGTCAGAGCTTAAGACTGCTGCTTATTAAGTAAAAAGGAAATCTATAAAGACCAATTTCACTGAGAAAACTACTCCTAAGTGTGTCTGAGCACACAAAGCTAGACAATTCGTGCAGTGGGTGCATGGTGCCCTGCATGGAGGCCCTCTTGGCGCCGCGGGAAATTCAGATCTGGGAAATGGTCCCATAGTGCCTGGCGTGGGAGGGTTCCCAACAGGATGTGTGGGGTCAATGTCTACAGGGACAGTGCTTTTCAGTGAACATTCTTTCTAGGAGGAAAAGAAAGTAAGTAGATATGACGTAAGAAAAAGTAAATAAATGCTGAGAAAGTGCCCCGGTGGCAAAGAAGGGGACACTAGGAGAGCTCACAGCTAGCACTGAGGGGCTGTGTCCCTGTTCCGAGAGCCAGACGGCGCTGAGCGGATCTCGTCACGTCCCCCGCAGCAGCGGGTCTGCTGAGCACCGACTGCAGTCGGGAAGGAGACGCCCCGCACGTGTGAAACGCCCACCAGCTTTCAGACTTAGCATCAACAGGTAACCTATTTCATTCGTTGATTGCAATATGCATTTCTTTGTTGTTAGATGTTAAATTGATAAAGTCTTAGGAACACTGAATGGAAGAGAACATTGGAATTGTTTTCCCGTACTTCATAAACTGGACTTCAGGAAACTTTGAATGTACATGCATGGCTCACACCGGAGACCAGCGTTGTGCTTTGACGGGCAGCACTATGACCCTAAGAGCTTCAGCAATGGGCTGTCTCCCTGAGCCTCCCACCACCTAAGGGGCGAGTACTGTACTGTGCACGAAGCACATCTTAAGGGAGCTGTCTGGAATCACCCCCCAATGAACAAAGGGCCTACCACACGGCCAGTGCTGCGGGTAAACTGAGGAAAGCCGCACGGCAGTAACGGTGGCTCAGTGACCAAGCAGCAACTGTTGAGTGGCTTTCCTTGGCCTGAACTGTGCAAAACCTGAAGGTGTCAATTCTAAGTTTGCTAATCTTTGCAAATTGCGATGGTGAGGATTCCTGAGAGAAAGAGTGAAGGAATGTTACTGGGTGTGATTGAGAAGCTAACTTGTATCTTCTCGGCTGTCACTATGGCTGCTTTCCCTCGTGCGCCCTAGGAAGACGGCACCACCTACCCATGTCCCCGAGACCTCGCAGGCCAGACCACATGGCCGGCCTGCACATGGCTCTTTCCTGTGGGGGAGGACAAGCAGGTGTCCCAGGCTCCCACCTCCTGGAAGTCACCACACTGAAGCAAATTTGGATTTCCAAGGAAGAGGAAATCTCCGTGTAGTTTCATCACACTTCTACCTCCGGGCGATATGCAAATATTGGCATCAGAAGCCTAAGACGGTGGCTGATAGATCTTTGATGTGAAGACGGTCGCACTGGGCCTGACGTTGCTCAATCAGCTGATACATGGGAAGGAACCAGAAGGAACACACCCCAACAGGAAGCAGGGAATCGAGTAGAGAACAGGCTTAACCACGGAGAACAAAGACAGGCCAGCCCCACTCCCTGGGCACGGAGAGAGAGAAATGGTATCGTGGCTGGGTTAATGCAATGTCAGTTATAGAGAATCATTCATGTAAAGCGTTTCTAGTCCTGCTTCTGTGCAAAAGTCAGCTCAGGGCCGATGGTGTGAGCTTACCTGGGGTCTGGCGTCCTCGGAAACGAGGCAGAGACGATTCCCTGCAGAGCTGAGGGAGGACTCCGTGCACCCAGAAGCTGTTCTCATCCTGGGGAGAGAGAGAGAGAGAGAGAGAGAGAGAGAGAGAGAGAGAGAGAGAGAGAGAGAGAGAGAGAGAAGAGAGAATGAGGAGTCTCCCTTGCAGGGCTCAGGAGACAAGAGGCACTTCAGGGAACGCAGAGGCTGACGGAGCGGCTGCGCGGGGCTGGAGCTGATCTGCACCAAGTGGCTGTGGCTCTGAGGCTCCACAGGTCAGGCTAACGCACCCCCGCTGGTCAGTGCAGGCCCACGGGAAGGCACATCGTTCACAAAGACGCCCATTGAAGGCCAACCCTTTCCATAAAATTCCCAGGTCTTAAATTCCAGTAAATCAAAAATAAAAAAGAAACTACCTGTCACTCCTTACATTTTCATACAGATTCACCTTAGGGTTCCTGAATGGTAAGCTTTCTCACAACAGGTAAAATCTGTTTAATTCTACAGGTATTTGGAATGTAAGTAAGAGCCAAAGTGAGTGTGTGCCTGGTGGGAAGAAAACGACATAGACTCTCGACGCCAATAATTTGAGATAAAAACAACACAAACTTATTTAAAAACATTTTTTCACAATAATAACTAACGCAGTCTAGTTAACATTTTTACTTTGACCCGATTTAACATCTGGGGAACTTATTCTGTAGATATTCGGCATATGTGAAATACCACGTGTTTAAGGATACTGACTATGGCATAATGTAGGATAGCAAAAGTCAGGAAAAACTGCGAGTGTCTATTAAAAGTTGCCTGGTAAAATAAACCACGAGATAGTCACTAAAAAGAATATTATGGAGTCATTTTTAAAAAGAAAAGGCTTGAAAGCACTAAATACTTTTTAAAATACTAAAATGGAATTATAGTCCTGATAAATATTACTTTAAAATCAAATGACATTACAGTGTTTAAAGCAAACTACCCTTTTCATTATAAACATGTAGGCACGTGTGTAGGTCTGACTTATCCAGGGAGGGGTCTTGCTGAAGTGTCTGCCGCTCAGGTGAGCTGCACTTGGCTGGGCTGGACAGCAGGTCTCACGGCCTCTCCAAATCACCTAAAGTACCTTTTCAATTTTATATCATGAATTTGTATTTGTCATTATATATATATACTAGAGGCCCGGTGCACAAAAGTTTGTGCACTCGGGGGTGGAGGGGGTCCTTCAGCCCGGCCTGTGCCCTCTCGCAGTCTGGGACCCCTCGGGAGATAACGACCTGCTGGCTTAGGCCTGCTCCCGGGTGGCAGAGGGCAGGCCTAACCCCTAGGTGCAGCCCCTGGTCGGGCTCAGAGTAGGGCCGATTGGGGAGTTGGGGCGCCGCCCTCTGTCATGCACAGAGCAGGGCGGATCGGGAGGTTGCGATGCCACCCTCAGTCACGCTCAGGGTAGGGCCGATTGGGGGGTTGGGGCACCGCCCCCTGTCACACTCAAGGCAGGGTCGATGGGGAGGTTGTGGCGCCACCCCCTGTCATGCACAGAGCAGGGCCAATCAGGGGGTTGGGGCGCTGCCCCCTGTCACGCACAGAGCAGGGTCAATCAGGGGGTTGGGGAGCTCCCCCCTGTCACTCACAGAGCAGGGCCCATCAGGGGGTTGAGGAGCTCCCCACTGTCACTCACAGAGTAGGGCCGATAGGGGAGTTGGGGCACCGCCCTCTGTCACCCACAGAGCAGGGCCGATCAGGGGGTTGGGGCACCGCCCTCTATCACCCACAGAGCAGGGCCAATCAGGGGGTTGGGGCGCTGCCCTCTATCACCCACAGAGCAGGGCCGATCTGGGGGTTGGGGCGCCGCCACTCTCACACTCAGGGCAGGGCCGATGGGGAGGTTATGGCTCTACCCTGTCACACACAGAGCAGGGCCCGTGGGGGTGGGGGGGCGCCACACCCTGTCACACACAGAGTCGCAGGGCGATCAGGGGTTGGGGAGCTCCCCCCTATCAGGCACAGAGCAGGGCCGATCAGGGGGTTGGGGCGCCTTCCCCTGTCAGGAACAGAGCAGGGCTGATAGGGAGGTTGGGGCCCCGCCCCCTGTCACACACAGAGCCACAGGGCGATCAGGGGGTTTGGGCACTGCCCCTTGTCACGCTGATCCCGGTGCCTGGAGGCCTCGCGGCTCCGCTGATCCTGGTGCTGGGAGGCATATTACCCTTTACTATATAGAATAGAGGCCTGGTGCATGGGTGGGGGCTGGCTGGTTTGCCCTGAAGGGTGTCCTAGATCAGGGTGGGGGTTCCCACTGGGGTGCCTGGCCAGCCTGGATGAGGGGATGATGGCTGTTTGAAGCTGGTCACACACCCTTCAGGGTGGGGGTCCCCACTGGGGTGCCTGGCCAGCCTGGGTGAGGGGATGATGGCTGTTTGCAGCTGGTCACACACCCTTCAGGGTGGGGGTCCCCACTGGGGTGCCTGGCCAGTCTGGGTGAGGGGCTGAGGGCTGTTTTCAGGCTGGGACTGAAGCTCCCAACTGCTCCTTTTTTTCTTTTTCTTTTTTTTTATTCTGGGCCAGCTTTAGCTCTGAGGCTCTAACTCTTAGGCCTCCGCTCATGAAAGTAGGCATCTGGTTTGTTTCGGTTCTATAATCGAAACTCTGTATCAACTCCAGCTCTGAGATCCCAGCCGGCTGAAAGCTGGTTTCTGGGGTTTTGTTTAGCTTCTATATGTTACAATGTTTCTTAAACTGCAAGCTCAGAGGCCGGCAAGGCAGGCGGGGAACGTTGGTTTCCTCCGTCACTGAAGCAAGCAAGCCTCATGTTCAGTTTAAGCTGCCTGGCTGCCGGCTGCCATCTTGGCTGGCAGTTAATTTGCATATCTCGCTGATTAGCCAATGGGAAGGGTAGCGGTCGTACGCTAATTACCATGTTTCTCTTTTATTAGATAGGATATATATATATATATATATATATATATATATATATATATATATATATGATACACACACACACATAGGCTTATTGTAGGGAAACCTAGAACACTGTCGTCATTTTTAAAGTTGATAAATAAAAACTGTTAAATAAACTGAATACATAAATATAACCCACTTTACCAAGATCATAGTATAGCTCTCCAAATAATCACATGGGGGAAAATTAAACACAGATTTGTCCCAAAATTTAGTAAACAATTGGTTATGCTCAAATATTGGTTCTGAAATATTTATAAATTCAGGAAACAATCATCAATCAAACAAATACTAACTTTGGATCACAGTGTAACTTCCAGAAAAATAAATTTAGGAGCTAATATTTAAAATGGGGGGGGGGGAAGAGATTTAATAAAACACAAAGGACATGAGTACTATAAATCTATCATTGCCAAATAAAAAAGCATCAAAATTTGCTAAGCTAAATAAAATAGAAGGAAATGTAAGTGAAATTCCGTATAAAGTCAATAACAGGAAAATATAACTGACTGTCACAGATCCGATAATAAAGAGACACTGCTTCCAAATAACATATTGTTCTAGTGAAAATACAGATCCCTCTTTCAACCCTGGAACAAAGATTAGCTTTAGGTGCCACAAAATATTTATAAAAAATATAAATATTTATGACTGGAAGCAAACCTCAATAAACCTCTTAATGTAGAAATCTCCTGTTCTTATCATGCTGATCAGCACACACAGCTGGCCCCTCCCCAGGACCCGCCGGAGGAAGGAAAGACCAGACGCTGAGTGAGGAGGAGCCCTGGGAAGTGCCGTCTTTCGAACACAGGCCTCCCCGTGGTGCTGGCTTCAGCTGTGGCCAGAGGTGGGTGGGCAGGCACCAGCCTCACAAGGGAAAAGGAGTCCATGGCCTCACTGCTCATGTCTGACCCTACATCCCTGTGGAACTACCTGCGGCAGAAATATAAATAAACTTTTATTTTTAGTTTCCGGGAGGGTTAAGGATGTGTGCTTTAGGAGTCAGGGGGTGAGGAAAAGACACAAAGGAAATGTCACTTAAAAAATCAGCTGCCAAAGTGGTCTGCTGTGAGCAACGCAAGATCCAGGGACTCTGCCCTCCGACAGAGCTCGGCCTGCGGGAGCAGCACTGCTGTGGGCGGGCGCCTCTAGTGAGGCCCAGGAGGAGATGTGTGTCCAGTGGAGCAGATTCCTCCCACCGTCCAAACTGCACCACATTCTGGGCAGCGCCGTCCACAAGGAACCCCCCTCCCCCCAGTCACCCTGGGAACACGTGCAGGAAACAGAGATAAATCAGAGGCCGAGGGAAGCGGCTGGAGGAAGGTGGAGGACATCAAAGAGAAGAACCAGAAGGACAAGACGGTTGAGGTGACGTCAGTGAGAAGGAAACAGCCCGGACACACCAACAAAGAAGCTGGGCGACCTGACAGCGGTCGGCAAAGGATGGGGACTGACCGCTGGAGAGCTGCTGTCACGGCCGCGCGGGACACTGCTCAGGGCCAACACTTCCTTCCACGCAGACTCTGAGCTCAACAGGGAACACGGAGCACCTGCTCCACAGGCACCGGGCAGTTCGGACCCAGAAGAAAAAGGTCTGCCCTCTCAGAGCTGTCAGCTTCCACATGGAAAACTGTCAGGAAAACTAAATCCAATGATTCTTACACATGAAGCCTTCCCTCCCTTAGGGTCCACACGTACAAACAGATTTCTCCTGAAACTTGCCTTCAGTCCTTTCAACTCTTCCTTCCTCCGAGACAGTGTATTTGTACGTGTACCGTTTGGGGCCACCCAGAGACCTCAGTCTAGAATGTATGAGATGGACTGTGCAAAAAATTTTAATGTGGACACTTGGTAGTGACATGAACTATGAATTGTAATACCAGAGGACATAGAATATGGAGAGCAGTGAATAAAACCCATAAAAACACATGCAAGAGGAAATCAAACTGAGGGGAGATCGATACAAACAGTGAGAAAATAACTATGAAAGTCTGTAAGGGGTTGCATGTGATCAGACGCTAGAAGCGAGCACATCTCACAATAAAGCTCAGGCCAACAAGCCTGCTGAGCGCTGTCTGTGCAGGGAGGCCGGCAGGTTTGAAAAGACAGGAGTAGACTTGCCACCACCCACTCATTCCCTCAGCAGGCACAGTATTAACTGAGCATCTACAAGTGCCACACACTCCTCCAGGCCTTGGAATACAGTGGGGAATAAGATCTACTCAGGCCCTGATCCATGAGAGTCAGAGTACGTTTGGAAAACTTAAAAACACAGACATTAAAAAGAATGAGGGTTTTCTAGTCCAGAAGTGGGAGTCATCACTCCATTCTAACGAACCCAAGAACCATCAGCTCTCCTTAGATCCATTAAGAAGTAAGGTCCCAGGGCAAACTGCTGCCCACAAAACCGGGAAGTCAGTGAGTACAGAGCATCACACTCACTGCAGGGAGCCCTGAGCAGGCCTCCAGGGGACCCCAGCCACTGGGGAAGGGGTGGACACCAGCTGTGGCGATGGACAGCTGAGACTCAGTGTGGGCAATCCTGAGAGTCCAACTCCAGAACCAGTCACCTCGCCAAAGCAGCAAAACCATGACATCCAACTCCTCCTCGGAAGCCGGGCAGGCAGGCAGGGAGGAGAGTGAAACTCTGAAAGTACTGAGAGGAAGAGCCACCCAGGCAGAATGCAGTGCCTGCGAAATCATCACTCAAAAGTGAAGGAGAAATAAAGACTTTCTCAGACAGAAGATGGGCTAATTTGTTGCGGGTAGACCTGCTTTATAAGAAATATTAAAAGAAACTCTTCCGGGAGAAGGTAAATGACACTGGTCAGAAACTCAGAACTCCATGATGAAGGAGGAGCACAGAGAAAGAACACGTGCAGGTAAAATATAAACTTCTGTTCCTTATTCTTAACTGAACCATCAGATAATAATTGGCTCAAAATAATAGTAGCAGCCGTTACTGAACTGGTGTGCTCACGTGTACACATGTGCGTGTGTGTAAGTGAGATGAGGGGCAGCAAGTTACCAGAGAGGGCGGGGAGAGTCGTGGCTAGTTGCTGTTACTACACAGCACTCGCACCACCAGGAAGGTGCAGTGATATTTTGAAAGTGGACGTGGATTAGCTGCAAGTACATGTTGTGAAATGTAGGGTATGAGATGGAATAGCAAATCGAAGTTTCTCTCTCACATGTTTCCTCTCTCTCTCTCTCTCTCTCTCTCTCTCTCTCTCTCTGAAATCAATCAATCAATACAATTTTAAAGGCCTGAATTGGAACTATGCATATTGTCCTGCAACTAACTTTTTTCCTTATTAACTATTATTTATATTCAATAACCACCTTTTTCTGCATGCAGATACAGCTCATTCCTCTACAGGCTACAGAGCAAGGAGACAAAATTCAGATTAGAGGCCAATGTTTTGGAGCTTAGATCGTATTTTACTTTTTCTCTTCTTTGATTTTTGGAAAAACAAAGACCCATTTTGTCATGTATTCTAGGGTATCATTTCACTTCAATCCAGGGGAGCCGGGCGTCAGTCCTTGTCCCTGGGCCTGTGCTCACTCAGCAGCTCTGCATTTAACTACTCAGAGCATGGCCAGCTGTGCGGCTTCTGCTTCTGGTGTGCTGCGTTCTATTCTGTTCCTGAGGGAAAGCAGCCTGGTTATTTCAGGTCAGGGGGCGTGGCTAGGACCACCCTGTGGAGTTAACGGGTAACTTCAGAGCTCTGTCACCAGCTAACATCCTAGCCAGCCTGTCTCCTCAGGTGTGTGCTGGCCTCTTCTCCGCACCAGCGGGTTCTTCTCTGCCTCTGAATATGGACTGAAAAGGAGGGGGGGGAGGGAAGTCAGTACCCTTGGCTGAACTACAGTGCCTGGATTCCCTGTGAGCTCAGCTGTCTGTCTGGATGGACATGCAGCCTCGCCCCTGCTCCCACCGAGAGGTCAGGCCACTTCCCTCGGAGCCCTGGGCTTGCGGGCACTGAGTTAGCAAAGCTCCCTGAGCACCTCCTCCTGACAAAGCCCCTCCCAGGGACCCGGACCTGTTCCCAGGAGGACGCATAAAACAGCTCTCGGCTGCTCTCCACGAGGGAGTTTCCGCAAACAACAGTGAGAAGGGAAGCAAAGGGAAGAGAGGCTTTGCAGGCAGATAACAACATTGCCAAGATACCCCTCCTCTGGCCTCTCCCCAGAGAACAGGATCCCACCAGGCAGTCAGCAGGGACACAGACGTGTGCAACTTTCACTCTGTGGACGTCCCTAAGCAGAGAAACAGATCATGAATCTCTGCACATCATTTTCCCCTTTATCCTCCCCGTAAGAAAGAAGAATTCTTCTCACGAAAGCGTTAAATCCAGCCCTCAGTGAGACTGTGCTGTCACCGGATGGGGGAGCACATCGGTCATTCTGCAAGGGGATGGGTGATCGCACTGCATGCCAAGGCTACATACACCGCAGAGCAAGGAGCTTAAGCAAAAGGTGAGAGAGACCGAGATCAAAGTGACCAGACAGCGAAAGGAGCTACATTTCCTTAACTAGAGACATTTAGGGGTGAGGGAATGGTTATCTATACTTTTGCCTTCTTAGTCCTTTTATATGATAAAAGTTCATTCCATTTCACAGATAAACTTCGAGAAACAAAGTGTCCCTTATTCTCTTCTGGCCTGTGTTCGTATCTGGAACTGGGATTGGCCTGTGGTTGATCCCTTAGGCCCGTGGTCGGCAAACTGCGGCTCGCGAGCCACATGCGGCTCTTTGGCCCCTTGAGTGTGGCTCTTCCTAAGCCTTAGGAGCACCCTAATTAAGTAAATAACAATGTACCTACCTATATAGTTTAAGTTTAAAAAATTTGGCTCTCAAAAGAAATTTCAATCGTTGTACTGTTGGTATTTGGCTCTGTTGACTGATGAGTTTGCTGACCACTGCCTTAGGTGATAAGTGTGTCTCAGATGCCAGGTGCACGCAGTGTGGAAAAGGTGAAGCACAAGTCTGCTTGTGTTGTTCTGACTTGTAGAAAGATGATCAATTGAACCAGAGTAACTTCATTGAGGGCTGAATTGCTATAAAAATGCCAAAAAGGAAACTATTTTATTATTCAAAAATACTTTTAAATGTATTTGATGTCTATAGACTAGATATGACAAAGGGTACCTTGGAATTTTGGTTGTAAAATATTAAGATAAAAAGCAGAAAAGTTTTCTTTTTCTGACTCTAAAAAAGTCCTTATCACTCAGAAATGAAATTTTAAAAACTATGCCCTAATGAGAGGTATGAAAATAGAAGTTTCAAGTTTGTCAATCATATAAGGAAACATTCCGTTTGTCTGATTATTTAGGTTTCTTTAGGTTGCTTGTGTGTCCTACCACTGAATACATGTGTGTGTGTGTGTGTGTGTGTGTGTGTGTGTGTGTGTGTGTGTGATAAAGGCAGACACTGGCTTGAATTCCAGCTAACCGACTTATGACTTCTGTACCTATATTCCAGGCACCTCTCTGTAAGTTTCCTTACCTGTAGAATAGTAAACACAGCCTTTCAGAGGCTGCTGTAAGGATTATGTAGATAACCTGGGGTGAAATGGCCAAAAGGCTGCTCCCTGAAGTCAGATTTTTGAGGCCAGATTTCACTTCTTTACTTACTTCTATTCAACTTAGATGAGTTACTTAACTGTTCCCTGCCTCAACTTCCTCTTCGGTAGAGTGGGGCTGTAACAGTCCCATCATAAAGCTGTTGGAGATCTAGCTTATTTGATACCCGTGCACGTGACGTGAAGGCCTGGGTGACAGAACTCAGTCACTGTGAGTTACCTCCACCGTCACCCCCCTAACTGCCACCATCATCATCATCATATGAACACATGTGCCTGGTAGGAAGTCTGAACACCAGGCAACCTTACACTTGGGTTTTGTTGTTGTTGTTGTTTTAATTTATTTTGTTTATTGATTAAGGTATTATATATGTGTCCTTATACCCCCACTGCTCCCCTACACTTGGGTTTTTTTTAAAATATATTTTTACTGATTTTAGAGAGGAAGGAAGAGGGAGAGTTAGAAACATCAATGATGAGAATCACTGATCGGCTGCCTCTTGCACGCCCCCCACTGGGGATCGAGCCCGCAACCTGGGCATGTGCCCTTGACCAGAATCAAACCTGGGACCCTTCAGTCTGCAGGCCAATGCTCTATCCATCGAGCCAAACCAGCTAGGGCATTGGGTTTTTATTTTAATGAGATGTGCCTTTCTTATTCTTTGTCATGAATTAATTATACACTCTGGGGAGCAGCAGGCTTCCACTTTCCTCTCCAATAAAATGGTCCCTTGACCTTGTACTGGCTCTCAGCCCCCTAGTCTCAGGCGACTGCCAACCAAGACGCCACTTGAAACTGATGTAAATGCAGGAAACCGGAAGCTACAGCATCCAAATCTGTGAAGATTAGTGAAATGTTTCACATTTTCTTACCCTAATGCCGAGTACTCATCGATTTCTAATTTCCTTAATGAATGTACTGCCTTAATATTCTAGATCAGGGGTCCTCAAACTACGGCCCGCGGGCCACATGCCAATACAAATATTGTATTTGTTCCCGTTTTGTTTTGTTTACTTCAAAATAAGGTAGGTGCAGTGTGCATAGGAATTTGTTCGTAGTTTTTTTTTAAACTATAGTCTGGCCCTCCAATGGTCTGAGGGACAGTGAACTGGCCCCCTGTTGAAAAAGTTTGAGGGCCCCTGTTCTAGATTTTCCTTCTTTATTGAGTCTGTTAGAAATTCCATTAAGGAAGAGCGTCGCTCTGGAAAAGGGACGGCTGGCCGTGGAGCCCAACCCACCACCCCTCGTCCAGAGCCAGGCTGCTGCGCCCACTGCCGAGCTCAGCAGGTAAATGTACACCGTCCCGTTACATGACAGAGCCTCCTGCACATGAACAAGCGAACCTGCAGCTATAACAGGAGTGTACCTCCTGTGGGCACTCCTGTCCTTCTCCTACCCACTGGGCACTCCTCTGTAAACAGAACCAGAGATATCTGCCCTCGGAGGCCGTGGGGTGGTTGCCACAATCCTATATAATAAAAGCCTAATATGCAAATTGTCCCCTCAGGTGGTCGTTGGACCAAGAGACCGGGAGTTCACCTCTCGCTATGATGTGTGCTGGCCACCAGGGGGCCGGTGCGGAACATGGTGGGTGTCGGCAACGTGGCGCTGGCAGCGGGTGGCAGTACAGGCGCTGCTGGCCCTGATGGGCCCCAATGGGCCCCAATGAAAGCGGGACTGTGGCGGATGATAGAGCAGGTGAGCGGGCAGCGCCAGGCCACAGCGGGGTACCAGGCAGGACTGCGGGGCTGCGAGGCTGGGGGCAAGAGCTGGGGCCCGATCCCCGCAGGCCACCCCAAGGGACCCCACACATGCATGAATTCGTGCACCGGGCCTCTAGTATTATCATTATCAATTGATAACAGTAATCAACACAATAAAAACAAAAAGATGTTATAGACTAAAAAGCACTACAAATAAAAATAATAACATTACAGTGAACTCCAAAGATCTGTAAAACCTTTTCTCTTTATCGAAACTCTGTGATAATAATTGTTGAAAATAAATCAGTAACTGAAGTTGGGAAACAATTTTAATACGGGTAGTTATTAAATCATCTACTTATATCTTTTAACTACAAAATATCTGAACGCAGCCCGTGGTGGGAAGTGTTTTATTCCCCAGAATCCTGAGCATACATGGAGTCTCTCAGGTGGTAGGTTTCCCCGGCTTTTAAAGAGTCTGCATGTTTTTATAATTTGACCACAACTGTGCTGGAAGAGACACAGGAGAGGGAAAATAATTCATGGTAATAGCTCTCTGCAGAAAATGAGCCATCTATCTTCCAAGTCTAATGAGCCCGGCTGAGAAAGGCCTTTGAACTCGCTCCTGGCAAGTGGAAACATTACAAGCCATTTGGAGAAGAGCTTTGAACTCCTGGCAAGTGGAAACTTCAGTCCCAGAGCCACTGGAGAGGAGAGCCGGGTCAAAAGTGCAGCCGCGGGCGAGTGTTTCCATTCTGTCTCAGGGAGACCGCAGGTCCTGAGCCCTCGTGTGCAGGCAGAGCTCAGCCACTTTCCCGAGGCTCCGGCCGAGAATGCATCTGCAAGCCATCAGGGTCAGGTAAGCAGCTGAGTGGGTCTCAGCCGGCATCTTAAAAATACTGGCACATATTTGTAATTCCTTAACTAATAAAGAATTTGAAGGTTTAAAAAACAATACTGGCACAGTAAAATAAATAGGAAATGTTAGAGGACACCCAGCATAAACGCGGGACACCTCTGCTCCGGTGTGTGGTCTGCGTGATCCCGGGTGAGGTGTTTCTAAGGAAGCTGCGTGGGAGCCGGTGGCCGTGGCTGCCGTCTGAGGGGTTTGGATGGAGACGCACTGAGACCAAGGGCTTTGCGTCACAGGCTGACCAGAGACACGAAACTCTCCCCGCCAGGCTTCTCCAAATCAGGAGGACACCCCCGGGGGAGGGGGGCGCCGGGTCGGTGGCCCTGAGCGTGCGCCATAGGAAGAGAAAGGCTAACGGCTGTAAAACCACCTCTTTAGTCTCTGACTTGAGCACCAAACTCCACAGCCCGTCGTGGTGTGGAAGTCACAGTGAGTCTGCGTGTGTGGACCCACCACATTTCCCCTTGCCTTCAGGAACTGCTGCAAGGGAGTCAACGTTCTGACAGACATACAAGTTCGCTTTGTCTTGCAGCCGATACATGACTTCAGATTCCAGGCGAATTCCGTAGAAGTCATGGCAATGAACACTCGTCTTTGCCCTGAGTACTTCTCATCCATTCATAAAATGAAAATTGCGATATTAATGCGAGTTAATCATTTCCAACACAGGCACTAAGTCTGAGGGAAGTTTGAAATAAATGTCAGCTGAAAGAAAACCAATTTAAGACAACTCCCCACCCAACCCCCTGGTTCACATTAGTTTACTTGTAAACTTCTCTAAAGGAAATGAATGTTGGCTGGCTGACCACAACTACCCCTGACTGGATTGTATAAAGGCTGTAAAGTATGTCTGGATTAATTTGTATACTTTTGGCATGTGGCAATTTTGAAAGGTTAAAGTTGGTGGTGCCTGAGCAGGTTCAATAGCCATCTCAGACGGTGATTTTAAAAAAATTGAGTTTATTTAAGGAAAGGGGATGGGGATATCCAAAGAGAAGGGCTACACAGCATTGAGCCAAAGGGTAGTGGGTCCATGATGGCAGCAAAAATGTACTCAGGACAGTGCCACAAGGAAGGGCCTAGAACCGCGGTTCTCAACCTTCTGGCCCTTTAAATACAGTTCCTCCTGTTGTGACCCAACCATAACATTATTTTCATTGCTACTTCATCACTGTAATGTTGCTGCTGTTATGAATCGTCATGTAAATATCTGATATGCAGAATGGTCTTAGTGACCCCTGTGAAAGGGTCGTTCGACGGCCAAAGGGGTAGCGACCCACAGGTTGAGAACCGCTGGCCTAGAAGCACCAACAGGAGAGCCCAGGCTGGACTGCCTTGGCTCACTGGGAAGTCAGAGGAAAGGGGGCCTTGGAGACAGGTTCAGGGGGTGAGCCTGGGATGAGCTGCCGCTGCCCATTGCTCCCCTGTTGCCAGTCTCATGGGGTCCCTGAGAGGTTAGGGGATACATGCCTGTGGGGGGGGGGGGGGGGGAGGGAACTGCATGGAGTGCTCCCGGGAGGGAGAGCGCTCAACTGAGCCCTTTGTCCGGAGAGTATTTCTCTCGTCTGGTTTTGCTGCTTTTCTGGCCTGGAGCTGAAATACACCGGAGACCTAGATGTTACCTTCAGGGAGGAAAAGTCAGATTGTCTAAACCTCACGACCAGCAATATGAAAGGTCAGGGGTTCGAGCCGCTGGACCAGTGATATGAAAGGGGAGGACAGGCTAGCCAGGGGGTGAGGTTCGTCTTCTCAGTTTTGCCCCTTGTAGGCACCCGGGGCTTTCTGCCCAGGTGACCTTTTGTACCTGGCCCATTGTCCCTGCTCTGCGCATGTCTGTCTAACAAATTTTAATTTTTTCCAGTCGTGATCTAAATGCCTCACAAGATGCTGCTATTGTAGAGTAGTGGTGCCGGAAGAACTTCCTGTGATCAGGGGACGCCGACACCTGCACTGCCCAGATGACTTGCGAGCATCTGAAATGTGGCCAGTGGGGCAGAGAAAGTAAGTTTTTAATTTCATTTACTTTTGATCAATTTAAACAGAAATGTAAATGGCTGTGAATAACTAGTGGCTAAGATACTGAACAGCACAGAGTGATAAATTTCCATTCTAATTCAAGACAAATGAAAATCCCTCTTTTCTACTAATGTCCTGAAAATTAAATCACCCATTTATGAGGGTGACTTTTTACCCATTTTGATATTCACTCTTTTCAAGTCTTCCCCGCATGTGGATCTATAATGTGTTTTACACATGGTAGGTACTCAGCAATGTTAGCTGTTACTGTTGTTGCTACTATTATTCATGTATCGCCTACTTTTTTAAAAATAACTCTTTATTGTTGGAAGTATTACATATGTCCCCCTTCCCCCCACTGACCCCCGCCAGCCCCCCTGCCCCCCACCCCAGGCCTTCAGAACCCTATTGTCTGTGTCCATGGGTTATGCATATCTGCACACAAGGTCTTTGGTCGATTACCTCCCACCCACCCTCCCCTACCTTCCCTCTGAGAGTCCGCTCTCTGTTCCGTGCTTCCATGTCTCTGGATCCACTCCGTTCATCAGTTTGTTATTTATATTCCACATATGAGTGTGATCATGTGATACTTTTTTCTGATGTACTACCTACTTTTGACACTACGTCTCCTACCAGGAAATTTACATGCTTATTGCAGAGCCCATGGGCATAAACAATAGTGTGGTGAAGGCCTTGGAGGGGCAGGTGCCGGTGGAAGCAGTCAGTGGGGGAAACACGAAGGGGACATCTGTAATACTATCAACACTAAAGATAAATTTAAAAAGAATTATAATACAATGTCTCACTAAATATTTTTGAAGTAAAATATGTAGGTTCCAGGTGGATAAATTGTCTTTAATTACTTGGGCAATTCCTTGCACTTCCTGGGCCCAAGTGTATTGACTGATTGAATGGGGATGAGACCGACCCACGAATCACAGATGCCTACATAACCTCCAGTCTTCACAATTCAGCAGGTGAGTATAAGACAATAGGTATGGAAGAGACTGTAAACTGGACAGCTCACGTCCCATCTAAGAAAATTAATGCCACTCAACTCCAGCCAGTTTTGTCCATATGTAAATTCAGACCCTGAATGCTTTAATTTTTCAAGATAAACCAAGCATTTACATTAGTGGCGACACCAACCCTATTTGCTTTCTATCATGCACTGACTTTGCATTTTGTCATGCACATTTCACTTGTTGAATAAGGTGTGTCAGACACCTTTCTAGATGAAAGCCTGTGCCACACTTTGCATTACCCATAACATGATAACCTCAAGACTATCAGGAGAAATATTTAAATTTCCATTTTATGAAGAACCAAATTATTAGATATGCTTTTTTTTAAAAAAATTACCAGTTTACATAATTAATCAGGGTGCATTTTAATTTCTAACTTTTCTTATTTATTTTATAATGCATCATTGGAAAATGTCAAGGAAACACCCGTTTCTTTTTAATGATGCACGAGTGGAAGGAATTTAAGAAATCAATAAAGTAATTTTGCTTTATAAACTAATGTGAATAAGTGAATTTTAAGGTATGCAAATTATATTTCTATAAAGCTATTAAATAAAATCATATGTGGGCCTGAGGGTCCCCAGTTTGCAGCTGCTGGACGATTTGATCTTCACGACTCTGATTGGGAAGGTCTGGGTGGAGCCTGAGTCCCATTGCTACCAACACACCGGGGTGATGGTGCTGCTGTCGGGGGCCATGGGAGGACAGGGCGGTCCACGCAATTGGTGACAGCTTTGCAAGAACAGAATCACTAGAATTAGGTTTAGTCCCCTGCTCTCCATAAATAACTTTTTTTGTCTCAGTTATGATCATGGTGCCCAGGTCAACAATAATGATAGGACATCACTGATCGCAGGACGTATTAGTGATGTAAATGTACATATTAGAACTGAGGGAACTGAGTATTCAATAAAGCAATCACTAAATGGTCATGAGTGCCAGGCACATGCTGGGCAGGTTATCAGACCATCACAGCACAGATGAAGGAGCCGCCTCGGACCCACACGGGTGCTATGATGCGCATGGAAGGGACACCTGACGGGGAGAAAAAAGGCTTTGCTGCATGAAAAACACAACAGGCTAACGTTGTGAGCTGCAGGTCATGTGTGAACTTAAACCCTGGGGGATATTTTTCTCCTCTCTGTAGTCACCAGCTGACCCAAATCAAGAACCGAAGAATAACCGAACATTCAAAGAAGAGCTAAAACCAATCCTTCTCAGTCGATTCCAAAAAATTCAAGAGGAGGGCACACTTCCAAGCTCTTTCTATGAAGCCAGGATTACCCTAATCCCAAAACCAGATAAAGATACCACAAAGAAAGAGAGACGCCCTAGCCGGTTTGGCTCAGTGAGTAGAGCGTCGGCCTGCGGACTGAAGGGTCCTGGGTTCGATTCCGGCCAAGGGCACATGCCCGGGGTTGTGGGCTCGATCCCCAGTGTGGGGCGTGCGGGAGGCAGCCAATCAATGATTCTCTCTCATCACTGATGTTTCTATCTCTCTCTCCCTCTTCCTTCCTCTCTGAAATCAATAAAAATATATATTTTTTTTAAAAAGAAAGAGAACTACAGGCCAATATCCCTGATGAACATAGATGCTAAAATCCTCAACAAATTCTAGCAAACCGGATCCAGCATTACATTAGAAAGATCAGACACCATGACCAAGTGGGATTTAATCTGGGAATGCAAGGATGGCACAATATCCGCAAATCAACAAACATGATACATCACATAAACAAACTGAGAGACAAAAATTACATAACCATACAATAAATGCAGAAAAAGCATTTGACAAAATCCAACACCCTTTTCTGATAAAAAAAAAAAAAATGCTCAGCAAAGTGGGAATAGAGGGATCATACCTCAACATAATAAAAGCCTTATAAGACACACCTACAGCCAACATCATATTCAATGGGCAAAAACTAAAACCATTTCCCCTAAGAAAGGAACAAGACAGGGATACCCACTCTCACCACTCCTGTTCAACATAGTACTGGAAGTGCTAGCCACAGCAATCAGACAAGGAGAAGAAATAAATGGCATCCAAATTGGAAAAGAAGTAAAATTGTCATTATTCACAGATGACATGATACTGTACATAGAAAACCCTAAAGACTCCATCAAAAAATTATTAGACTTAATAAATGAATTCAGCAATATAGCAGGATACAAAATTAACGCCAAGAAATCTATGGCATTTTTATACACCAATAGTGAACTTACAGAAAGAGAGATTTTTAAAAAAAAAATCCCATTTACCATTGCATCAAAAAAATTAAGATACCTAGGAATAAACTTAACTAAGGAGGTAAAAGACCTCTACTCAGAAAACTACAGGACGTTGAAAAAAGAGATAGAGGAAGACATAAACAGATGGGAGAACATACCATGTTCTTGGATTGGTAGAATCAACATCATTAAAAGGTCCATACTACCCAAAGCAATCTATAGATTCAATACAATCCCCATTAAAATACCAATGGCATGTTTCACAGACCAAGAACGAACTCTCCAAAAATTCATCTGGAATAAAAAAAAGACCCCGAATAGCTGCAGCAGTCCTTAGAAAGAAGAACAAAGTAGGTGGGATCTCAATACCAGATATCTAGCTGTATTACAAAGCCACTGTTCTCAAAACTGCCTGGTACTGGCACAAGAACAGACATATAGATCAATGGAATAGAATAGAGAACCCAGAAATCGACCCAAACCACTATGCTGAATTAATATTTGACAAAGGAGGCATAAACATACAATGGAGTCAAGACAGTCTCTTCAATAAATGGTGTTGGGAAAATTGGACAGATACATACCAAAAAATGAAACCAGACCACCAACTTACACCATACACAAAAATAAACTCAAAATGGCTAAAGGACTTAAACGCAAGATGGGAAACCATGAAAATATTAGAGGAATCCACAGGCAGCAAAATATCAGACATATTATCTTTACCAATACAGCTCCTAGGGCAATGGAAACTAAAGAGAAAATAGATAGAACCTGGCTGGAGATCCTGGCTAGAACCTGGAAGATGGAACCTGGCTATGATGATCAACTGAACGCTGCCTCCTTGTCATTCCTTCTTCACCGACTCTGTCCACACCTATGGGAGCCCCTGGACCTGCTGGGGCTGGACCCCAACAGTTACCATTATGTTTATGTAAAAGGAAGTTTCATATATACAGCAGTCCTTTTATCTCTGAATGAATCTAATTTCCATGTCCCCTTGCCAATTTAGACATTTACCTCTCCCCTGTTAAGTTTTTGTTATGTGCACAAGCAAATAATTTTTTATATAGGAGCCAAAAAGATACAATGGAGAAAAGAAAGCCTCTTCGACAAGGACAGATCCAGAGATGGAGAGGCATCGATCGGACTGTTGGGCCTCGGAGGGAAGGTAGGGGAGGGTGGGGATAACGGGGAGAGATCAATCAAAGGACTTATATGCAAGCATATAGACCTAACCAATGGACATGGACAACAGGGGGGTGAGGGTATGAGTGGGGCGGAAAGGAGGTAACGTGGGGATAAGGACACATATGTAATAATTTAATCAATAAAAAAATTAAAAAAACAACAACAAATGGAACTACATCAAAATAAAAAGCTTCTGAACAGCAAAAGAAACCATCAACAAAACAACAAGAAAACCCACTGCATGGGAGAACATATTTGCCAATGTTATCTCCAATAAGGGTTTACTCTCCAAAATTTATAGGGAACCCATACAACTTAACAGAAGGAAGATGAACAACCCAATCAAAAAATGGGCAACGGACCTAAATAGAAACTTTTCGAAAGAGGACATACAGAAGGCCAAGAGACATATGAAAGCATGCTCAAAGCCACTAATTGTCTGAGAGATACAAATCAAAACGACAATGCGGTACCATCTCACACCTGTCAGAATGGCTATCATCAACAAATCAACAAATGACAAGTGCTGGCGAGGATGGGAGAAAAAGGAACCCTTCTGCACTGCTGGTGGGAATGCAGACTCGTGCAGCCACTGTGGAGAACAGTATGGAGTTTCCCCATAAACCTAAAAATGGAACGCCCATTTGACCCAGTGATCCCACTTCTAGGAATATGCCAAGAATCTAGAAACACCAATCAGAAAGGATATATGCACCCTATGTTCATAACAGCACAATTTACAATAGCTAAGATTTGGAAACAGCATAAGTGCCCATCAGCAGATGAGTGGATTAAAAAACTTTGGCACATCTACATAATGGAATACTATGCTGCTGGAAAAAGGAAGGAACTCCTACCATTTGCAACAGCTGGAGAGCATTATGATAAGCGAAATAAGTCAGAGAAAGATAAATATCACACGATCTCACTCATTTGTGGATTATAATCAACAACATAAACTGATGAACAAAAACAGATCTGGAGACAGAGAGGCATTGATCAGATGCTCAAACCTCAGAGGGAAGGTAGGGGAGGGTGGGGGTAAGGGGGAGAGATCAACCAAAGGACTTATATGCAAGCATATAAGCATAACCAATAAACACAGACACCAGGAGGGTGAGGGCATGAACAGGAGTGGGGTGGGGGGGGCAATGGGGGGATAAGGCCACATATGTAATACCTTAATCAGTAAAGAAAAAAAATTAAAAACAAAAAAGATCCGAAGAATATTTTTTCAACAGCTGATCTTGTTTTTGGTGAAGGCAGTGGTGGGTGACATAATGGAGGGAGCTACAAATACCTCTGGTTGCAACAGATCATCACAGCCCAGGAAACTCGGGGACACTAGGACTTCACTTCTTAGCAAGTACACACAGGTTTAAATGTTTCTCCCCAGGACAAAAGTTTGACACCACAAAATATGCCCCTAGTGACCAGAGCCCCTGATACCTGCTTTGTGTTATGGAAACAGCTGTTCAGTGGGCCCCAGTCCAACGTCCTCACAGAAGCCAAGTCTGATTCCTATTTGAGATCTACCTGTGAGCCATGAACTTCTAATCCTAGAACTGAAGTAGAACTGCAGTCAAGGTGAGAAGCAAAAAGATGCATCCTGGTTTTGAACATATGAATTTCAGAAATTATATTCACATAAATGAAGGCAAACTACTTTTAATACAAATTTTCTTTTTTAAGTCCGTAAGTAAATAAATGTAAGGTATGCATATTAAATGACTGTTTAAGACTGTTACGAGAGCATTTTAAATGTTACCTTACACACATTTAAGTGAAAGTCACTGCTTACAATTTTATGAAAGTTATTCTAATTCTTCTTCTCTTTCCAACAAAAATAGTTTGCATAATTATGTCTATCTATTAAAATACAGACACATTAAAACTGTAGCATATGCACTGGCAGTCCAACCACTTTTTAAAAGATAAATCACTAGAGATAAAAAAAAAAAAGAAAAAAAATTAGTTGCCATTTTTTAAAATAAGAATGTTTGGATTTGAGCTTAATGTAGCTTTAAAAGAGACCGCAGGAATGCCTGCAATGATTCTCACGGTTGCCTGGTGTGTGCTCATTAACAGCAAATGCTGTGAAGATGTGTGCTTGTTGATGAGAGACAGGAGAACGAGTGATGTGGGCACCTCTGTCACTTTCTGTAAGAGGTGTGGGCTGCCTGCTTTATGTCTGCAGGTAAGGATTACTCATTTCCTCTGACATCCTCAAGTGTTCTCCCAACCGCAGGCGACAACATCTGTTGCTACAGCAACTTATCCAAATGCCAAAAGACTGAATCAGAGCGCAGCACCGACATTGTTTGCCACAACCCGGGGCCCCAGTTCTCCTCAGGTGTGACGCTGCAGATCTGAAAGCACCCCAGTGGGGTGCCAACCACCACCCTCCAAAATGCACTGAGTCCTCATCGTCACCCTAAGGGCCAGCGCAGGAGTCTGCTTCCTGCAGAAACCAGAGATGCCTCCTCAGAAACAGCGAGTTATTTCAGGAGCAATGTGCTCCGAGTGCCTCATCTTTATTTATATATATTTATTTTTTTATTGATTTCAGAGAGGAAGGGAGAGAAAGAGAGAGAGAAACATCAATGATGAGAGAGAACCACTGATCAGCTGCCTCCTGCAGGCACGCTGGTTATCAAGCCCACAACCCGGGCGCATGCCCTGACCAGGAACTGAACCATGACCTCCTGGTTCATAGGCCAATGCTGAGCCATGCCGGCCAGGCTCTTTCTTAGCAAGTTAAATGAGGCGGCAAGGAGATAAGTCTAGAAAAGAGGACACAAAGAAGTCAAATTTGCATTTTGAAAATAATGTCAATATGAGCTTTCCTTCAAACGCAGGGCTAAATTACACTCAGGAAGACGTAGTTTTGGAGTTACTTTCCATTTGCAGCAAAAAGCCAAAGAAAGGCTGCAGGCTTAGACTTGAGGGGTGTTTTCTATTATTTTACTTAATTTTCTTTCTGTTCTTTCATATCAGTAAATGAACTTGAGTTGGTGGTAGGTCTGACTTCAAAGAATAATTTCAGAATCAAAATGACACCTCCATGAGGTTAAAGACAATGATATCATCAGGATCAAGTGTGAAAATAATAAAAATGTGTTTTTCCCATTGGCCTCGGTCTTTTCCTTGGATCTGACTTCTGTTTGACTTGAACTTTGTCCATGAGTAATATCTGAAATCAGCACCTGGGCCATCCCTGCCGACAGCCCATCTTATCGTACGTCCATGCCATCCTGGCTCCTCGGGGCCCAGCCTTGTGCTCCATTGGGGACACAAAGATGCGAAGTGCTCTTCCCCCAAGAGGTCAAGTACGACATCAAGCCAACATGACACCACGGCAAAAACAAATGCATGGGCTTCACAGAAGTGGCACCGCACTGAGGGCTGCACGCGGCACAGGGGTTCCCAGGAGACGGACCTCAGCGGGGATGGGACGGAGGAGGAGGTGAAGATGGCATTTCAGGAGGGACAACATGTGTAAGGCCATGGGGCTGAGATTAGATCCCTTCAGAAACCCAGGCTGGGTTCTCCCTGAATGGCTCACGGGGACTGAGAGGCTGGGACAGAGCAGCTGAGACAGGAGCCTGGAGGGAGCAAGAGGAGCAGGAGCAGGAGGAGAAGGAGGAGGAGGAGCAGGAGGAGGAGCAGGAGGAGGAGGAGGAGGAGAAGGAGGAGGAGGAACAGGAGGAGGAGGAGCAGGAGGAGGAAGAACAGGAGGAGGAGCAGGAGCAAGAGCAGGAAGTGAGGTGGGTGCCTTCCAGGATCATCATAATCAAGAATTGAACTTGGGCCTCTTTCGTGTAAGTTCTAACAGTCCTAACAAAAGTGACATGTTGCACAGATATTTCTCACCTGGATTTGGCACTATGAGTCTATATTTATGCCAGGTAATTCTTACGTCCCCATGCACGTGAAGGAGGTAAATTTCAGCCTGCAGGGCCCAGAGGACACCCCCACAGCAGCCATGCCGTTCCAGGGCTCGGCCAGCATGGCATCAGGACACATTACAGTGTCTCCCACAGGGAAGATGTGGTGGTGATTAGGGGGCAGATAAACCATTACCACTTACTAAACCACGAAGCCTAAAAGTAAAACCTCCAAATTCCGTGGTAGCTGAGAGAGAGGTTCCCCAACAACTTAGTGGACAGCAGGTGATGCAGGGAGCAACATTGTATAGTACAGTGATGGCGAACCTTCTGAGCTCGGCGTGTCAGCATTTTGAAAAACCCTAACTTAACTCTGGTGCCATGTCACATATAGAAATATTTTGATATTTGCAACCATAGTAAAACAAAGACTTATATTTTTGATATTTATCTTATATATTTAAATGCCATTTAACAAAGAAAAATCAACCAAAAAAATGAGTTTGCATGTCACCTCTGACATGCGTGTCATAGGTTCGCCATCACTGGTCTAGTACATACATCACAGTGGCTGAGAGAGTCGATCTCAAAGCTCTCATCACAATTGTGAGGATGTTAAGTAGAATTATTATGGTGGTCATTTCATAATATATGCAAATATAAGTTATTATGTTGTGCCTCTGAAACTAAGATAACGTTAGGTCAATGATATTTCAAAAAACAAGTAATTAAATATCTATAATAATAAAAGTGTAATATGCTAATTAGACTGGATATCCTTCCGGACAAAGCTGGGGATGCGAGGGAAGCCTGGGTCCCGGGTGCCAGAGGGAAGCCGGTGCCAACAGCTGGGGGAAGGAAGGTCTACTCTTGCACGAATTTCATGCATCAGGCCTCTAGTCTATAAATAGATTCGCTGAGGCTGGGAGATCTCCAGGTTGAAGGATGATGAAGGAAAGAAGGAATGGGCTAGAGGAACTTTGTTGAGATCAAGAATTAATTGAGAGAAAAGGAAAGAGCAATGTTTTTGTAAGGGAAAACCTTTGGTGATAAATAATTATGAACTGGGCAGGGGGATCAAAGAACCCTGGGGATGACTTAAATAGCAGGGCAGCTGCTGTGCTTCTGTGCTTGTCTGCACTAACTCCCTGGGGCAGCTCTCCCCCTCTCACTCTATGGCTTTGAGTAGATAGCATCTCATTCCAACTCCTTCTTGGTTTGTCTTTCTCTAAGCCCTTGGGATGTTTTGGTTTCATGACAAACACTATAAAAGTGGAAATTGCAGTGGGAACTTCTGTCTCCACCTCCATCACTGGAGCCTCTCTGCGCCTCTGGCTCCTGTCGCCTGTGCCAGGACCAGCACTGGGAGGCAGCCGCTCCTCTTGGCATTTTCCTGGGAAAATATCTAACTGCCCCATGCCTCTATTTTCCAATGTATGAAAAAACATGATCAGACTGGCCTTATGAGCCTAGCCCAGTCCCCGGGGCCTGTCCCTGTGGAAGAAATGGGGCTACCAGGGCATCAAGAGTGTCCTGCAGCGTGGCCCTGACATCCTGGCACTGGGAGGCCCAGGTGGCCAGCTCCAGCATGCGCCACGTAGGAAAGGGACAATAAACTCCCATCCTGCTCAGCTACTTTATTTAGATTTCCTCTTGCAGGCAGCTACATTTAGTGCCTAACCAATAAAATAGTCTGTCCAAAGTCAAAGTCCCCTCAGGTCCCACCTCCTTCACATGTTCTCCCCACGACTCTGTGTCAGGGGCCCTTGTATGCCTCTCCTTCATTTGGGTTCTTCATCACTCCTTTTGTACTCACCTCGAATTTGCAACGTAAACATTGCTAACTTTTCCTTTATGATTCATACTGACTTCTGTAGCAGGACTGAAACCTGGAGGTCCTTTGCCCACGGGGTCAGTAAGGAGCCTGCTGCACTAGAGATCATGTTTCCTGCACAATGATGTAAAGCAGGACTTTTTAAGGCATTATTTTCTCTAACAAAAGTTGCCATGTCTGAAAAACAGGCAAATTAAATGAACTAAATGGTTCTGAGGTAGTAGGCGTCTCAGACCGCATACCTAGGCACGTAGCCATTTGCTAAACTAAACGGTGGCTGCACCTGCCCCGTCTCCCGGGCAGAGGCCGGCTGTCTTTCTCCACAGGGAAGCAGAGAAGGTTCCTTTTGGAACACGGACGAAATCCATCCTGACTGGTGTCTAGGTGGGCTCCTGTGTCCTCGGCCATAGGAGTTTCTATCAGAGCCAGCTTTGAAGACGCATTTGGGGAGTTTTTACCTGTCGTCTTTTACTTCCATGAGGTCAGCCTCCGGACTCTGTGGGCAAGGAGTCCAGAGCCTCATGCACTAGGATGACAGGGACTCAGTGACCCAGAGAGTGGACGCCATGCTCTCGTCACTGCGACAGTTACTCTTTGTAAACAAGGACCCACTGTTTCCCTGTCGGGAGCAGTGGAGGGAGAATCACAGAGCTGTAAGGGAGCTCAAGAGCTCAGCAGACCCACGCCCCAACCCCCGCACCTGCACTCTGCCAGGTGATGCTCACAGTCCCTGGACACTGGAGAAGCTGTAACACACTTTCCGAGTGTTGCCAGAAACCTGGCACCTCTAATATCTGATTCCAAACATTTCCTAACACAAGGGCATTCCTGCCCTCCATGTCCAAGGCATCCTCCACCCTCCCCTCTCCCTAATACCTTCCGACATGTGGATTTGACCAGGAGAGGCGAGCTACCATAATGGATAGACCCACAGTGGATATTGGCTCAAACACAGTAAAAAAACATTTGTTTCTTGTTTATCTAATTATCTACAGCAGGTGTTTCTCACCGGTGGTAGCTCCACTCCATGTGGTGATCCAGACACAAGGCTCCTTTGATATCGTGGCTCCTCATTTTCACCAGTGGCTCCCGAGTCTTCCCTCAGGGCGGGGTCGGAGGTCACTGTCCACATCACTCGGAAGGAGAAAACACCTGGAAGACAGTGCGAGTGGGAGACTTAACAGGCCATGCCTGGGAAGGACCTGTCTCCTTTGCACTCGTTCACACGGCCACATCCACATGCAAAGGAGCTTGAGACATATAGCTGGCTGCCTCCAGGATAAAATGGAAATGGATTTTGGCGAAAAACCAACAATTTCTGTCACATTCTGTTTTCCCATGGCATTGAAACATCCATTCATTAATTCAAGAAATGTTTACAGAGTGACTTCCTTTTATTGCTTATAATCTAGTTGGGGAGAGACATAGTAATTACACAGTCACAACAAGATGCAATTATAACCTGAGACGACTGCCTGAAGGAAAAGTACAGAGTCCTGCGAGGGTGTGGCTGGTGCCTGACTCAGAGCAGGACCAAGCTCGGGTTCTCCAAGGAAAGGACACAGCAGCTGTCATCTGAGCAATGAGCGCACCTTGAGGATCAGGCCCTGTCATGTGTCTTCAAACAGCTGGCTCTTTCTTCTTTTGGTAGAATTATATCTGTGGTTTGCAATAAAGGAGGACTGACCCGGACAATTTAAAGAGATGGGCACATATTTATACCTCCTGTTGCATGGACCCCACGACCCGACAAGAGGGTTTGATAACAAGTACCAGTATGCGCATAGCTGGTGCCTCATGCTTCAACCAACCACCAGCACCCAGCACCTGAGTTTCAGGTTTTTTTGGAGGCAGAGTTGGAAAGATCTGGAAGGAAGGAAGGAAGGAAGGAAGGAAGGAAGGAAGGAAGGAAGGAAAGAAGGGAGGAAGGGAAGAAGGGTCGAAAACTGTCATAAGCAGTAGGACCACATTTTATGGAAAATTGGAGTCATTTGGAACACAAAATATCTCTAGTCTTCCTCCCCATGCCTCCTCTCTCAACTTCCATTTCTGCTCCATATCTTGCTAATATTTGATAGTCTCCCCTCTCTGAAACAAAACCTAATTTCAAATTCCTGGCTTCAACAAAATTGCTATGTTTCAGAAAATCTGCAAATGATGTATCATGCATGCCTTGTCAAAAAAAGCTTTTTAAAACGTGTTTAAAATCGAGCCAGGCGAGCAGAGTACGGTGACTGTAACTGGAAGGCCTTCCCTGGAATGCCGTGCACGGTGAGGAGAAGCTCAGGTGGGCACAGGTGAAGCAGACAAGCAGTGACTCCATCCTGCCTGTCCCCAGGCCCCATTCTGCTCACAGGAAACAAAGAGGCCTCGTGGGAACATCCCCAGGACAAACCGCTTCATGCACAGCCGGGGGGCACTAGGAGCTGGGATGCAGCGTGAGCTATAAAGGAAATAATTTCAATTGTAGTCTCTCCAGTCCTGTAATTAGAAAGGAAAAAGCACAGCAATGTCCCGGCCCCAAGAACTCAAGCTGGCGGGAGTGATTGCTGGTCCCAGAGCCAGTGCAAGCACCAGGGCCTGGTGCCGACACAGCCAACAGCACGGCTCGACCTTCTCGCGTTCCACAGCGTCCAAAACCCTGCGCAGGGACCACGCTTCACCCGCAGGAAAGGGGCTCCTTGTCACCTCCCCCTTGTCCAGAGGGCGGGATGGAGGCCACTGCTCAGCTGAGCTCTTAGCCACTGCACTGTGCTCATCAAATACACTGCACTGTGTATTACCAAATAACAGGAGAAAAAAACGAAACAGTCATCTTATGAAATAAAATATATTACAAGGTCGCAAATATCATAACAATATAGCAGTACTACCAGAATTGATCTGCAAGACGACAGAGAAAATCCAGAAATAGTCTTGGTCCTTTGGAATGAATACATCACAACTTCCCATAAATGAAGCGAGCTCCTGCAAACAACAGGAGAGGCTCATGCTGATCTGACGGGTAGGCGGGACCTTTATAGATACTAGCAACGCTCGGGTAGAGGACAAATAGACACAAAACTTAAATGTTGTCTCAGAATCAACAGGCTATTTACTCAAACTCATTTCATAGCTGAACGATACTGTGTGAATCATGTCTTTTATAGGTCGGCAGGGATGGGCATACCGAGTTTAAGAGGCTGAATCCGGCTTACCAGAGTGTCGGCCTAGATTCTAGAATGTTCAGTGCGTAAGTGTCTCGCCTGTGAGGGCTGCCTGAACACAGAACCACAGACTGGGGCCTAGACAACAGGAAGGTCTTGTCTCCAGGTTCCCAGGTCAAGGGGTCGGCAGGGCTGTCTCCTCCTGAGCTCCGAGGAGTGTCTGCGCCGGCCTGGTCCCTGGCGTGAAGACGGCCCCATCGGCTCCCTGTGCATCTGCTCACATTTCTTTTATCAGGACGCCAGTCATATTGGTTGGGTCCTCCCTAATGACCTTATTTTAGCTTAATTACCTCTGTGACGATTTATCTCAAACAAGGTCACATTCTGAGGTACTGAGGGCTGGGAGTCCACGCATCTTCGCTTTGGAGAGACACGGTCAGCCCACAGCCCTGAATGCTGAGTTTCTCTATCACCATGCACAGTAGCCAGACCCTTCAGAGTGTCCCGCTGGCCTCACGGACGTTTCCTCCAGCCGGTTCCAGTCCGCTGACCTGGGTGTCGCATTTGCTGAGAATTAGTGGAGGTGCACTTGAAGCCCAAGCACACTGCTCTTTGAATGGCGTTAAGACACTCACTTGACCTGGCCGGGTGGCTCAGTTGGTTGGGATTGTCCTGTACACCACAAGGTTGCCAGTTCAATTCCAGGTCAGGGCACATGCCCAGTTGCAGGCTTGATCCCCAGTGTGGTGCGTGCAAGAGGCAGCCAATCAGTGATTCTCTCTCATCATTGATGTTTCTGTCCCTTCTCTTCCTTGTTCTCTGAAACCAATAAAAATATATTTGCACAAAGACAAACCTATCAAGATGATCAAAACACCGCTCTTGGGCCTTTTCCAATATTTCTGCAGTTGTTTCAAAACTTCCAGCTGTCAAACCTACAGCACACTCCTCCCCAGCATGGGAGCAGCCACAAGGGGCCACACATTTTAATTGCAAGGCAGAAGGGGTGGGCTGGGGAAGCAGAGGCTGGGCGTGGCGAGAATCGGTGGAATGTGGAGGAGGAAAATCTGTCTGCCATCCCAGTCACACTCCCAACCCAACAGCACAGCCCTCACACTATTCGGCGGGTCATCAATGGGGCCTTGCAGAGGTTCCCTGCAAACGCATTGCTGGATCATCGCTTTTAGAGAAAACCACTTGGAAATGGCTGATCTCACTAAGATGCACAAAGTGGGTTCCTCCCCACTCAGGTGAGACCCTCACTAACTGATGTGGGCTCCTAAGGCTCACCTGTCACCATCACGTCCAATCAGGAAGCGCAGAGGGATCCTCCAAATCGCTCAGAATGTCCTCCCCTTCCCTCACATCTGACATCTTTCCTCTCTTCTGCTCAGTAGCGGCTATAAGCCCTCAGCCTCCTCGTGCGTGTGGGAGGTCAGGGGCAATGCCTGCTGTGGGCCTCCCCAAAGGCTGAGTGAGGTTGTGTGGCGTTTGTGGATGGAGTGGATCCCACGCATGCACAAGCGCACGCACACACGTGCACGCACAGGCATTCTGAGTCTCCAGTGGAAAGGCCCTTAGATTTGTGGTCTTGGTGGCCTTGGCATCACTCTTACTTGCTAGAATAATATAAGGAGGTAATTGGTATGTCTTAGAAGAGCTCTATATATTAGGCTGACAATTTTAGAAAATGACAAAATGGTTCCTGCCCCCAGCATAAGCTGAAGACATGATGACGCCTGGCAGGGACCTGGTGTGCTTGAGCGACTTACTATTCCGCACTATCTGACACAAGCCATCAGGCAGTGGTGTCCACACAAAATTCTTCTATCGTCTTAATTTTGGCCACTCACCCTTCTTGATCTGTTTACTCTGCTGCGAGAATATAAAATGTTACAATACACTACAGACAAGGTTAGAAGAATATGCATTTACTGTGAAACAGAGTTACCTGCCCAAGACAAAACCATGAAGCGAAGGATTTGAAGTAGAGGCCTCCTTTCCAAATAAGGTCTATTTCTGCACTTTCGGTTGCTTTGTCTTCCCCTCAGGAACCAAAGATTCCTTGCTCTTTCCCTCCAGATAGAACTCAAATCCTGTCTAATCCTGCCCATAGTCAAAGTTCCCTTCTCTGAATTCCTGTAACTCAATGGGCTCCTATTCTGCCAACTTGTCCTGCTATTTCTCATCACAGACTCATTTCCTTGCTCCCAAACTAAATTATGAATTCCTGGAGGGCATGGCACTGTTTTCTATGTCCTTGCTTCTTTACCCCCATCACATAGATATTTTGCCAAAATCAAGAGACCTGATAGTGAGCTTGTGGCAGAGATACGTGGCTTTTCATCAAAATGTGCTTTCTTCTCTCAGACCCACCGGGAAGCTGCACTCCCGTCCCCGCTGCAGGGAGCCAGGGCTGGGATGGACGGGCAGCTCCCAGGCTGGTTCCGTTTGACTCCTGGGGTTTCCTTCCATGCCCCTTCCTCCTTCCTCTGGTGAGAAGGGTCCTTAGCGACTGGTGAAAACCAAGATGGAAGGAGCTCAGGCCCTGACATGCCCTTGTTGAGGAAGCTGCCCAGGGAGCAGGAGCGTTGCTTGGAGCAGCCGCGTGGGTACTTGTGGGTCTACTTGTGACAGCAGCTAGTCCTCCATTGCCGGGTAACTCCAGCAGAGAGAGCTGGGGCTGGCTTTAACCAGTTAACCGCCACAATATTTTTAATTTAATTAAAAAAGGCCCTCCACTGCGTCTATAGATGCTTATGGCGTACAAATGGTTAATACTTCACTCTGCACAATGACTAAGCCACTTCTCTGAGCCTCAACTTTCTCATCTGTAAAATGTAGGTGATTACAGCAGCTACCTTAGTCAGTGTGTTGTGAGAACTAAGTGATTCAAGCATCATTAACACAGCGCCTGGCATCTGCCAGCACGCAGTGAGCATCAGCTCAGAACCGCTTGGGTGGGTGCTCAGGATTTGTTCTTGACGAGCAAAAGCTGTATTCCAACAAAGTCCAGAAAAACGGCGTTGAGATCATTTATTTTTATGTCTAACTACAATTGTAGCAGAAACCCCTAGAAGATGAGAAATATGCGTGTGGGTGGGTAGCGGTCAGCAGGGGATGGAGAGGGGGAGACGGGCTGCAGGGCACTGAAGAATGGCATTTGGCAGAGTCCCTTGAACTCTTAGCACTTTGCCCCTGGCAGGATCTCAGATCTGGTTGGAGCAGCAGGACTCCCACTGGGTCAGGCTGTCTGTAAACAGATGATTAAGGACAGACAATTAGGCTGCTATTTAGGTCAAAGGTCCTCTCCTTCCCAGGCGGGGCTGGTCAGGCTGAGGAGTTAGTCTGACCTCCCCTTGGGCACCCATGACTGAAGGACAAATTGGTCACTAATCACTGGCTGCAAACAGAGTGGGACTGGGTAAAGCTGACATCTGCTTGGTTTGGTAAAGTGAGATTTAGGTGAAGGAACAAAACAGTCATTTACGCTACTGCGGGCCCGTGCCCTCCTCAGAGTTCTCCACACACAGCTGGTTCTCAGGCAGCTACAATAGGCAAGACTAATACAGCAAAATTGATCAGGCATACATTTTGCCATCTGCTTTTGGGCAATTTTAGGTTTCTTGCATTAATATATTTATTCTTATTTAGATACCATTCTGTCTTTATGTTCAAAGTTTGAACTTATAAGTTATCATCATCTCCTTAATCTATTCACTTTCAGAAGATTTATCATTTTTTTAAGATGGGGGTTGAGGGAATGGAAATCTGCAGTAATTTTTCCTAAGATGAAGGTTATGTATCTAAATAAAATTTAAAATAATTGAAAGTCATGATATCCTCTGCCACAGTTTTCTGTCAAGAAGCTCACAGAGATTTGGCATTGTGGGGTTTGTTTTTTATGTGAGAAAAAAAACACAACATCGATTTTTTTTAAAGGTCAACCTTTTAAGTTTATCACCCAAATCTGGAAGCCAGGCTGGAGTAGATATTTAAAACTGACCAAATAAATTTGGGTGTTTATAGCAGCATTGCTTGTATTTACAAAAGCAAATAAAACCAAAAAATATAAACAACAAAATGCAAACAAAAATCCACACCTAAAGTCCATGAATATGAAAATGGTTGGATAAGTGACACATACACAAATAGTATAATTCTATATTTGTGAAAAAAATAGAACCAAGTGTGGAGAAAGAAACACAGACCCTCATGCTGACTGCTCTGGGCATGGGTCATTGGGGCTGTGAGTGCAGTGGGCCAGCTTTTCTGTGGGTCCCTGGATTGTTTGACAGGTATAATAGGAAGGTATTACTGTTGCAATTTTAAATAATTTATAAGTTTTAGTAAATCTTTAAATAAATATGGAAGGCATTCTTCAGGTATGGGAGGATAGGAGTATCCACAAAAGCAGGTAATTGCACACTTCCAGGATTTTACAAAGCTTTTGTACTGTAACTTGTGTCTCACATCTCTGAATCTACAAATAAACCCTGTGTAACTGACATCCTATCAGAAATATGCAACACGATAGTGTCACGAAAGCAATACAGACGTTCATTTGAAAAGAAATGTGAAACAGTAAGTTTGAAAATAAAGAAAGAAGGAAAGAAAGGAAAAGAGAAAGGAAGAAAGAGAGGAAGGCAAAGGCAAGGCAGAAGGGAGGGAGGGAAGGAAAGACAGATATGATGGAGGAGGATACTAGTAGCTTGACTGCCATTTTCCCTGCTGGGACCTTCCCACATCAGGGTCCAAAGTAGAGGAGAAGTGGGTGAGGGGGTGCCCATTTCCCAGCATCCACAGAGGCAGAGTGTGGAGGAGGGTGATGATGGGAGAGGAAACGGAGGATGGAACTAGAATGGCCGTGGCCCTGCACTTGGGCTGTTCCTTCTTCCACCTCCCTCAGACGTGGCCACACCATCAGCTACATGGAAAGGTCCGCCAGGGCCCAGGCGCCCCCTGAGCTTGTGCAGTGACTACAGATGTCTCACTGATGACGACCCTCATTTCTCCAAATTATGAGCAACAAGCAATTGGAACTGGGCACTGAAACCCGATTCCCTCCCGCCCTGCAGTGAGAGGCAGCTTCCAGGGACCAAGGATGGCAAGGGATGGCCAGGGCCGGAGGGGGCACGCAGGGAGCAGAGAGGAGGGAGGCCGGCCTGCTCTTCCACACGGTCTGAGACCAGACAAGAACAGAGAGTATGAGTGGTTTAAATTGGGGGCTAGTCTTCAGGAAGCCAGGCACTTCAGAAAGAAAACGACATGGCTTAAGTCAGAGAGTACACGTTCACGCCTGGACTTCAGGTTGTCTGAGGGGGAAGCGCATCTTAACAGCAGTCCAGGGGGACACAGGACGGGAGAATGCGGGTGAACTTCCCCCTCGGCAGAGGAGAGGTGCTGTGTGAGCTGAGGACAGGAGGGCTTTCAGAACGGCTGGCAAGAGACCATGCCCCATGGACTTTTAGATTTCCTCTCCAAATCCTATGTATTTGTCTGGGGCCAAATCCAACCTTTTGTTTTCAAACAATGCTCTATTCTAACATGCTGCTGAGGAGCACTCTGCCTCCTGGCTGGCCCTGAAACCTCACAGGAATGATTCCAAACGCCTTCCCAGAGCCACAGAGCCAGGACCTGGCCCATCAGTATCCTGGCTTCTCTGACTACAAGCATCCGGCCAGCCTGCAGCGATGACCAGCTCCTCCTCCGGGCTCTCCGCAGTGACGCCCTCGAGGGCGAGGGAAGGAGGCGCCATCATGACTCCCGAATCACAACCCGGTGCCTATCTCTCACCTGTCCTGCAGGTTTGCATCTGGATGGTCATTCTGACAGATGATAAAATACCCAGTGAAGACGGGGGACCTAATAAAACATGATGATATCAAAATATGACCATTTTCCCTGTGGAAACTAAGATTCTATATCTAAATTCTAATGGATTGGAGAATAAAAGTTCATCCGAGAGGTGACTCTGAAGCAGGAGAAAGTGCAGGCAATAGGAAAGAGATGCAAAACCAAAATGAATAGGTGTGACGCTCAGTCACTTGTTATAAGTCAGGGATGGGGAACCTTTTTTTCTGCCAAGGGCCAACTGGATATTTATAACATCATTGCAGGCCACAAAAAATTATCAATTTAAAAGTTAGCCTGCTATAGTTGGTTAAACATTTCATCAACTCACCCCTAATGCCTTGGCAGGGCCAGACCAAATGGTTTTGCAGGCATTATATGGCCCAGGGTAGGACAGTCCCCAGCCCTGCTGTAAGTACATCCTCCACTTACCCTTCTTCCACCATGTCCCACCTGAAGTTCTTATTAACTCTTCTTAATATCAAAAAACTATTTTTAATTAATGTCCTTAATTTTACCAAGCAGGAAGGCAAAGAAATTCAAAGAACTACTTTAAATTAAATTACTTTAAATAAAAACATAAAATACATGAATATGAAAATATTTTAAAAACATTTAACAATGTGTAAAACACAGATTATAAATAGTTTTAGCACAATTAGAAGAACTCTGGGAATTCGCTTACTTTTTCTGCAAATGCAGGTGACCTGTCTAACGTCTCTTAGCTGGTCAGTGGAGTAGATATGAAGAAAAGCCTAACCTCCAAGTTTTCAAATGAATATTTCTTCTACTTTGGTGTGTGGTCTTTGGGGAAGTTCTTAAACCTTTTCCTGTCTCAGTTTCCTCAAGTGAGCGTCATGATGAAATCTAACTCACAGGCCCATTGTGAAAATGAAGAAAATTAATATATTCAAAGTACACAGAAAAACACCTGGTATGTGGTAAGCACCCTGTACTAGTAACCATCAGCTATTATTATTTACTACCTTGCCTTTCAATTAATATACAGAGTAGAACAGCTTTTTAAGTTAATATTTTGAGTATTTAGCTACTGGAAATATAGTGTAAGGAAGTAGTAAATCTTGGATAGGAATCAGAATGGTTTTCTTGTTTCCTTTCTTTCCTGCTCCCAAAAGTTATTTTGCAGACTACGTCTGTCTTCAAGCCCACATGACTTCTTAGATAATCAAAGTTGCTGTTGGTAATGAAGTAAACAAAGACACACGGGAGAGGGACTTGCTTTCTGTCTCCGTCCCCAATTAGGCCCTGAGCCCAGTCCTGCCGGTCCTGCCATGTTGACAGTCACAGCACACTAATCAGGAATAGACTGGGTAGCACATTTAACTGGGAAAATGCATGCCCATCACTCCTGTGTCTCTTCCTATTTCTGCCCAGCCCGCCCACCAGAACTAACTGCTCCTGAGCCACCGTCCCTGTCGCTTGCTGGAACTTCATTTTGTCGCTAGTTCCATGCAGCTTGTGCACTGTTCTCCCTACGCTGGGGGCAACCTGGAAAGCAGGTCCGTCTCACACTCCTGCTTCCAGAAGCCAGACCACCTCACAGTGACGGGTGCACACTCAGTGTCTACTGAACCGAACTCACAGAACTCACCCAGAACTAAAGGAAAACACAGCTTCTTTTAGAGATACTATTATTTATGGAGCGTGCACCCGGGACTCGGAACGACCATGGTAAATGCTGCCATGATTGTCATTTTGTAGGTGAGAAACACTGAGGCTCAGAGAGGTTCCACTGTCCGGGGCAGAAACCAATTCTCTCTGGTGCTGCTCCTTGGTGAGAACGAGTGAGAACTGAACATTCCTTATTCTTATTACTAATCCCCTCTAATCCTCCTGAAACCGGTTCAGATTTCAGGAAGGCATCCTCGGAGGACCTGATGTGACCCTAGTGTCTCCCGTGAACACTGACATCCAGATGCCAGGTGCCGCCCCCTGGACCGTGGTGAGACCCGACCCACGCGCCTTGGCGAGCTCTCATGCACAGACCCTGGGACAGGTCTGGCTTGTTGCTGCTGCTGCCTGCTCCTCCGTGGGCTCGGATATGCTGTGCAGGCTGTCACAACACGGCCGTCCGGTAGAACCTGTCTACATGTTCTCATGGGACTGGCCTCCAACTCCTTCCCTCCACTGCCAATGAGCCAACTCCATTGGCCTTTGTGAGTTTCAGGCACCACATCTGAGACGAGCCTGTTAAATTCCACTGTGACCTTTCAAAGGCTGCAACTTGAAGTGTACTGAGTCCTTTAAATATATTGCTTCCACCGGATTTTTCAATCATACCATTTTTTAGGGATCATTCTTTTCCAATTTCTTAGACATCTTATAACCTTTTGCTTGAATATCCTTTGCAAACTCTCTGCAGTACCTGGCTTATGCAGTTTTCTGACACTCAGAAGAACGGTGCCCACTGGAGCTACACGTGAGCCAGCAAAGCCAACGAACTCACAGCATATTCATAAACCACCAAGGAGAGAGCATAGTCATGGACTGAATGTTCTAAAAACAACTTAGTCCCCTAATCTGATGCTACTAATCAGGACATCCAACAGCAACTTTATTCTTTCTCTCAGTGCTATGGTTACCCATGCAAAACAAATGAATGTTGAGGAATGCTGAAGTTAAAAAGAGCCTTTTTAACAAGCAAAGCCTAAAGCACTTTCTATTTTCAGTTCAGTCCATGCGAAATCAAGACAATCATGCCAAGAGAGCCATAGCAGCTCTGCGGGGACATGGAAGGTGACAGCCTTTACACCTGGCCGAGGACCCAGTCCAGCACCCCCAAACCAGAGGCAGGCCCTGAGCCAAGTGCCTCAGCACCCAGACACCCTACCCAAGAGCCCGTCCGAGGTGCCAGGAATCGCACTCACAGCAAGCAGCCCCCATTCCCGCTCCTGTTCTCAGGGGGCTTGCTCAGCTCCCTTTCCTGGGAGAGTACGTCCTCACGGCAATGAAGCCGTGTTCTGTGACCGAGCCAAACCCATCTGGTGTTGGTCATTGCTCATCTAACATAAGTCTCTAAAGATAAACCAGGAAGCTCTTTCTTTCCCAGGTTCCTACAGACTTAAACATCACGGTTCACTAAGTCCTGGAAATGTGAGAATGGGGCTGCACGGCCAAACAGCTCAGGACAAGGAAGGCAAGTCAGGCCTTGGGTTCTAGTCACCCTCCTTCCCCCGTTTCTCGGTGAGATCGCTCCAGGGATAACTGTCTTCGTCAGTAAAGATGGAAGGTGTGTGCGGACATGCAGTTGGTCGTAGCACAAACAAGACGGTGCCAAGAAAGCATCCACCAGGCCCGTCGCCCGTCCACACAACAGGAGGCCCAGCCTGCGAGTCGTGCAGACACGGCGCAGCTGCTGTGGCTCGGTGAGGACTTTCAGTGCCTAAGATCTCAAAGGACCGTCCACTGGACTGCCTGCAGCTGGGCCACGTGTGCGCGCATGTTTGTGTGGCTCCACGTAATTCCGAGAGCTACACAAGCTTCTGCTGAGAGAGTTTAAATTGTACCATCACGCGCATGTGGTCCTAGCCCTCCCCCAGCCTCATGGGGCTGCTCTCTGCCGGCACACCCGGCTGAGCCCTCTCTCTATGTCTACCGCGCCCCAGTCTCCCAGTGTGAGGCCCTCACTTCATTTCATTTTTATGTTTAATTTTTATTTAATTTTTAGGTACAAAGATACCATTGCCTTAATTTAATCCTATTCAGATGTGCCTACTTTTCCTCTTTATCCTAAGGCGCCCATCCTCAGCACATCTGGACATATTTCCGCACATTCTTGATATGTGGGAACACTGAGGTTCCCAGTGCTACTTGTCATGTGACTACTTAAATGGATAATTGGTTTTAAATAGGTGGCCACATTTTTTTTTTCAGCATTGAGTTGGCTCCTCTGAAAACGCCCAGGCAGTAACTGGTGACCATGACAAGGAGCAGAGCCCTGTCTGAGGGGCTCTGTCGCATGAGAAAGGCTCGTTAGACAGACCGTGGGCAGCGCCTCCTTGCCCTCACTGTCCCGGAGCTGACCTGCCCAGCAGGTGCCACCGCCCACTCAGACAGGGAGCTCCCAATAGTTTTCCAGCAGAAACTATGTCACAATCATCAGGCGAGGTTTAGAGCCAAGTGGCCTGAATGCCATTCTAAGTCCGTAAAACAGGCAGGGATACACCAGGGCTGGCCCTGCCGAACTAGGCAGCCTGCACAGGAGGGAGTGTGCAGAGAGTCCGCAAGGCAACGAGAGGCAAAGGGACGTAACCGGGGAAGGGGGAAGGTGAGGACCCGAGTGGATTATCCACCCTCCTGGTCCGTGAGGTCACAGGCTGCCACGTTCTGCACAACGCCCCGCCCCCAGCCACGCCCACACAGTGGCAATTTGCATGCTATTCTTTAGCACAGTTTTAACTGATCGGCTACCTTAGAGTTAGACACGAGGAACCATTTCATAGCCCAGTTTCTTAAAAATAGACACGTGCAACAATGTGAAAGTATTCGGCTTCTAAAAAGCAGGATGAAAACACCCCGTGTGAGTGGAGCCTTGTTCTGTCCCCTTTTTTACTCTGTCGCTATGACAAACTCTTGCCATTAGCCATTTCATTGGCTTTAATTACCTGTGCAAAGCTAACCAGCCAAGTACATTACCATAGTTTCTTAATTTATGGGCCTATTTTGTCAACATATTACTATTTTTGAAATCAGGTAGTCACTGCATAATTAAGTGAAAAGCAACTTGCCAGCCCCTAGTAGCATAAATTGTGCTTTGTGCAAACTGCGTGAACATGTGCAACGACCTATGTATAAGGTACCTATCATGTCACTGAGATACTTGCAATAATTGCAGTACCACCTGTGGTTGACTTTCAACCAAAATCATTTGCAATATGAACAACTGCTGAGATCCAGCAGGGAAATGAGAAGCTATCGAGTGCAGAAGGTCGTCATCTGCCAGACCATTCGGAAACAGGCAGCGGACACCACAGTCACTAAGAGAGAGCAGGGAATTCCCAGCACATGGCGAGCCTGGCACAACGCGACCCGCTTCGGTGCTGGGGAGAACCATCACAGGCACTGGTTGATCCCAGCAACTTACCATTGCTGTTCCAGAGCAACAACCAGATTCCAGAAATGTTTAAGTCAGTTACACAATACCAACCAACCGACAAGTGTAACAAAATAGGAAAAGCAGGTAAAAACATGTGTCTTCAAGTACCCACAGTAAAGTCCTAAGGGTGCCGAGAAGTTCAAGGTTCTGACCACAGTTTATAAGTATAGAGTCAGCTTTATAGGTGTTCTAAAATCCACGCTACACCTTAAAGTCCCACGGAAAGGAATAGGAGACTGGACCGAGAGAATTCATTCACAACACCAAGGTCGATGGTTACGAAAACGACAAGATAATAATCTCCTATTTTGACGTTGAAGTTGAGTTGGGAATGAATGGATGAAAATCTATTTGGGGCCATTAATGATCATATATTTCTTCTATCTCATCTCTCAAAATCCATCTCAGCTGAGCTAACTGAACTCCAAAGCTAGTCAGGACTCTCCTGGGTGCGCATGACGCCCCGTGGCGTGGTGAGCAAGAGAGACCCTCGGCTCCACCCTCCCGTCGTCACTCTCTCTAACGGATTAGCCAGCAGCTTTAGGCACAGGTTTCATTTCAATAGGACTTGGTTGAGGAGATGCACTTCCCGACCACACCTGCAGCCCCTGCTTGGAGGAGGGTGACTGACAGTTTCCCTGTGCTGGGAGCAGTCAGCGTGGGTCTATGTCCACGGCCCTTCCACTCCAGCATCTTTCCAGACAAAAGCTTCCCTGGTCGGGTAACAGATTACATGACCACCTAATTCATACATGACATGCTAAGGAGACAAGAACATTTAAAAATCAATGTCAATCGAATTCCTTACATGTGAAGTCCACCCACTTTCCTGGGGAAATCTTAAGCTACAAATCTTGCACATCAGCATTACTTTCAAAGCAAAGAACATCAACACAAGCACATGGGTCCTCCCACACCTGTGGAATATGTGGTGTGGGCTGTGTCCTTCAGTGTGTGTCAATGGCACTGAACTTCGCAGATGAGGAAATTTCCATGAGTCATCTCCAGAGGCTCCTCCTCATTAAGCTGCAATGCACAGCCTGGCCAGGTGAGCACAGACCAGGAATGTGCAGCCCCAGAAGGCGGAGGGGTGCGCTCCAGGCTCGCTCATTCCTTTTGATGACACAGGCTTGTTGAAAAATGGCAGCAATCGGGTGCAAATCTCTCACATTCCTACCAACAAGCACTGAATACGCAGTAACCAAGGCCTCTATCCTTCTACCAGGTACCTCGGAAAGAGGGCTGCCTCCTTCCGTCTGGTACCCTCGTGATGTCAGCAAGGCCTTGGTGGTACAAGAACCCATTTCTGAGCAGGTGCTCATCCAGAGCAGCTCCAAGTGGCACCCAGAAAAGCGACTCTGGGCCTCTCTGCTGGACCGAGGGAGGGAAGGCAAAGTCCTCACGTCCCAGAACTTTATCTTCGTGCTATCATCACAACCGACATGCCTGCCTCTCAATGAAAACTTAAACTTTGGAGCTGCGATTCCGCCTTTTGTTACTGCAGCAATTTCATCTGTGTAACTGGCTCTTCTCCATGACCAGCTTTATTAAAATATGCATTAGGTCCTAACTGGTTTGGCTCAGCGGATAGAGCATCAGCCTGCGGACTGAAGGGTCCCAGGTTCGATTCTGATCGAGGACATGTACCCTGGTTGTGGGCATATCCCCAGTAGGGGGCGTGCAGGAGGCAGCCAATTATGTTTCTCTCTCATGGATGTTTCTAACTCTCTATCCCTCTCCCTTCCTCTCTGTAAAAAATCAATAAAATCTATTTTTTTAAAAATATGTATTAGATTGGGTAATAGTTTTAGCAATTTACAGTACTTCCACTTACTATGATAATTAGAACTTGAAGTTCTTATCCTACTGTAAATTCTAATTTGTTTAACTGGGCAGCTGGTATTTACAGGCAAACGGATTCAATGCTCCCTTCTCCTCCCTCCAGAGAACAACTGGATTACAAATGGGTGGGACCCCGCCCCCACAGCCCTGAGATCCATGCAGGGTCCTCAGAGGGACTCCACGCCCTGTCCCATCAGGACGGGTCTCTCTGTGGACTGGGAAAAAGCAGAAAGGGCAGTGGAGGGCCTCTCTCTCCTCCTCCTAACCCCAAGTAACCTCATCTCCACTCCCCATGGCTCTGCATTTCTAGTCTGTGGATCTTCCATCCCTGTGGGTCTGAGGCAGAGCTATGAGGGACCCACCGACGCCCTCGAGGCCAGAAGGGACTTCAGGTTAAACCCAGGAAGGGGCAGGAGGGGAGTTCCTCTCTCCTGGTCACTCAGAGCCCATTTCAGAGAATAAAATCCAATGCCCTTAAAGGTCTTTTAAAAATCCAAAATCCGAGTTGGCAAGATTGCTATAAATTATCCATTCTCCTCTTTCATCCTCAAATAAGCATACAAGATGGGAGGCCTGCATCATCTCTTAAGACCATTTCAATTTGAAGATGCATCAATTCTCAAACATTTTCTACACAGTAAGTTTTCTTCCTGCTGAACATCTGATTATGGTAGGATAGGTTTGATAATGCTGTAATGTTTATATGACTTACATGTGAGAGCCAGCACAGGCAGGAGTGAACAAGTTCCTCACATCTGGTTTGTACAGTAACCCATATCCACGGGTGATCCCTGCAGGGATAGTGAGAATTTGCCAGGTTCTGAGCTCAGGTTATCTGGGAATAGGGTTTACCCTGTATCCCTTCTGAATAGGAGAAGGGCGGCTATTTTGCAAGAGAGATAAGACAAGAAAGGAGATACCACGGGATAAGAATTCTTTGTTTGCGGGTAGTTATTCCAGATAAATGTCATTCCTCGGCCCAAGACTAGTGGAAGGTGTTAGGAAAGGTCTGTAGAGAATATACACTTTGTGAACTAAAAAGGAAACTGGTGGGGCTTGCAACCTAGCTCAGTGTCTGGTTAAAACTGTAGTCTTACTTCCCCACTCTGACTGACTTGGGCAGAGCTGCAGAACCTAACCCCAGGGCCCCGCCACAGCTGACTTGGGCGGAGCTGCAGGGACCCTCAGGGGCCGCCACAGGAGGAGATATATAGGTCACAGCCTCCCCACGAGTTCAGTTCAGGCTTTGGATCCGAATTCCCCTGGACTAGTAGACCTGCAAAATAAAGGTTAAACTTTCCTCCCTCAGAGTGCTGGCTGATCGTTCTCCCATGCATTCTGCCACAACAAATTATATTTCTTTAACTGTAGGTTTCTTAATATATGAGCTCTGATCAAAGAGGCAAAGTGCCATATTCCAAATCCTTAGAAAATCCAGATCCCATCCAAACAGAAGCCCATGCCTAGCAGATACACTCCTGGAATCCAACATTTTCCCTCCGGAAAAAAATCTTGGTTTCAGTCGTCAAATCCAGTTTTAAGATATTATATCTGGAAATGCCATCACCGTGCTCTGCTAGATTTTTGTCTTTAAAAAATGTTTTGCAAACTTGGGATCACTGAGTTGCTTTAACTTATACAGATCCACTCTTATAATTGACACCCTCCTCAGAATGCTACCACTACCTGTGAAATTGCTGAAAGCACCCTTTTAGGGAAATTGCTCGCTCCTTCTTTCCTCGAACATTCACTCAGCTTGTTTGATGGAGCAGATGATCAACACTACTGCGTGATTCCTGTTGGACCTGTGCGTGCACCATATTCAGCAGCTCCCTCACCTCTGCCTGTGAGATGCCAGTAGCACAACCTCCCCCACCAGCTGCAACAATCAAAACTGTCTCCACAGCATGGAGGAACCTGGAGAGCATTATGCTAAGCAAAATAAACCAGTCAGAGAAAGACAAGTATCACATGCTCTCACGCATATGGGAATCTAATGAACAGAATAAACAGATGAACAGAATAGACCCAGAGACACAGAAGCATGGCACAGACTGAGAATCTCAGAGGGAAAGTGGGGGAGGTTTGGTGGGTGAGAAGTGATCAACCAAAGACCTTGTATGCACAGTCAGTCCATGGACACAGACAATAGGGGAGTGAAGGCAGGGGGAGGGAAGGGGAGGACTAAAAGGGGTCAATGGGAGAAAAAAGGGGACATATGTAATACTTTTAGCACTAAAGATAGATAGATAAATAAATATCCTATCTAATAAAAGACAAACAGGGTAATTGACCATACCTTTGCTACACTTCCCATTGGCTAATCAGGGTGATATGCAAATTAACCGCCAAGAAAGATGGCGGTTAATTTGCATATGCAGGCGCGGAGCGAAGACTGAAGACAATTGAAGACTGAAGAGGCTTGGCTTCTCCGCTGCAGCCGGAGCGGAGAAGCCAAGCCTCGACCAAAGGCCTGGGTCCCGGATGCCAGAGGAAACCCGGTGCTGGCAGTCAGGGGAAGGAAGGCCTATTGCACAAATCTTTGTGCAATGGACCTCAAGTAAGTAAATAAATAAATAAATAAATAAATAAATAAATAAATAAATAAATAAAATCATCTCTAGACCCCATGGTAGTAGGTATGTTAACAGTGGGCTGCATAGGGTATTATGAGAGTGCAGAGGATGAATAAAAACAGACAAAAATTTGGTGGAACAGGATGAGCGAGGGTGTAAGAAACGGTGTGCTGAGAATACAAGTGCTCGGTGTGGCCAGCATCTCAGGGTCACACCAGGAATGGTCAAAGGTGAGTATGAAAGAGAGGTGAGCAGTACAGCTGAACCTGGCTTGCATCCATCCCGAGTCGTGCCATTTAAAAAGCATCACATAAAAGATTATTTTAAATACTGATAACAGAATATAAGCAGCATTTTTATAGATGAATTAAATCAAAAATTGGATCAAGATTATTCCATGAGGCCCAAACACATACAGTTGAAATATCTTCCCTTACTGTGGGTAGTACATTGCTTTCTAAGAACTCCTTGGTGTGCCCACAACCTCACTTCACCACACGTCCTGCTCCAAACACCTTTCCAGAGGGGCCTGGCTCCATGCTGGTCTCTGGCTGTGGTGGCATCACACCAGTGCTACTGCCTGAGCTCTGCAGAGAAGCAGTGTCTGCAGCTCCTGAGGCAGAGCCACCAGCTCCACGAGATGTGACTCTCCACCTCGAGTGACTCACCTGCTCAGCAGAACAGGCAGGGCCTCGCCTCTCACAGCCTCAGCCTGACACTCCCTGGAAAAGGGAGATCGGAATATAACAGAATGGGCTCCAACATCCCTTTGCCACCTTCTCTGGGTGTCAGTCCTCTGACAGTATTGCTAAAGCAGCAATGTTTTAAACGCACAGTAGCAGAGCCTCTGAGACGGAAACAACCTCCTTTCCTGCACGGAGGAGTGCGGTCTCTTCCTTTGGTGGAGAACACGGGAAAACTTGAGTTCAGTCCCACAGATATTTTTAAAGGAAGCAGTCTGAGCAATAGGGGGAATGCTCTCACGATGAGGACCATCAAGCTGAAAGTCAGAGTGACCTCTGTAGGTGGGTATGGGCCAGGACCCCGGAGCCCGCTGCCTTTGCTGGTATCCTGACCCTACAAGCCCACAGTTGTATGAACCCAGCAACTTCCTTAACCACTCCCAGCCTCATTATCCCCAAATATAAAACGAGGGACATATTGGATAGTACCTATCTTATTAGCTTACTGGGAATTAAATGTGTGTGTTTACATAAAGTACTTAGAGACCGGCCAGTATGGTTCAGTGCTTGAGCAACAACATATGAACCAGGAGGTCACAGTTCAATTCCAGGTCAGGGTACATGTCTGGGTTGTGGGCTCGATCCCCAGTAGGGGGCATGCAGGAGGCAGCCCATCAATGATTCTCTCTCATTACTGATGTTGCCATCTCTCTCTCCCTCCTCCTTCCTCTCTGAAATCAGTAAAATTATATTTTAAAAACTAAAGTGCTTAGAACAGTTCCTGGCACAGAGTCAACACTGTTTGATATTGACTGCTACACCATTGGAGCTGGAATTTGTTGAAGATGGGGTACTTCTTGTTGGTTTTTGTTGGGGGGGGGGCAGGGGTAGGGGTGGGAAGAGTTTTCAGAGCTTCTCTGGGACCACGCCCATAGTTTTGAGGGTCTTACCCTCAGGAGTTGACATAAGCAAAGTCACCCGACAGCCTTGCCCTTCACCTGCAATCAGAAAGTGCAGGTTCTGAAGTGACAGGCAGCCCACTGGGAATGCGGGTGCACACAGGAGGTCCATGATGCAAGAGGCTGGGAAATCTACTTCCTACCAGGCATCGTGCCGCTGCAGGATGAAGTCCCTATCTGCAGGTGCCTTCGTTTTCTAAAAAGACAATGTGTATTCCTCTAACCCAGCAATGTTCAACCTTTTTCAGCTCATGGCACACAAACTAATTAGTAAAATTCTGTAGCACACCAAAAAGTTTATTTTTGCTGATCTGACACACACAAAAGGTATGGTTTTGATTCATTCACACTGGACAGGTATTGTTGTGTTGGCTGTTGCCATTTTTTAATTTGATAATCTAAGGCAGTGATTCTCAACCTTGGCTGCACATTAGAATCACCTGGGAATCTTTTTAAAATCCTGATTTCGGGGCCTCATCCTCCGGAAATTCTGTTTCTTTGTGATGGGGTGGGGCCACAACATTAGTAACAAAGAAACAGAATTTCCTGAGGATGAGGCCCAGAAATCAGGATTTTAAAAAGATTCCCAGGTGATTCTAATGTGCAGCCAAGGTTGAAAACCACTGGACTAAGGGAAAAGAGGTCAGTACCCCTGACTAAACAGTCAGGTGTCACATGTGTTAAACATGACCGTGGCGCACCAGCTCTAAACAATCGAAATGCAATCACCACTGATTTGTTGAATTGGATTTAGCCCCATTTAGCTTAGGATTAAGTAGAGATCTTTTCTTAAAATGTATTATATTGATTTCAGAGAGGGAGAGCTAGAAACATCAGTGATGAGAGAGAATCACTGATTGGCTGCCTCCTGCACGCCCCCTACTGGGGATCGAGCCCACAACCCGGGCATGTGCCCTTGACCTGAATAGAACCCAGGACCCTTCAATCCGCAGGCCGGCACTCTATCCACTGAGACAAACCAGCTGGGGCAAGCAGAGATCATTTTGGCAGCTGCAGACAGAGTACAAAACACTGGGACATAGGAAACTACTTCCAATTCTATTGAATGAATCTGCAAATTATCATCCACCTTTGAAATGAGCTACTGGCTGAGCCCGGGAATGGCTACCAAACACCTGCAAAGTGACCCGGTTCCAAGGATTATTTCTGCCCTGAGATCGATGACATCGTGTTCGCTTTCATGTGTAGCTGCCTGCAGGAGGCGACGGGGATGAAGAGCAGCTATTCTACAGCGTGTACTACCCGTGACACGAGGGAAATGACGCTTTCTGCCTCATGGGCCCTTTGAACATAGGACACCTGGGAGCAGACACATTCCAGCTGCAAGCGGCCTGAGCTGGTGCTTCGGCGACTGCACCTGGAGGGACTCGGAGAACGAGGTTTCAGGAAAGAACCAACGCTGGCTCTGGCACTGGATGGGATACAGGAGATGCCGCTAACCACTGACTGGTGTGTGTCTGAGCAGCATCGTGTAGGGTGCCATCGCCTGACTATCTGTTTGGCAGGGAGACTGTCACAGTGTGGAAATGTGTCTGTGTGTGTCTCTGCATATGTAGTGTTTGCTCCTAACAATATGCTCGGCCCTCCCCAGACCATCCCAGCGCGTTACAGTACGATGTCTCCCGGCACCTGTACTACACGCATTCTTTCACTCAGCCCTGATTCAAAGCAAACCACCACCGGTTCCCCTCTGCTGGGGCTCCTCTCCTCCTCCAGGATCTGCCCTCCTCCACTCTCCTCCTAATTAACTCACCCTGCCTCCACACCTCCTTTTTGCAATGCTCCTTGAACATGTGTGGTTAAAAAGCATGTGCTGACCTATTTTTACAGCGCTTTCTAACGTCCTAGCGATAGGTACTTGCTGAGATCCACTTCCCATCCAATATTTCTCAGTTCTGAGACATAACCCTCACGCCCCGGGTCTGTACAGACTGGGGAGGAGAACGGAGCACGTGCTGAATCACAGTCCGAGGAGTGAAAGAACCTGAGGAACAACATGACCAACTTTCTTACTGCTTGGAGGCCCCCTCTCCACAAGATGCAGACCCTGTCCAGCCCCAACTCCTAGCTTCCTAAGAGGGGAATCCCTGCCATTGACAGACCTACTCAGTACACATTTCCATCAAACAACAGGTGCAACTGGACTTCCTCCACCTTTTCCCACTGGCCCTAGGTGTTAAAGGGATTCTTCTTCCACATGTGAGCTTCTCAAACATTGGAACTTTTGACAATACCGGGTATATGTCTAAGATTCTGCCTTCTCATTTCATGTACTTTCTGAGTGACTTATCTACTCTGTGGTGTTATAATTCTCAGCACCATGATGACTCCCAGACGTGTTATCTCCAGCGCAGCCCTCTCCTGGGCGTCAGATCCAAGTGTCCATTTATTGGCTATCCCTTCACCATCTCCCCCAGTTCCCAGCCCATCGCTCCCCTACCGGGCCCCTGTGCTACCGACATCTTTGCCTGCCCAGTGCTCACCCTTCAGAGTCATCTTTGATTCCTCATTCCCTCTCACTCCCATGAGCAAAAGAGAGCCATGAAGGATTTTTTAAAATTTACATAAAATGGGCTTTTTAAAGAGAAACTGGTCTATAGTAACACATCAAATAGATTAGAGATGGATGGGATGCATAGAGAGCAGAGAGGAAGCAGGTTTTGCCGGCAATAATATAGATTTGGAAGTACAAGCAGAGACAGATAAGAAGTCAACATAAAGATAGAAGCAGTAAGACAATTCATATATGAATACAATATAAAGCAATGGTTTAATATAAACCTAATTGGCTTAAAACAGTGGAGAATCATCCATTTAAAATCCTATCATTAGCCATTTAACATCTCTTTCTCTACAAGGAACCATCGCTCAGAACCAATAACTTTACAACTCTCTTTCCAAACTCTGCTCCAAATTTTCCTAAGATTGAGAAATGTAGACAGCAGGAGCAGTACTTTCGTTCCCATTTCTTGGGATCTTCCCCAGCTTATTTCCTGCAGTGGCTGGGGAGAGTCCCAGGTGAGTTTATAAGCCTCGGTGATACTAATACTTCCCTTTGAAGATAATTTCATACCAAATAATTCTCATGGGTAGGAAATTCTATCATGTATTCCAACTGCAGCTTTCATGAGACTAAGTAATTATTATGAACAAAGGTGTTGGTTCACTCTAGGTGGGGTAATAATGATGATCCCTAATTGAGGCACTAAATTTAGCTTAAGGAGTCCTTGAAGCCTCAGAGGAGAAAACTCCCCGCTGAGAGTACTTTACAAGCTCAGAGTAACAGAGGGCAGGCCGGTTGTCAGCTGGTGTTGACAAGACAGGTACCAACTGGATATTTTAATTGTTGGTTGAGGCTGCATGAGAACTAGAATTAATTCCCAAGGAACAACAATGAAGCTGAGACACATTAGTGAAGACATCTGCCCTTTTTTTAAGAGCTGGGATTTGGATTCTAAGGACTCCAGTTAGATATTCCAGGCACCTTGCTACAGAGCATACCACCTCCCACGGCAAACTAAGACTAACCCTTAACAAAAGAAGTTCTTATGATAATTTAGTACTTAAGATTGAAGCACAGAAAATAGGAGACGAAGAAAAAAATCAAGGTCAAATATTCCTTGCAATGGGATCATTTTAATGTAGTGGTTCTGGTTCTAGTTTGTTTCAAAGCCTATGTTATTTATTATCTAGAACTGGGCCATGCTCTCCAGTTCTATTTTACCTTATTCAGATCACCCATCAGCAGCAGCCATATCTTGGTGTGTCCATGGTGTTCTCCCTGCACCACTCTGAGGTCACGGTGGGAGGTGACTGAGTGACCTCACGGCCTCTGTCGGCAGCTGGCTGCACCCCCAGCAGACCTGTCTAGAGCCCCAGACCCTCAGAAGATGGGCAGACGCATGACCAAATCAGGGGAGATCAGCAGAGCCATCCAGCGGATGTCCTGTGTGTGGGAAATAAGGGTGTACTGTTCAATCCACTGGAAGTGTGGACTTGTTACGCAGCACTCGTGTGAGAAAAGCTGACGGACACAGAAATAAGCCTGGGCAGTGATTCCAGAGCCCTGCTCTTCTCTGACTGAGAGGCGGCAGGGGCGGCAGAAGAGCTGAGTGTTGAGAGAACGTGTGCCACTGCCAAACGCCACCAGATGAAATAGTTATTCTTCCTGTAACTCACTGAAAAGAGATGAAACGCTAATTTAGCCAACTATATTAGGAAGATAGGGGAAAAAAGAAAATGAAATAAGAGTGCTGAAGATTGTGCTACCTGTGTGCCTTTCATAGAAACGGCTTTAATCCTGCTCAGAAATGCCTTCCAGACACCAAATAAAACTCCTGCGAGTGTCCCGCTCCCCTCCGGACTGGCTAGTGATGGTCAGAACGGGGGCTATAAAACAGAGGCTGCAGCACCTGGTGCAGTTCCAAGCTCTGTTTTCTGAACTGTGACCTGTCAAGGTCGGGCTGCAGGCATGTCAAGGTCAGGCGTGTGGAGGTCAGGCAGTGGGCATGTCCAGGAGCACACTCCGCACCAGCGGCACCCCCACACTGTCCCACGCCCTCTGACTCCTGAAACTGACTGAATGCCAGCCTTACCAACTGCATCCAGGAGCTTCTGCAACGTTCTCAGAGCAGCTGGGACCAGCGCGTCCTTTAGAGACGAGCTTTTGCTAACGAGCTGCCCTCACCAGAGATCAGAAGCAAGAAACAGTCATTCTGAGTAACCGGAGGGGAAGGGCCGGGAACACTGAACTTGGCACTCTTCCCACCCACAGGCAGCACAGAAGGCGAGTGGGAAAGTGGGAGAGGAGAGGAGGAAACAGTGACTGGGTCTCACTTTCAGAGCAGCCGCAGGCCTGACTGATGAAAGGAGATGGAGCAGAGAGCTGACTCGCGGTGCTGGCACCTTGAGCGATAGCACCGGCATTTGAAGTGGCACGATAATCCACTACAACCACAAAGTCGAGGAGACAGATACTCCTCATCCTCTGCCTCTATTCTTGGGAAAAGGGAAACCCTCAAAATATAACTATAGGTTTCTTTTTATCTTGGGTCCTTCGACGTGGAAAGCCTTTGGCTTGGACTTGCTCTGAAATTTTAGAACTAGATTTTGGCCATGGTCAGTGTTTAACTTCTCACGGATGAAAACCCTGCCCATCACTGTGAGGTCCAGTCAGCACTCACCTAAGTCCACTAAAGCCGACGGCCAGCTAGGTCATTCCCCTCACAAACTGTCGGGGACTTTTAAATCCTATTCTGAGCAATGTCATTATTTACCATATCACTAACTACTCGCCACGACCTGCTGCTTCGTCCTGCGATGCGCAGACGCGGGCCATGGTCCCTGAGTTGGCCCAAGGCCTCCGTGATGCTTCTCACCTCCTACTGGGCTGCCCCCATCCGGCCTCCGTATATGTCCAGTCACTCACAGCCCTCTCTCCGAGGCTGTGTGACACCTCCTAACTATCCTTCCTGTGGTCTCTCTGGTGTCAGCTGTGACTCGGCTTCAGGATCATAGAAAGACAACAGTTTTATAAGGAAGCCCTGCCGGTGTCACCTTCATGCTCAATGCGTATTCAACCCTGAAGAAAAACAGCACCTGTCAGCCCTCCTCAGGGCCAGGCTGGCCAGCGCTTTCCAACCACGGGTTTCCTCTGGAAGCCTCCACGCTCCGGCCGTCAAATCCCGCCACGCGTTCCCCAGCTGCCTCTACATCGACAGCGCCTTTGACACCGACTACTACCCGTCCCATGGTCGTCCGCACTAGATCATACGCTGCAGAAAGGCAGGTCGTTGGAGTTGTTTACTGCTGTTTTCTGTCCTTAAAGCAGGCTTGGTGCTCAATAAATAGCTGTTGATGTGAATGGCTCAACCGCAGGTGAATCTGCAGCTGATACGAATGGGCAAACAGGGAGATGAAGGCCTGTTATTCCTTATTCTCGGTGAGAGATCAAAAGGTCTTTGAGCTTTATTGTTAAGAACAGCAGTCAACATGTACTGCCGGCGAATGAGGCACCAGGTGTCACAGACACGAAGGCTGTAAACACATCTCGCTGAAGACCAGTGAGATCCCAGGGTCCCTGCACGGTGTTCTTCAGGGACCAACCTCAGGAAAAGTGACCTCTGCCAACCAGGAGGTGAAACCGCGTGCTTGGAATCTGCCAGGACTTGATCGTTTCCGTGGACCGCCTGTTCTGAAGAGAAGCTGGTTCAGGACGTGTGCTTAGACCAGACCGTGGAAAAGCAACAGTCAGGCAGGCCCCAGCCCCTTTTTCCACCCAGGCGGCTGACATGCCTGTGTTAGCTACAGGATTTGTGACTGTCCATTTATCTGCCAAATGCCGTGCTGAGATCTCAGAAACCACGCTGCTGTGCTGTGGATTCCGTTTCCTGAGGAGGACGGGGCTGGGAAGAAGCTCAGAGTGGAACAACTACACCCCACTCCCCTGACTTACGCATGGACACAAAGAGGAACGCCGGTTCGGACGATGTAAAGCTGTGCAGAGCTTGCCAATCAGTTTTTTTTTGGGGGGGGGCCACCACCCCAACCCTGGTACGTGGCCAGTTCGTGTAATAACGTGATGAGCGTAACCCGATCTGGTCTCACGGCCCAGGGTGGTTCTGCCCCCCATACCCCCCACAGGCAGCTTAGGCCAGGCAGCGATCCTTCAGCTCAGAGCGCGAGTGCCAAGTGCCCTCACAGGCTGCATCAATAGGGTCGCCCAAACAGCCCTAATTTCGTACGTTAATGGTATCTCAGAAACAGCCCAAGTAGCAGCCCAGAGCACAGTGACTTAGAGACAGCTGGGACCGGACCCACCCAGCCTTTGGACTCTGCCACGACCCCCCTGGGTGGCAGGGCCGTCCCAGGGGCGTGGGCCTTGGCCGTCTGCCTCCCAGAGCTCCTGGTGTGCAGGTGGCATTCTGGCCGGGCACCTTTCACTGAACCAGGGCCAGGACTTTCCTGACCATGGTTCTAGGCTCCCACAGGCCACTCATGCTCAGAGTCCCGGGGACCAGCACCACCTCCCCCTCTGGCCTCCTGCTCAGATGGAAGACCCCCCACAAGCACCGCAGGGAGCCTGGCCCCACGCCCGTCACTGAGAACCACCTGAGGGGAGCAGGTGGGTGCTTGTCCAGCACAGCTGAACCCCAGCCTGACTCAGAAGAAATATGAAAGTAATCATTGCCTTCTTTCTCCATAACTAGAATTCCGCCCCTGGAACTAGACTCCTCCAATTCTGAGAGATCTAGATGGGGACAAAGGACTTGATCCTCACAACCCCTCTGATCCCGGCAGGCACGTGCCTTTGTACCTCTGTGCCCCCCACCGGCAGCGTGAGAACGCGACAGCGCTGACCTGCACCAGAAAGGAAACGCTGCGTCTGCAGGTGCAAGTTTTAGGGTTTCACGCCTGGGACACGTGTGAGCAGTCAGAGGAGGAGGAGGACAGAGAGCAGAGGATCTAGCTGTGTTCTGTTCCCCCTTTTCCCACCATCTTGTTCTGCCTTAAGACACGAGCCCCAAACATCGCCTGCCCTCCCTCTTGGCCCACATTCCAAGGTCCAGAACCAGGGTGGCTGTGCTGGGGGAGGGGCGGCAGCCCAGACGGTTGTGTGCTGGGCGCGATCTGAGTCCAGTGCAGGGATGGGCGCCGCAGGAGAGCCAGGCCCTGGTCTGCAGTGACTGCTTAGAGTGCCTTTGTCACATCTGTTCATTAAGCGGCTGTCCTATTTTTCATGCAGCATCGTTGTCATAGAAAATAAACTTACCCATGGGGAGTGATTAAGAGCATTTCTTGGTTCCTCACTTTTGTGCCAGCCAGAGAGGTGGGAGGACCCAGGGCTGCCCCGAGTGGGAAGGAAGGACGGGTCAGTCAGAGAAAACACTCCCACTCCTCCCGGACCACTGACCAGCTCCGGCCCCATCACTGCCTCCCACTGAGTCATTCATTCCCAACACTGTGGCTTGACTAGCCCTCCTTCCAGTGTTAGAGGGACCCTGTGTGTTTGAGTGGCTTCGTGTTCACGTCTCATTCATTATGCAGCAACCCGAACCGTGCAGATCCTACTGGCTCCTGCCAGCACTTAGATTCCCCAGAAGAAACCTGACGGACATGGGACAATTCCTACTCCAGCTGCTCTCCCTAACCCAGCGGCTTCCCCTTAGCCTCTCAGGAGGACTTAGCTGCCCCAAAGCTGCTGTGCAGGCCTGTTAGCTCAGGGGAAAAGGATGTCCTGGATTTAAGGCCATGAAATCGCACAACTGCAGAGGATGCCCTGCCCTGGAGGGCGGGGATCTCCACACAGCGGACCCAGTGGACATCTTTCTAGTTCACAACTCTGCACCACGGCGCCCAGACCGGTCACAAGCTCCCCTTCCTCAAATTCTTCATTCCACACAACTACCTGCGAGAAAGCCTTACCAACACTAGCTTCTTCTCATAGAGACAGAATGGCTCCTCAGTGTTGGAGGTTCTTCCTGGCCTCCTCAAAGCCTCACTCGTCCATCGAGCACGGCCATCAGGAGAGGAGAAAACGCTCTGAGAGGTACGGCAACATCGCCGCTGCCCAAGGAGTAACTCCCGGGAAGAGGGCTCTGACAGGGAGCCGCCTCTGCTCTGGCCGTCCTGGAGGGCACCCCGTGGGTGAGCGCATCTCCTCACTCAGCCACAGGCGGCAGCTGGGTGGCTGACCCAGGCAGACTCTGAGGCCCAGGGGCGCAGACGGCCTCCTCCCGTGCATCGTCAGGCACTGAGAGGGACCACAGCCCCCGCAATCCTGTGACTCTGCAGAGGGAGGTTTGTGCAGTCAACAGCTGCCTGCCTAAACCACAGAGCCTTATGATTCTATGCAGTCTCTCTGCAAAGCTGTTCCTGAGAAATGAGACGTGCTGGGACAGGAACGATTGTGAAACCATCCTAGTACCTTATGCTCAGAGCTCTAGTGCAAAGAATGTGAGACATGGACACAACTCTGCTGCCTGTGTACACAGGTACAGACCTTAAAACCATGCACCTGACCAAAACCTCCTCAGTACCTGCCCCCCAGCAAAACAAAGCAAAAGAGCCTGTATGAATTTGTGCTTGAATTGCATCAAAATGTTTAACGCATGTCCATTCTTTAAATTTCCCATTGGCCTGATGGAAACCATTAATTGCACTTGATATTCAACATCAAAAATTGAAAGCAGTGACACTAAAACAGAGAGACACTCTGGTCATGAAACCCGAGGCCAAGTTATGCACGTGACGTCTGCAGACGGGCCGTGTGGGATGTTCACAGCGTGTGTCCTCGCTGAATGAGGTCTTCACAGCAGCCACCACCCCCACAAGTGTCTGCATGGGGTCAGACGGCAGGACAGGGGCAAACACTGGGACCCACATGAGGAGATGCCATTTCTTGCGTCTGTCCCGTCGTTTTAGTTCCTGGACAAGGTTTGAACAATGATTTGCTGGTGGGAACAAGCTGTCGCTGTGACAGAGAGAACCGACTACCTGCCTTAAATCCATGATGTTCCCTTACCCGGAGCTCCCAGGCCCCACCCATGGGCGATCAGCACTTTGCAGCTTGGCACCGTGTTTTACTGGAAGATGATTATCTACTGCAGGGAACAGCCCTTTAAAAATGTGGATTCCATATGGTTTTATGAGCAGAATTCCAGCTGCTTCAGCAGCCTGGGATTTAGCAGGGGGCAGGTAAGGCCATTAAATCAGTGCCCTATCAGCAGCACAGCCGGCCTGTGGCAAAAGGAGAAGAGGAATGGGCACCCCTCCCTCAGCAAGTCTAATTCCAGATGGAACTCACAATTGTTTACAAAGGGAACCTGCCATGAAGAGGTGCCCCAGGCCATGCTGGGAGCCACAACCTGGGAGGGGAGCTCTGAAAGCCTTGGCAGTCGCCCTGTGAGCTGGGAGAGGAAGCAGCTCGGTCCTGGTCCCCATCCTGGCCCTGGGCTCCACGCTGGCCTGTCCCTGCAGGCAGCCGCTGACTTCAGCGAGGAAGTGAGACAATGCCTGCCACAGGGAAGGAACCAGCTCCCAGCCTTTCTCCTGCAGCGTGCTGCTTCCTCTCCCTCTCCTTCCTCTACGCCAAGAAAAGCCAGTGCACGCGGCACCGTGGAGTCACTCAGTGGCTAGGCGAGCGGGCAATCGCAGGTGTGGGTATGTCAGAAAAGCCTGCTCTGCCCTCTCTGGACGATCATCCACTTCAACCCCAAATAAAGACGGCAACTGCTGTAACACGCACAGTGGCCAAGCCCAACGGGAGCCCTCTGAGTGGATCCCGAGAGCACCCTTGTGAGCAGCTGCTGCGAGTCCACATCTGTGACCATCTCCTGGGCTCCCGTGGGTGCTGGGAAACTGTGTCCAGCCTTCCCCTGCCCTCTGCCCTGCCAACATGCTCCTTGTTTTGTGACGGTCACTGACGCTTCCTCAGCATCCCAGGGGGCCCGCAGTCTGCAAACCCCTGGGCCTTCCCCAGCAGCGATGCTTTTGTAGGTCACAGTTTGAAGATCTGGTTTCCCCTCTGCCATTAACTGATGCTGTGACCTTGGGTCAGTCACTGACATACTCAGCATGTCATGTCCAACTCTGTGACTTCGCGACAATCAGGTGTTCCTTATTCCTCCATCTGACAATGGCATCCTTGTCCTGGCCTTCGTCACTGGGAGCGCCCACTGGAGGCACATTTGTGAGCTAAAAGGGACACTCGGGGTAGTATGTGGCCTAACGCTCCACAGGCCTGAGAAGTGGGGGCAGGAATCATGGCAAATCTGCGTGTTGTTATTCAGATCATACGCTTGCCTTAACCACTGTTCCTGGAACCAAAGTTCCCTGACATCAAGGGCAGTTTCTAATGGTGGAATTCAGTTCTGACAGACAGGTGTGACCAGCAGTCTGACCTGGAATGCCCGGGACCTAGGAGAAGCCCAGGGCCACTCCATGTGGCCTGAAGAGGGCAACCCACCCTGCAGTCCTGCTGCAGAAATATGGGGGGAACTGAGGCTGTGTTATCCACAATGGTACCTGAAACACTGGAGAAAACGTCTCGCCAAGGAATGTCTAAGAATTAATTCTGACGAGCAGCACTCCCTGTTGTTTTGCAGATCTGGTCTGAACTAGAAGGTTGGGGAAGAGTTAATTACCATGTTTCCTGTTGCCCTTTTGAGTCATCTTTCTTCAAACACTGTTTCAGGTTGATTACTAATGTGGTTGCTGTGGTTACCTGTCCATTCACAACTGTACCCAGGTTACACCACATGTAAATTCCTAAAAACTCATGCCAATTACATTTTTTAACATTCGAGTCATGTTTTAAATGCTTTAGATAATTTCGCTACTTAAGGGAGTCTCTACTGAAAAGCTTTTTCCAAGTAATGGTTATTCACATTTATTCAATTTGCCAATTTAGACTTCCATGTGCTGTTCTTGGTTAAAGGGAATTACAAATATTTTGAGAAAAGGTCTCCACATACACCAGATCTTATTGTGATGATGACGTCAAGATACACAGTTTTGATGTCAAACTACAAGTATATCTTCAGTAAAGAATGTGAGAGCTTTTCTTGGTCTTGCCTTCCATTTTAGGAAAAGAGGAGGTAGACTGGGGACTGTAAGGACAGACTTTTTCAGCCTCAAAGAGAGCACGCAGCGTGGTATCAGCACAGGGTGGGGACATGGGACCCCAGGACGGGGATGCAGGGCTGCGGCTGGGAGATGGAGGGTCGGTGGGTGGGGAGGTGGAAGATGTTTGTGGTGGGGAAGTAGGTGAAGGGTGAGGGTGCGTGTGGGCCAAAGGTCATATGCAAGCTTGAAAACAAGTTTTTTTTAATCCAAAATCATAACCACTCCTTATTAGTGTCTTTCCATCAATGAAAGAACATTCCTTCAACAACACAGGCTTGCAGCCTTGAGTCATCGTTGAGTCAGAGTGCACAGAATGTTAGAGCTGGTGAAGTCATGGGTGCACATAGTCCATCCCCTTACTCTTCAGACCCAGACTGCAGGGGAAGGACTCCTGTTTCTGAGTGGCCCTTGGAGGTGCCTCCCCCACGGGTCCCCCAGTTCTTCCCCTGCCTCACTTTTATGCAGCCAGACACTACCTTCCCTGGAACAACGCTCATGTCTGTCCTTTCCTTTGCCGCCAACCTAGCCATGCTCCACTTAAAATTACTTCCTAAAAACGCTTCATGCCTCCAGCCCTTTGTGCTCACCAAAGTTACATTTTTACTTGTTTTTAAAATATATTTTATTGATTTTTTATAGAGAGGAAGGGAGAGGGAGAGAGAGTTAGAAACATCGATGAGAGAGAAACATCGATCAGCTGCCTCCTGTACACTCCCTACTGGGGATGTGCCTGCAACCAAGATACATGCCCTTGACCGGAATCGAACCTGGGACCGGTCCACAGGCCAACACTCTATCCACTGAGCCAAACCGGTTAGAGCTTTACTTGCTTTTTAAATTTAATTTATTGGGATAACATTGATCAATAATCTATAATAATAAAAGCATAATATGCAAATTAACCGAACTGCCAAAGAGCAGAACTACCGTCCAGACGACCACGCTATGACACGCACTGGAGCCGGGCCAGCCAAGGCGGGTGCCATGAGATTGGTCTGGGGGGTGCGGGGGCGCCATCGCCTCACTATCGCCCTGCAGAGGGAGGTCCAGGCAACCAGCTGGCAGGGCAATCATTTGGGGGGGCTCCATGATTGCCCCAAAGAGGGGGGCCCAGGCCACCCTCTGCAGGGCTCCACTCTCGAGCGCCCTTCAGAGGGAGGCCCTGCCCACCCACCTCAGCACAGTGCCGATTGTGGAGCCCCGGCTGGGTGGGCAGGGTCTACCTCTTTGGGAGGATCGATCGTGGGGCTCTCGGATTGTGAGGGGGCACAGGCCGGGCTGAGGCCCCCTGCCCCCAGTGCACGAATTTCATGCACCGAACCTCTAATATTACATAAATTTCAGGCGCATCATTTTATAATACGACATCTGTAGACTCTATTTTGCATTCATTTTCATCTTCCCAGACATTAATTTCATCATGTTTTTCAAGAACCCCCTCAGTGAATTCTGATAGCATGGGATAAAATAAAATAAAATAAAAAGTGATTGGGTTTTGGAATCAAATAAATTAGGGTTCAAATCCCTGATCTACCTCTAAATCAGACAAGTTACTTGACCTCCCTGAAATTCATCTTCCTCATCAATAAAATAAATAAAAACAGTCACCATAGTGAGAATGCAATGACCGTATGTTCATAAATTGCCCAGCAAGTAGAAGAGGCTCAGCAAGTGTCCATCCCCAGCTGGAATCCACTCCCTGACCCACGGACACACTGCTCTCAATCACGCTGGGGTGTCCCCCATCCTGACAATGCCCGTCCCCTTTCTCTCTGTACAAATTCTCTGATTACTAGTCCGTGTCGCCTCCGTTCTTCCCTCTGCTGTCCAGGAGGGAAAAGGGGTCTTCAAAGTAGCGTGTGGAAATGGACTTGTCTTTGGCTCTGAACCTCCAGGCACCCCTCCCTGATCGGGGACTGTGGGAGTCACAGTCTCCTGGCTGGGACCATGTCACCTCTGTGCTGGTGCCTGGCTTTGCCACCTCGCTACACGTCACTCATCCTCCTCCTAACCACCCTTCCATGGACCCTGAGCTGTCATCACACACCCTCCCAGCATGGCCTCAGGGTCCCTGCCCACTCTGTCCCTCACTCACGGTCGCATCTGACGGCACTAAGTCGCCCAGGGAACTGTGGAGTCCAGGGTGACTTAAGGACATGACTGCATCTTCTCTGGTCCAGGTGCATCGATTTATCTAACGCGAGAGATGAGTCCAAGTGACACAACCTGTGTAGCCTGCAGGCCGCCCTCATTGTGGCTTCAGCAACTGTTCCTACGCTTCCTTTATCAGCCTGCTTGCCCGTGTGTCCCAAGCCTGCTCCTTCCCTCCCCCTGAGGCGCTTCCAGGCTACATGTCAGCTCCAAGGTTTCTAACTGAGCAAGGGAGACAGTTTCCTCTAATGCAGGCCACGCTCCATTCCCCGGCCTGGCCTGGGGCTGGTCAGCCTAGAGCCGTGATGGCGAACCTATGACACGCGTGTCAGAGGTGACCCGTGAACTCATTTTTTTTGGTTGATTTTTCTTTGTTAAATGGCATTTAAATATATAAAATAAATATCAAAAATATAAGTCTTTGTTTTACTATGCTTGCAAATATCAAAACATTTCTATATGTGACACGGCACCAGAGTTAAGTTAGGATTTTTCAAAACGCTGACACGCCGAGCTCAGAAGGTTCGCCAGCACTGGCCTAGAGGGTGAGGCAGCACCTTGTCGGCTCTGCACAAAGGTGCCCTGGTTTGTCAGCCTCATGCCGCCAGGCAGCGGGCTTCTCTCTGAGTCATATGAAGGCCCTGGGTGGGCCAGTGCAGGCTGTGCTGGGGCCTGGCACCAGCTTGATAAAACCTGGTCATCATAACTCTTATTACTGAGCCTAAACGGTGGCTGCCTCAAAGAGATGGCTCAGAACAGATGAGACACCAAGGACGTGGGGCTGTGAATGGACGGACACACAGCCCGCAACCAGACAGAGTGCACTGCAAGCTCAGGGACTGGCCAAAGGATTCCTTGATGTGGTGGGCCTTCCTCAAGCTTGGAAAACAGGAACCTTCCTTTAAAAGAGACTCTCTCCCTTACTTTAATTATGAAACATAATAACCGACTTAGTTGTCTGGCAGGTTAGAGAACGGCTCATAGTCCTATGGTAGTCCTATAATCAGGCATAGAATACGTGCATTTTAGGCAAGAGTGAGAAATAATACAGTGTTTCATTCAGAGAGGAAGAAAAAAAGTACTTTCCTTCCCACTGTAACTGCTACACAATGAAATTCTTAGACATGACATCATCAGTTTCTGGTTTCACAATGCGGAGTCTCACTCCATAGTCAGGGGAGAATGAGGCAACTTCTTCAGCATTTAAATTTTTTAAACTCTGAAGAACAGTTACTTTTAAAAAATATATCCATTTGAAATAAGCTTTCCAGGAATTCTAGAATCTTTTCATGAGACCAAAGGAGGTGATTAAAGTGGTTGAAGAGCAGGTATTTGAGAGTTATCTAATTTATAATATGTTATTAAAATAAAAATGTTGAAGACCATGTCCCATGTAAGACTTTGTTTCAGTTTAAGAAAAGACTGTGCCCTGTTTGGCTCAGTGGATAGAGTGTCGGCCTGTGGACTGAAGGGTCCTGGGTTCGATTCTGATCAAGGGCACATGCCCAGGTTGCTGGCTCGATCCACAATGTGGGGCATGCATGAGGCAGCCGATCAATGATTCTCTCTCTCATCACTGATGTTTCTATCGCTCTTTCCCTCTCCCTTCCTCTCTGAAATCAATAAAAAAAATATTTTTTAAAAGAAAGAAAACACCCCCCCCCGCACCTTCCACCCCCCTGAGTGCTGCCAGTTGTGAAAAAAGGAGCAAAGACACATTTGCTGTTCAGAACATCAATGTCGGGAGTCTAACATCCTCCAAGTCCAGCCTAGAACAAGAAGTGCCAAGGCTTCCTGCTGCATTGCACAGGGTTTACTATTTACAATTTTCATAGAAGAAGCACAGAGAGACCAGCTATATCACATTCAAGAAATGTCAGTAATCCATACCAGGAACACATTTCTCATAAACACAGAGAAGGAAAACTTCTATCATCCTGTTATAAAGATGTAATATGCAAATGGTCACTACGCCGTGAAGCTTAATGACCGACCGCATAACAACCAGATCACGGATTAGCAGGAGGGTGGGGCAGCGAGCTACAAGTGGGCAGCGGAGAGCTACAGGAGGGGGCAGGGCAGCAAGCTATGGGCGGGGAGGCAGGGGGAGCTACAGGAGGGCAGGGCAGCAGGCGGAGAGCTACTGGCGGGCAGCGGCAAGCTACTGGCGAGCTACTGGCGCACAGATTCGTGCGCAGGGCTACTAGCTAATATATAAGTAATTAAAATAAGTAAAATGCTCATGTCCAAACAATTCACAAGAGAAATAAAGAATAGCTAAATTTGCCCTGGCCAGCTTGGCTCAGTGGATAGAGTGTCAGCCTGCGGACTGAAGGGTCCCAGGTTCGATTCTGGCCAAGGGCACATGCCTGGGTTGCTGGCTCAGTCCCCAGTAGGGGGTGTGCAGGAGGCAGCTGATCAATGATTCTCTCTCATCATTGGTGTTTCTATCTCTCTCTCCCTCTCTCCCTTCCTCTCTGAAATCAATAAAGAAATATATTTTTTAAAAAAATAGCCAAATTAGCATATGAGGTGGATACTCAGTCTCACTCATTAGAGACACGTGAGATTTAAAGACTTTTCCCCATGAGACTAACTTCAAACTTGGTTTAATTTGGCTAAAGTTATATGACAGTGTGGGAGGAGTGCAAACAGAGAACGCTACACACACACCACTGATGGAAACAGAACTCAGTTCCACTTATTCTGAAGGGCCATTTGGCAAAATTTAAAAATGACTGTGACTCTTTGATTTATACGTTTCATTTCTAATAATCTATCCGAAGAAAATACAAGAGTACAAAATGTCCATATAAGATTGTTCATGGCCAAAACCGGTTTGGCTCAGTGGATAGAGCGTTGGCCTGCGGACTGAAAGGTCCCAGGTTCGATTCCGGTCAAGGGCATGTACCTGGGTTGCAGGCACATCCCCAGTAGGAGATGTGCAGGAGGCAGCTGATCGATGTTTCTCTCTCATCAATGTTTCTAACTCTCTATCTCTCTCCCTTCCTCTCTGTAAAAAATCAATAAAATATATTTAAAAAAAAAAAGATTGTTCATGACAGTATCATTTATGATGGCCAGATATTAAAAAACAACTAAAACATTCACCTATAGTGAGTTTTAAAATATAATATAGTCTGGCCCTGGCCAGTGGCTCAATGGTTAGAGCACCGGCCCAAGGACCAAAGGGTCTCAGGTTCGACTCCCAGTCAAGGGAATGTACCTGGGTTGCAGGTTCAATCCTCAGCCCAGGGCGCATGGGGGAGGCAACCAATCACTGTGTCTCTCTCACGTCAGTGTTTCTATCTCTATCTCCATCTCCTCTATCTCCCCCCATCCCCCTTTTCCACTCTCTCTATAATCAATGGAAAAATATCCTTGGGTGGGGACTAATAAAGAAATAATAATAATAAATTTGTAGTATGATGCAATATTACGCAGTAAGTTTAAAAAATACGTTTTAAAAACTGTATGCTATAGGGAGACCAGAGAGGAGTTCACTATATAATGTGAGAAACCAGCAAGACACAAAGCTGCGTGTGCATGGAGACTTCAAGCCGACGAGTGTGTGCACCGTACGGTCTGTCTCTGTGTCTAGGAGGCACTACTATTAAATGTTAACAATGCAAGCTCTACATGGTGGAATTCAAATTATTTTTATGGAGAAAATATGTAACCAAACTGTACGTCAATCGAAATGTTATGAACTCTGTAGTGAATGTATTTGCCTGACACTCAACATGCATTCAGCAGATGAGCTGAGGAGAGCAGTCCCAGGAACTACCTGCTTGAATTGATGGAAGAAACACCTGTGACCTAATAAACAAATAAGGTGTGGTGGGAACCAAAGTGGAAAGTCAGGATCCCAGACACCACCTCACCTCACCTCCTGTCCTCTGTCCTGGGACACACTGTGCCAGTCTCAGCAAAACGGCATCAAAACTGCAGGAGCGGAGCCCTGACTAAGAAGCTTCCATGTGAGCACGAGTCAGAAGCAGAAAGTGGAGCCCTGTGGCCCCCACCCCGAGGTGGAGGAGAGCCGCTCCCCTCCCCTGAGCACAGGCTCCTGTGCCTCTGCCCTGGACGCACTGGCCACAGGAGCTCCACGCAAGCAGCTCAGGCAGAGCTCCCCGAGGTGGTCAGGACCGGCTCTTCCTCCTGGGGCCAGGCACTCTCACAGGCGCTTTCCCAGGCTTGTTTCGCTGTGGCTGCAGGAGGGCACAGGGGACAGAGGAGGGCGGGCTCCTGCCCAGGGGAGCTGCGCCCAAGGAAGGAGCGTTCTGTCTACTTCCACGCGGTCTCGCAGCCAGTAGGCGGTCCGATGGCCGCTTCTCGCGGCGTGGGCAGCCGGAATGACAGTTCCTATCTGAGCACAGCACTCTCCTCGCAGAATAATAAGGAAGAAGGAAGCGAACGGAAGGAGGCAGGTAGCAAAGCTGCCCACCACCGAGTGCCCACCTGAGTCGCTTCCTTACTCATAACACACCCATCTGTCTGGGAAACCACGCACCAAGTTCCAGGCGAGGGCCCAGTAAGCCACAGCCACCAGCCCAGTGGGTCCCACGGCCCACGTGTAAGTAAGTTCTGCTGGAGCCACAGATGAGCCCATTTGTGTGCGTCTGCGGCTGCTTTTCCACCAGAACAGCCCCCCAGCTGGGCTGCAAAGCCTACGGCACTTAGCGTGCGGCCCTTTACAGGCCGCCTGCCCTGGTGAAGGGCCACGATCAGACTGGCCTGGTCACGCTGTTCTTCACTCCCCCTGGAGTGTCCGTGGCATCATAGGACCAGACAACGGCTGGGACATTTGGGGGAAACTTTCATGTTCTCTGATAAAAGAGCCCCCAGAGCTGACGCATCGTCCCCCTCCTGCTTCCCGTCTGCAATGGGGACACTCAAGCAGGAGTGGCAGCAAACAACTTGGGAGTATGGGGGGGAAAGCCCAAAACATCTTAAAGCCTTGGGGCCTAACAGCCTTCATCGGCTGACGCCATGCTGAGAACAGCCCCCTGAGGACTGGGCTCCTGTCCAGGAGCGCCTTCCCGATATGGCCTGTGGTACCCTCTCCACCAGGAACTTCCCTCGTTACAGAAGCAAGTGCAGGGCAGCAGAGCAAGCACCACGGACGGGGCTCGGCTAGGACGGGACACTCCGGCTCCGCCCCTTATTGTTGATGATGCGGACAAGTTATTTATCTAGAAGTTTTGTAAAATGGGAAAACAATACTCTTACCTCCTCTGATTTTTGAGGATTAAAGCAAATTATGACTGTATAGCACTCAATTGGTCTGCTAAGCTCAACACACTAAATTAGTGATGTCTGTTTCATAAACTCAATTTATTGTCGTCTCGGTTCTTTAATCCGTAAGGAAAGCAGAGTGTTTAAGACCCTGAGCAAGGCGAAATGGCTTTTCTCTCAAAAACCCTTTGACTGTATGAGCCAAGTGCAGACATACATGTTCTCAGACCCCTTTCTGTAAACGATGTCGAGAAACTCAAATGCAATGATCCCCAAAGAGCTATTCAATACTGTGCCTCTAACTTCAAATTTCAGCGTTGGAAAATCCCAACCCCACATATTCGGAGGGACACCTGCGCTCTGCCCGGAGGGGAGTGGGGACAGGCGTGACCGAGACCCCACTCGCACAATTCGGAAGAAGTCAAAGAAGTATCTTCTCTCTCTTATTATGGTTTTAAGACTGTGGCCTGAGCGAATAGAACAGGGAGTCCTACCCATTCATCTCTTGCCCGCTGCCTTTTGGAACTGTGATACGCATGTCCAATGCTCCGGAAACCAGAAAACCTGGAAAGACCGAACGGCGACCATTCCTTCCCGCACACCCAGCTTGGTTCTCAGTGGTTGGACCCGGGAAACGAACCTGCCCGGGAAAGGACGGGCCGAGCAAAGGGCTTTGGCGTCTCCGCACTGAGCAGCTGGGAAGCTGGCAAACAGCTGCTCATGCCCGATCCTCTTCCGCAACAAGGTCAGCAAGTCCGAAGGCTTCCTCCGGCGAGGCTGGAGTCAGCGTGGAAAGAATAAACTTCTTGGGAAATGTCCAAGTCCACATGCATGTCCCAGGCTCTACAAAGGGCTTTTTACCCGTCCTTCGGTTTAGCGTCACCTTCCGGTAGCGCCTTCTGCGTACACAGCCTCCGGGTGGGGAAGGGCACACCCCTGCCTTTTGTCTTGACCTTGACCTCGGAACCCCGAGTCTCTGGCTTTATTCACCTTCTTTGGGGTCAAGGGCAAATCCCCATTTCGATGGGTCAGGCCCAGGGTTCACTTCTCCCGGGACGTGTCTGTGCAAACGGCGGGCGGTCAGGGGCCAGGCCCGGAGCAGCCCTCCCCGCCCCCTCGAGGCCGCAAACCTCCGCGTCCGGCCTGAGCTGCTGCCCAAGACTCAGCCGAGGCCTTGCTGAGGCCGCCGCGTCATCACGGCGCCATCGTTCAACATCGAATTTAAAGCATCTGTGTCCCGAAGGGTCGGGGTCTTGGGACAAAACGCTCATCCTCCCGCTTTAAGGGTTGCCCCCCCCCCAGCCCCTCACTCCTGCCCGGTGACCCCCTCGCGGCCCGAGCTCAGGGCGGCCTCGCAGCTGCTGTCAGGCCTCCGCCCTCAGTCGGTCCGGCGTGAGCGCCTGCAGTGAGAGAGGAGCCCACCCACCCGGCCGCCTCCTGCCGCCCGTCAGCGGCCCGGGTCCTACCTGGGACGCGGGCGGCCCCACCGCCACGCGGGGCTCCAGCTCGCAGTCTCTCGTTCCCCAGACAGAGCTCCGTGCACCTGCCCAGGTGGGAACGTTTCGTTGTTCCCATCCGGGAGCTCCGGCAGGTGCTGGTTCGCTGCTTCACTGGACGCACCTGCAACAGGGAGTCCGACAGCGAACCGCTAAGACCCTTCTCTTCCCGAGAGCGGCTTGTCAGATTCAGCCAATGGGAAGTCTCTGTCCTTCGGCCGCCTCACCCAGTAACAGCCCAGCCAATGGGAGCCTGCCTGGACTCAGCCAATGACAAGTCTCTCTCCGCCCTCCTGACTCACAACAGCTCAGCCAATAGGAGCTTGCCTAATCTCAGCCAATGAGAAGTCTCTATCTTTCGCTCTCCTACTGGGACAGTTCAGCCAATGGGAGGCTGCCTGAGCTCAGCCAATGAGAAGTTTCTACCTTTTGCCCTCAGTAACAGCTCAGCCAATGGGAGGCTACCAGAGCTCAGCCAATGAGACATCTCTGTCCTCCAAGGGCGTCTGCTGACAATCGCCTCCCAAATCCATAAAAGAGGGTCCTGTCCTTTTGTGCCCTGGCCTTGGCTGGGTTCACACTCAGACCACACGTATCCAATTGCAACTCTTATCGCGAATAAACCCATTTTCCTGGAGAAACATATTGTTTTTTGTAAAAAGTCAACAAGATCTTTCTTGGCCTTTCAACTTCTTTTTCTGATATTTTTGCCTCCCACCTACCGCCCCCATTCTAGCAGCCTGTGACTAATTCTGTCACGTGTTAGATTTTTTTGTACTTATTTGTTCACTTGTCATTTTTCTATTAGTTCCTTGAAAGTGGGGGCACAAACCGAGCCACTGAAAGCAAAATGTAGGCATTGAACATGCTGACCGAAGAGAGCGAGAATGGGGACGGTCAGGGAATGGCAGGGCAGGCAGGGCAGGCGCGGGAACGATCCTGCTCAGAGTGCAAAGTGCCTTATGAAGAGTTCATGTGATGTGTGGAGACGGGGGTTTGAGTCTGATTCTGTCGTTTTTCTGCTCTTGACTTTGAATAAAGTTCATTTTGCTTTTTTGAGACTCAGTTTTCTTATCTGTGAAATGTTATTATAACAACTAGTGGCCCGGTGCATGGATTTGTGCACATTGAGAGGAAAATAATTAGAAGAAATGTTTTAATATTGTTATTTGCCTTTTCTCTGTAATGGAAGTGTCAGAGCCTCCACTGGTCACCATCTGTGGGGCGATCAGGCCCCCACTTGCACCCGCCTTGGACTGGTGCTGCCCGCTCACCTGCTCCGCCATCCCTCCGGGGTCTCGCTCTCATCAGGGCCCAACAGGCTGGCAGCGCCTCCACTGCCGCCCGCTGCCAGTGCCACATTGCTGACGCCCACCATGTTCCGCGCCGCCCCCTGGTGGTCAGCGCATGTCATAGCGAGTGGTTGGACTCCCAGTCGAACTCCCAGTTGAGGGGACAATTTGCATATTAGGCTTTTATTTTACAGTGGGGCCTTGACTTATGAGTTTAATTCGTTCCGTGACGGAGCTTGTAACTCAAATTACTCGTATGTCAAATCAAAAAGTGAATGAGTGAGACACGTGATGCTGGGCTGATGTTGTGGCGTTCACTGTGACGTTCGCTGCGCCAACTAGCGGTGGGGTATCTGAAGCTGGCTTGTAACCTGAATTTTAGCTCGTAACTCAAAGCAAAAAATCGGCCGAGAGACAGCTCGTATCTCGAAAAACCCGTTAGTTGGGGGTACTCGTAAGTCAAGGCCCCACTGTATAGGATAGTATGTGTATTTATAAAATATTTGAAAACTGTGTTCATCTAGATATTTAACAAAGGTTGAAGTTTTCAAAGACCTTTAGTTACTACATGAATCTTTTTCATCATCAAAAGAAATAGGAAAAACATTAGACTGTACTCTTAAATACAAAAAAGGCCTTGTTCTGCCATTGGGTTTTGAAAATATTTAATACTAGAGGCCCAATGCATGAAAATTCGTGCAAGAGTAGGCCTTCCTTCCCCTGGCTGCCGGCACCGGCTTCCCTCCAGCACCCAGGACCTGGGCTGCCTCACCGGCTTCTCTCTGGCACCTGGGACCCAGGCTGGCTTCCCTCAGGCCCCGGCTTACTCAGGAAGGACGTCTGGAATGACGCCCAGAAGACGTCTGGTCTAATTAGCATATTACCCTTTTATTATTATAGATGTTTGATCATAATTTTTTTATCTTTATATTTCAGTGTGGCTTCTTTGGCTTCCCTCATGTTTGTGTGTGAAAGAGGCTTCGGGTCCCAGCTGTCATGGATGGTTCTCACATGAGGATGTGATCTTGGCCAATTTCACAAACTTGTGAAGCTCGGTTTTTGTTCCCATGCTGTGAACCCTAAGTTTACCCACAGTGAGGGAGTTAATATTCAAATATAAAAACCACTCTGATCCAGGGAATATTGTTTTTTAAGCATTTTACTATTCGGCTATGTTATCAATATATTTATGGATATGTATGTGTGTTTTTATCAGGATGATGATGATGGAGATGATGATAATTCACTCACCCTATACCAGCTCCTTTGAAAATGTACTAAGCTAATTCAGTGGCATGAGCAATGAAACCTGATTGGGGAAATTCAGAATGTACGTAGAAGCCCAGAAGCTAAATAGAGGTTTATATGTCATCTCTGTATGAATGATGCCTTGTTAATTCAGGTTTCCACTTTGCAAATAGACTGTATTTCGGCAGATTAAATTAACAAGGGGTATAAAGGCAGTCTTTCTTTAATATATTTTTGTATATAACTCATAATTAGATCATAATTCTACGTCTAGATTAGCAATTCTGAAGTAAAAGACCTCAAAAAGGAAGATTCTGCATTCTTTGGGTCAGCATGGCAGGGCCGGGTTCTGGGGCAGTGTGTTTTTGAAGATTGAGGCTAAATTGCCTCACCTGTCTGTCCTGCAGTCTAAGGAACCTTGTCATAATGGCTTTCAACATCACATGTTTTGCAGATTCATATATTAACGCGCCCTGAAATTGCATCCTTTCCCTGTATGAGTACATTAAAATAAATGTATTGGTCTTATTTTACATTTTTTAACTTGTAGGAATGTATATATTTTAATTTACAAAAAGTATCTGAGTAAAATAAACATTCTATTATAATGCCAATTTGTATGGCATCCTCACAGCCATAGCACCCTTTAAAGTTGAGGCCACACCCTCGCACTGAGCAGCCACTTTGCAGGTTTCAGGGTGCATAGATGAGTATCCATCTCCTCAGACCGGAAGTTCTCTTCTATGGGATACATGTCCGTTCTAACGTAGACTGAAAGAGGCCATGCATTTGGGTGAAAATGTATGCTGTGGGGCTGTTTTCTAGGAGAGATTATAAAAGATTGAGAGATAAACGTCATAGGTCCTCTGGGAGGGATAGAGCATGGGACACCTGAGAGGGAGGGCGAGGGCATCGAGGACCTGGGGTTACCAAGACGTCGTCACAATTTTGCCTTCAACCAGCGCTATTGACGGCGGCCACTGTGCTGTTAAGGAAACATCCTGTCCACCTGGCGCACGCGGCTCGTTATTGCCGATCCCTCCCGTGGCCCTACAACCATTTTCTTCATCTCCGGAGTTCCGTGAAAGTCAGAAATAGGGGGGACCTTGTATGAGTGGCCTTTGAAAGAGTGGACGTTCCACAGATAGAAACGGATAAAATGGTACAGCACACAGTCCGTCAATTAACTCCCAACCACACCGAGTTTTCCGTGATAAGAACAGAAGAGCACAGTAAGTTCATGGCAGAGAATGTCAGTTCTAGCTGGTGTCGTCTCAAAATTCCCAAACAGACCCTCCATAAACAGACTCTCTCCACCCGCAGAATTTGATTTGAAGATTAACCGCTGCCTCAGTGAGGACCTTTAGCCTCAAAGGGGAGAAGATTTCGTTTGGAGAGGCAGCCAGTCTCCCTCTCGCGTACGTCGGTGAACCCAGCACCCGCTTCCTCACGGGAAAGTCCTGTTTGCAGGAAGGATCTATGATTCTTATTTCATTTTCTTGAACAAATAAAGCATTTTCCAAATGACCCCGTGATCCTGCCTCATGGTCTCAGATGTGACTGAGGGTCAGCAGCTCAGAGCCTGGACGTTTGTTACAGATGCAGATCCTGGGCCCACCTGACATGGGTCTGATTCCTTCCCGGCCAGACCACCCTTCTGAACAACACCCCTCCCTGCAGCCGCCAATCAGAGCAAAGGGTCTAAAACATCCTCCACTTTGTAAAATGAAAGGTGCCTGATTCAGAAGTAGTCCAGAGCAAAGGCACAGCCACCTTCCTCAGCACCCAAACACCCCAACACGCCAGCAGCCCAACACCCCAACACCCAACACCGGTTTTACAGCGGAAGTCTCCATATAAAGTATCTTTCCTTTAAGAAATGTCTCATTTCCAAAAATGCTGTCTCGATGAGCAAGCAGAGCTAAATTCAGTCCGGTTGTTTGTTTGTTGTTTTTCTTGGTTTGTTTTGTTCTGTCTTTTAAAAACATATTTATTTTTTGCTAATGAAGTCAAACATCCTGGTTGTCTGACCACGAAACTAACCAGAAAAGAGAAAACCCATCATTGAATCTCCAGGACGTAGCCTCACTTTCGTTGCTTCTAAAGAGAAGCAAGTCTACCAAGGAGCATCCATTCTGCATGAGACTGGGGATTTCAAAGAGATGATTCAACAATGCTAATGTGAATGCTGTGAACGCAAAGCCATGGATGTGCTATGTTTGGAAGTTTAAAGTTAATTGCCTTCTGAAAATAGTATCATTGCTTTTCAAATGAGTTGAGCACCGAGATCAGCAAACCCCCACAATGAATGTCACCCTCAGTGCTCAGAGCTGTGACAGAGTGAGAAATCTGAACACAATGATTGATTGTGATGAAGATATTTTTGGTCTTTACTTTTGGAAATGGTAAATACCCATTTTAGCAAAAATGGCACAGTCTGACTCAACTCATCTAAGTACATTTCCTTATCACTGTTAAAACCACCCACAAACAAAAGCCATCTCTCCTTTGTTACTTCACAGTAACTTCTCGAATCTCTTGAAGTCTGTGGGACTGCCGGTTGGCGCCATAAAGGACAACGCCCATGTCTCCTACAGCCTGATATTTGAGCCTTGGATCTGATTGTTTGATGGGAGCTGATTTTTGAACCTCGATTTTGAAATGTTAAGACTTGATAGTTTAGAAGCATAGATTGAACCTAAAACCCACAGTAAAAAATAAAATAATGTAAAACCTGTACCATGTTGTCAATAATGTGGTGTTATTTTGATAATGATGTAATTTTTGCAAGTAGCATAGATGTAAAACTTATTTTAGTTGTTGTTTATCCTAATAAATAAATGCCCCTGTTATTAGATGCATTGTGACATCCTTGACTTGGCAGTAATGTGTTTATTATTCAAACCCTTCACTGTTTTTAGCAGCGTCTCTACATCTTACCTGGTTAAGTAGAGATACAGTTGGATTTCATCCCTTCTCACAGAACTGCACCTTCACCCAGTGATTATCAGTAATTGTGTACAGCTAACGACTTTAGGTCTTAAAATCCCAGGACCTCTACTCTAGGAAAGGACAGAAAAAATATAAAAGAGTCTGAATTTTGCTATTGGCCAACACCATTCGAGGGTGTCAGCTGACCCAGTGGAGGGAAAATTAATCTTGTACAAATGTGTTTGTAACAACTTGGTTCCGTGCAGTCTTGTTTGTGCAATGAGATCGAGAATGCCCCCAACAACCCAGGGCGTCCCGCGTTCACGCTGATAGTGAGCTGGTGTTGTCTGTAAGGGATTCAATTCCTCGTGGAGAGAACAGGATTTCCAGCAGCTTATTCATCATTGCACTTTGAAATAAGCCTTGGCACCGATTCCTCATGAGTAAAAGGATGCCTGTGCGCTGAGACCCTCTGAGGACTTCACAACACAAGGGTCTGTTTCTTCAACCCGAACCTCCCACTGCGGGGGCGCTTTTTGGAAATCGAACTTTAATGCTTCAAGTACCTACGTGAAAAGAAAGATGAAGTTTAATTTTTGAAGCTTGGGTTTTGTTGTTATTTCATAGGTTTCCCTTTGCGAAGATGCAGCATGTAACCCAGAAAACAAAATAACTCTTCGCCCTCTTCTACCTCCCTCACCCCCTTTCGACCTCAGCTCACAGGTCCCCTGTGCACACGAGAAAGGGCTGGGCATGGAGCAGACTGAAACCTTCATCTCCTGAAAGGTCTTAGTGATTCGCTCATTTTCTTAAACGCAGGGGTCCTGGCTCAGTGCTCCAGCACGTGCGCTTCCTCAGGACCCGCCTTGCCTTGTCTTGTGGACACTCCGCCAGGGATGTGCTTTTTGTTGGTTTTGCTTCATTATGTAAAGCGAGCGCTGTTCTACCATTCGCTGGTCAGGATAGCGGCTTTCGTTCATCTCGCAGCTGCTTAGAGTCTGAAAACCGGGACACAACCACATGGAGATTCTGCGGCTTCGCTGACCCCAAATCCCTTCACTTGGGCAGGAAACTTGCCCGACAGACACCCGTTATGCGTGAACATCAGACTGAAATAATATCAGTATGTTTAATACTTTTTCTAAACAAGGCACAGCACTTCCCTGAAAAGAAGTCACCAAAACACCTGGACAAATTACGACTTCTCTGTGTAACTAAAATCAATGATATTTAACACAAAGTAAGTGACTCAGCCGTGTGAGTGCTGAGCTGACCGAGTGGAAGAAAAGGAGCCGAGTCCCCCTCTTCACAAGAGTGTGGACTATTGTGATGTGCCCTGTAGTCGCGGCATTTTTTAAATCACACACTTTCAGGTTTAAACAAAAATATTGATTTAGCCTAGAGATTTAAAAAAACTTTCTCTTGACTATTAATTATTGGAAATTATTACATGCTTGTAAAAAAAGTTTCTTTAAAATTATGACTCCTAATCTTCCTTTTTTATCCTTCTCCCCATTAAAAGAAAAGGACAGCTGCAGGTACCGTGACATGTCCCTCTTGTACCATAGATGCTACAAGGAAGGCCACGTGGGATCTGGCAAGCCCTCCTGGAAAACCCAAATCGCTACATGGTAGGTTCAGTGCATCATCTACCTCACGAAAGCCAACGGGCGGCACATGCCCGACACGAAGAGCATTCTTACACTTAATTCTTAGCGGAGCCCATGATACTAGCGCGACTGCAGTTCTAAACGCACCCGTAAGTCACAATGCACCAAGGGCAAGGCAGAATTCTTTGGTGTATCTAGGAACTCAGAAGAATATTATTTTATTACTTCCTTTCCTGGAAAAATAATTGTGACATCTGGGTAGACTTAGTATTGGCATTTAAGCTAATATTGCCAAATAAATGGTGTGAATATATTTAAGCTCTTATCGCCATTAGAGCATTACCACAGTCCACAGAGTATTGTAATATTTTTTTTAAATCAGTGAGATGTATTCTTCTCAGAGGACGTTGCAAATGCACCTGAAGTGAAGGAAATCGCTTTCATCTGCGACAAGGATTTGGTATTCCTGTTCGAGGCCTTCCTCCTTGAAGCCAGGATGAAATCGTGTCCCTGTTTAACGCAACCATATGCCTCCAAGTTGAAATGACAAGTAGTTGATTCTGAATCAGCGCCTGTAGAAGATGAGGGATTAGAGAAACCATTTTCTGCCCACATACGTTTCTTTCATTCTCCTTTACCCGGCGGTACCTGAACCACTGGCTGGCACTAGCATTTTTTACCACCATTGTCACCACGCGGATGAAGACGCACATCGTGTGCCATGGATCTGAATGGATTTGAACAGCCTGGACTCACTTTGCTGCTGCTCTGCTTAATGGAGATAAAAATGAGGCCCAGACAGCAGCAGCCTTGGAATTCCTGACCTGCCTTTCATGGGGGGGAGGCAAACGTGGGTAACACGGGACTCACACCAGATGCACCTCAGCTGCATGAAACTCACGCGAACCGCAATGAAAATTTCATAGGCAGCCATGTGTGTATCCTCCAAACCCAGACATGTTTGGGACAGGACATGGCTAGTCCTTCCCCAGATAAACTGAATCGTGTAGTCACCTGCTACACACATGCACTGTGCTGTTGGCAGTTCACAGCCCTTCAATACAGTGAGGAAAAGCCCAAGGAGACGACGATTTCGTTGGCAGGCTGCAGGACTAGTTCCAAACCACGTGGTGGACCTGAAGACCCTCTCCCTTCAGCGGGACTAGAAATGATGCTTCAGGAGCCGTGCGGACCATCATCTCAGCTTCCTGACTCTGCACTGATGGAGTTTCTGTCTGTTTTGAATGCATAACCCCTTTCCTCAGTGCCATTCACGTGAACCAGTTAAAGCTGGCCTCCTCCAGTAGTCTCCAAGCTGAACGTTTGGTTAACATCGTGCCCTGATGTACCCATATGATACAGCTGCTCCTCTCTGCAGTGGGGTCTCATGGGGAAGGTAGGGAAGGGCTCAGCAGCTTGTACCGTGCGTTCAGTGTGACCACCGCCAATGTGCTCTCTTTCAAACCCATCAGTGGCCACGGGCAAAACGTTATTTTAACACATTTCGTACCGCTCAGGAGTTTTCTTGTGTTTCCCACGCCATCTGATAAGGACCGCTCACGAGTGTTCTCGTTTTTCACGCCCATGGAAAAAGGAGCCAATCTAGATACTTATGTAAATTTTGTTTGGTCCCTCTTCATAGAGGAAAATGTTTTACGCAGTACCATACGCTAAAAAAGTACTAGGAACTTTAATTGTTTAATTGTTTATGTAAATAAAAATGTTCTAATTATTGAAAAACAACACCTGCCCTGTCCGGTTTGGCTCAGTGGATATAGCGTCGGCCTGCCAACTGAAAGGTCCCAGGTTTGATTCCGGTCAAGGGCATGTACCTTGGTTGCGGGCACATCCCCGGTAGCGGGTGTGCAAGAGGCAGCTGATCGATGTTTCCCTTTCATTGATGTTTCTAACTCTCTATCCTTCTCCCTTCCTCTCTGTAAAAAAATCAATAAAATAAATTTAAAAAAAGAAAAGAAAAACAACACCTAACGTGCATTATGATGATTTAAATAACGTGCAGTTTTCCCAAAAATGTGTGGTCCCTGGCGTATGTCTTAGAGATTTCTATGTGGTACGCAATGTGGTAAAGCATTTTAATTCTATCATCACAAGGAAACAGCAATGTGCAAAAGTCCATGGTAGACCACTCTTCATCATCTGGGGGTGAGGTGCCTGCATGAAAAGTCAACCTCGCGCCCTCGCCATTGAATTCATTTTAGGGCCAAGATTTCTCCTTCTAGAGCAGTGGTTCTAGAGGGAATCATCTTTACTGATGAGGTCATCATGAGCTATCAAAGGGGTCTGGAACCGTGATGTCAGAGCGGGGGTTAAATTTCCTATTTACCTGAATATCGTCCTGCTGTAAGGATCTGGGCTTTCATCCCAACCCATCTGGCAGGTTCGCGATCTTTTAAAAGTAAACCTGGGCTACCAAGTACGATCACTCTATCACGGACAAACTATTCCAAGGAACATTCCTTGTGATTTAAAAGTGAATCCAAGAGAAAGTGCACAGCCAGCAAGTGTGGAAAAGCCCATTCCTCCCATGGAGACCCGCGGGGCAGACTCAGCGTCTGAACGCTCCTGCAGTCCTGACTTCAGGAACTCTCTCTACTTTCACGTCACCATTTCCCCGAATAACGTGCTCAGGACGAGTCTCACAGAGGATACTTTGACATCAAAGGCATTTGTTCCTTGGAAAACAGTGGGGAGTATGTTCTGAATGGAGGTGAGGGGACGGTAAAAGAAAGTCTCAAAGGCAAACGCAACACGTGGGGAACGTTTGTGTGACCTGCCTGCACGGCTGTCAGTCATAGAAAGAAAACTGCGCCCACTTCTAGTCCTTGGACGTGGTTCCCAGGAGCATGACGACAGGGCGATTGCGGATGAAAAGTGCTAAGAACGGTTAAGTTGTTAAGTTGTGCCTTTTACTGGATGACGACGATACGACGTGATGTGGGATATAGCTAACCACTGAGGTCCATATGACACAAGAGGTAATGGGCACAGGGAAATATTAATAAGGACAAGGTTAAAATATAGGGGAGAAAACGTACATTGTCATTTCTCCTCTTCTGAATGACCAGAAATAGCTTTTGTTCTAGGTCAAAAATGGTCAGATATTGGCAGCATGACACTGATCGACCTAATAGATTCTAACACAGTTTTTACGATTACTGCTTCGCAGCGGAGCAACGTCGGAACCCGGAGTGGCTGCTCAGGATCACCCAGGAGCACTGGCCCGGCCGCATCCAGCCTGAGCCCTGATGAGAAGTCTCAGCTTTTTCTGCTACATCATCTAGTTCCATAATTTGTTTACTTTTTGTTTCAGCCACAAATGTTTCTTATTTGGGGAACTGATTTTGTTTTTGCCGTAAGTTTTAACTTGCATGTTTCCTTTGAGGTAAACGACAGTTTTTTCACCCATTAGGGCTTTGGAAATGTGTTAATTTACATTCTTCTGTTCAGATGAACAATCATGTTTTCATTGCTATTTCTGAATGCACTTATCAAAGTCTACTTGCAATGATGTTTCTAATGCAGTTTTTTAATTATGGTGTTAAGCACCAGTTCTGTACTGTCCAGTATATCGTTTTCACTTGAGCAATGCCAGGCGAACATTTGTTGGGGGGGGGGGGGGTGAGCCTGAGAGAATATGTCAGATTGCACAAGTGTCAGAAGTTATTCTGTTTTTTAGGTACGAACGTTGTATTTGGAGGAAGATTTAACTGCTTCAACTCAGAGTGTATTATTTAGATAAAACCAAAAAGCCCGGTGCTGGTCTTGGGCCAGTTTAGTCACTTGCCCTTCCCTGTGACTGATCCCAACGGAGAACATTCCTCAGAGTTTAGTCCTAATCCCTGTGGCAGAGCTGCAGGCCTGCAGGGCAGCGGATGGAAACAGGAGACCCGAGGTCAAGCCCAGGTGGGCAGGGGCCGCTGCTGCGGGGTCCACCTCAATGCCCTGCCTCCCCCTCTACCCGGGTGGGAGGGAGCGAACCATCAGCCGCCAGCCCCCAGCTCAGGCGTCTGAGTCAACAGCCGGGTCTAGCAGCAGGTCGATGGGTTACGGTAACTGCTAACGAGATTTATCTGAACCAGCGTGCAGGTCAGATGAGGAATGATCTCTTGTTCCTCATCTACGAAACCTCCATCTTCACCGTCACCCCGAATTTCATCACGAATTCTGTGAGACGCCCTTAACGCCTTCTGCTGGTTGGGTGGAGATCCTGGTGAAGAGAGGCCAAGCACATTCTGGTGAGACCCACGGTGTCTGAAGGCTTGGCAGGTCTCCCTCTGCCTGTGTCAGGACTTACTGCTTCATTTCCCTTCAGCGCCACCTGACCTTCAACATCCAACCTACACTTTCCCCTAAGTCACCCAAAATATGAAACAAAAAGGTAATGGACAGGGAATTATTAATAAAGACAATATTAAAATAGAGAAGACTTACATGGTCATTTCTCCTTCGTTATTCTTTTGAATAACCAGAAATTTATAGACATGAAGCCAGCTTTTGTAATCAGAATTTGAAGATAGGTTTCCTCAGTCTCACCTGGTTCTAAGAGAGGCTTCGTTCACAGGTCCAGAGGGGCCAGGTGAGGGGAAGGGCCAGGTGAGGGGAGCGGCCAGGTGAGGGGAGCGGCCAGGTGAGGGGAGCGGCCAGGTGAGGGGAAGGGCCAGGTGAGGGGAAGGGCCAGGTGAGGGGAGCGGCCAGGTGAGGGGAAGGGCCAGGTGAGGGGAGCGGCCAGGTGAGGGGAGCGGCCAGGTGAGGGGAGCGGCCAGGTGAGGGGAAGGGCCAGGTGAGGGGAGCGGCCAGGTGAGGGGAGCAGCCAGGTGAGGGGATCGGCCAGGTGAGGGGAGCAGCCAGGTGAGGGGAGCAGCCAGGTGAGGGGATCGGCCAGGTGAGGGGAGGGGTCAGGTGAGAAAAGCAATCAGGTGAGGACCCTGGGGAGGGCTTGTCCCCCCCTCAGGGGCGGATGCTTCTCGGCTCCAGCTGACCGGCCTGACGCAGAAATGCAAACCCAATTTTGCCTGATCTTGACATTTTTCAAAAGAAGTTGGAAATGCTCGTTTTTGTCTGAAAGCTCCCAGTGGTTCAATGATGACAATTATTGGACAATGGACTCCAACCAAGAGTCTGCTGGCCCCTCCCCATCTGGCTCTGCAGTGCCTGAGCCTTCATGGCGACTTCACCTTCCCTTTCATTTCATGAGGACGCGTGGAAGTCAGGGCGCCTTCAGTTATCGCCTTTTCCCTCAGCCCATCTGCTTCCAGGACTGGAGGCGGCTGAGAGACATTCTCAAGGCTCAAAGGTGCTCATGAAGCACAGCTGTCATGTTGGTGTTTTTATGGACTGCAGGCTCCCTTGGTCTGGAAGAGTAGAATGTATTGGGGAAAATTTTAGCCTCTTTCCCCGACTTCCAGGGCCTTGCTGTGTCCTCCGTGGCTGCCCTCAGCACCGTAGGAGCGCGGCTGGGTGACAGGGACCCCTCCTCTGTGCCCTCTTGCCCTCCTATGATGTTGCCCAAGCCTGGCTGCTCCCCAGTCTTGCTCTCTCAAGACAGACATGTATATTTAACTGTTCTCTGGACCCACTTGGGCGTCCTCACACAGGTCTGACTCAGCACGTCCTGAACTCACCATCCTTCCCTGACTCGGCTCTTCCTTCTGTATTCCGAATTTATTTCCATCCCGGCCCCACACAACACCCCGCCCCCCCAGGGACTGCTCCAGCCAATCATCCTGAGCCCCACCCTCTTCCTCAGGCTTAACAGTCAATCAGCTGAGGCTCCGCAAGTCCTCTTTCCAAATCCCTCCCCAACCTACTGTCATCCACTTGTTCCCTCAGTGTCCGGCCGCCTTCCGCTAGGCCTGGTTCCCAGCTCCAGGACACGGCTATGAGCCGGGGGCAAGGAGTTGCTGCGTCTAACTCCACATCCTCCTTGTCATTCGGTCCCTTCTCACCTGGATCAGAGCGCTAAGCGCTGTGCAGTTCGGTTTCTTTCTCCACCTTCTTCCCGTCCATTTGCCCCCAGAATGAATTCTCTAAAACTGAAATACAAGGTCCCTTTCCTCCTCAAAACCTTGTGACCAGCATAACCTTCAGTGCAGCCCACACGCCCGGGCGGCACGCAGAAGGCCTGCCGTCTGCTCCTTCCAGCCTCCGCCTGCCGGGCGACACACCCACTGGCACTGTGAAGGCTGGTCCTCGGGCACCGTGCCCATAATTCCCACTCTGAGAACCCTTCCCTGCGCATTCCTCTCCTAACCCCACTCATCTTCAAAGCCCAATGAACAAGAACTTCCTCCTCTGGAATTTAGTCTCAGCGCCCACCCCACGCCTGGGGCTCCTTCCTCACGGTTCCTAGTCTCGGCTGGTTCCCAGAACACCCAGCGCATACCTGGCTCATCACATCACGGCATGTATCAGGCTAATAAGTAAAGGCACTGTCTCCTCCACTCGCCGGGACTTCCTTGCGGGCAGGGAGGGGTGTGGGTTTACTCCGCACCTCCAACCCGGGACCCTCCGCACACACGATGGACAAGCACATGTTTTCAAGCTGCAAAGTAATACACAGCCTGACACTGTGCAACTCAAAGTGAAGGAACATGTTCTACTGTTTGCCTGCGCCTGCTTTTTCCTTCTCTGCCTAGAATACATTCTACTTTTGCACACCCAGCGATGAGTGTAATTTTTTTTCAGCTTTACCCTAAGCCATTTAACAAAGACTCACATTGTACGCACAGCCGGAGCATTCCAGCCAACTGGGACCTGTGGAATATCCAAGGCAAATTCTCCAGATCTGACTTTTAGGAATAAAATACGTCAGGAGCAGCTGGTGATCATTTTAAGAGACGTGGACGATCACACCTCCATCTCGGCACCACAGTGCAGGATCCCAGCGCGGCCCTCGCCCGGATGTGAGAGATGCTGACTTCTCAGGACAGCACCTTCCTCACAGCAGGTCACCACCCAGCACAAGGCATTGCCTCTCGGACGGGTCACTGCAAGTTCAGGGAACAGGCCGGGCAGCTTTCCGTGTCTGTCCCAGGGCAGGTCCCACTGAGGAGAAGCTTGGTCTGCTCTGGGATGACTTGATCGTCTGAAAGCAGAGCTGGTTCCCATGCCATCCTCGCCACCGCGCACCAGAAGGAAAACAGAACGGCTATGAAGCCCTTCCCCCATCGAGAGGGCGCTGGTCCTGCCGGGGGCGCGGGAGGCGTTGGGGCAGGTTCGGGTGAGTAATGCACTTGGAGGTGCGGGCACACACAGCATAGCATTTTGTCCATATTAAGATAAACTTCCTGAACCTCCTGACACTAATAACAGAGTCTGTTTACACAGATCCCAGCAGCTTCAGCTCGAACCTCCGGAGAGAAACTGGTTTTGGAGTTAGTGGGAGGCCTGTATTTGCAATGAGAGCAGTGTTTTTGTTACACTCTCGTCAAGCGAGATCTACCCTGCCTGCCTGGAACCTAGTAGAAAAGCCAAGACCTAACTCTCCAGTACGCGTCTATGCCCCAGGCAATGCCGAGTCCAGACCGCGACGCACCGTGACAGACAGACCACTGGACAAGTGCTGCTTCTCCATGAGCTTTATTGCCAACAGTTTAAAATGGTCAACATAAAAAACAAACATCTGATAATAAATACCGCTCTTTGGCTGTAATAAATAAAAAGTTTATTAACAAGGAATGCACTTTTCCAGCCACAAGTGTCTTAAGAAGTAACCAAAAACATTGTCGATGGCCATAGTTCACAGTTAAGCAGCCCAACGCTGCCCGTCACAGCCTCTCCATGCGGCTCCGCCCCTTCGGGAAGGTCACAGCCCGTCCTCTGCCCGAAACACTCAACAGGAGTCAGTCAATGCACCTTTCTCTGAAATTGTCCGGAAAACCTTTTAAACAGGTCCCTGCACTCGGGTTCCCACTCGGACTGTCCAGGTCAGGAGCGGCATCCTCAGACAGGCCCGCAGCCAGGACGGCCTTCGTACCACCGCCGCCCGCCTCCCAACGTGCGGAACCTCCCCGGCCGCGTGGCTCCGCGTGGCTCCGTGGGAGGAGCTGCGGGCCTCCGGCCCAGTCGCTAGGTGCATCTCTGCAGGAGCATGTTCAGCGCGTACTCCATCCGCTGCTTCAGCGCCGGCGCGCAGCCCGACGCCAGCAGCGTGGCCAGCCGGAAGGTGGCGGAGAGCCGGTCCTCGTTGATGTAGGTGAGCAGGTGCTCCCCGCCCTGGCTGCAGACGATGAGCTTCGTGTGGTCGTGGTAGAAGTTCACCTGGAGAGCAAACGACGACATGATTAGGCCTCTGACCACGAATGGGGACGTCGGGCCACGGCCTGGACGGCAAGTGCCAGGGACTCTCCAGGGCTCCCCCTGCCCTTCCCTGGGGCTGCTCACCTGGAAGGTGCCGTCGTTGAAGAGCATCATTAAGGCCTTGTCGGACTTGAGCCACTGAAGGAGGTAGAGCCGAGGCCGCCGGGTGTCAGTGACGCTGGGCAGGTCTCCCCCCTGAAGAGATTGGCAGAGAGGGGACTGGAGAGACTGCAGCGAGCACTCCATTCCTCTCGAGGCAAGTGCCTCTCCAAAGGTAGCAGATGTCCGGTGGCCTGGGGATCCCCGCCCCCTCCCCCCAGCTGCCCCCCGCAGCCCCGAGGCCACGCAGCCGCCCCGGCCGGACCCCGCTCCCGGCATCTGCTCGGAGCCCAGCACCTACGTCCATCAGGTTCTCCTCCATGTAGTGGGAGAAGTACTTCAGCACCGTCACTTGGCTGATGAACTGCTCGGGGGCGGCTGTCGCTGTGAAGACGGAGCACTGGCCGAGCTCCGCGTAGTAGTGGACGGTCCTGTGGCGGGGAGGGCAGACGCGTCAGTCGCTGTTTCCGCGTCTCAGCGCCAGACGGGCACGCAGGACGGCGCGCGTCACTCACCTCTTGTCTGGAAGGAGGCTCATGTGGGCGCCGTTGTTGAAGAGGACGCCCACCGTGTGGTCGGAGAGCTGGTACCCGAAGCCGTACTTGTTGGAGTAATCGACCCACTTGGTGACCCACTGGAAGGAGGTGCTCAGCTGCTCCCTGGGAATGCAGTCGGCCTCCGGCATGTTCTCCAGGCACCCGCGGAGGACTCTGGCCACCGTGTCCGCCACACTCCCCATGGTGCTGTCCTCCAGGCCTGGGCAGTCGAGAAAGTGACGGAATAATTAACAAAGCCGCTCGGCCTCGGCAGACACCATGTTTCCCTCCACTGATTCTCCTAAGCACAGGGAACTCAAAACTCCTCCCAGACTGCTCCCAGGCCCTCTGCCTGCTCCTTCGATGGCACGGTAGTTAGTGCAGGGGAAGGGCCTGTTACCCAGTGTGAGCCCGGGCACCGACGTTTCACTGCCGGAAGCGTTGTTGGCACCACTTACACTCACTGCTGCTGCTGCAGCTGCCAAGGGTCCCTCGGACGATCATCCGAATCACATCCCCCACCTGCTGCCTGTTTTCCACCACAGCCGTTCCCGACCCGGCCACTGTGGCGGGAGGCGGCTGGAGCTCCTGGGAAGAGAACCACACAATGAGTCCAGCACCTGAAAGTCACTTAGGCCTGAAAAGTCCAGGTTCAGAGGGGATCGTGGCCACTGCTGGGAAAGCTTCTCAAAGTAATGGACACAGCAGGCAAGAGCAGTGGACATGGCCAGGCAAGAACAGTGGACATGGAGGTAAGAGCAGTGGACACGGCCAGGCAAGAACAGTGGACATGGAGGCAAGAGCAGTGGACATGGAGGCAAGAGCAGTGGACACAGCCAGGTAAGAGCTACTGCAGCAGCTCCATTGCATGCACTGTTCAACTGAAAGACAGAAATCTTTCCTCTCAAAGGGTAAAGGGATGGAAGAAAATTAACAAACACTGACATGCCCGAACTATGACAATCCCAGAGCAAGCGACAGTTAACAGAGTGAAATGATATAAAGCATCACTATCTACTTTGGTCTCTTCCAGCATACCTCGTCTGTCCTGTGTTTGCTGGGTTGCTGCGTGATTGAAGTCTTTTTCAAATCGTTCCTGAGCTTGTAAATGTCTTCATCTTCTTTAGATGCTCTATCTGCAAATCAAGGACAAGGACTTTGAGCGTTACTCTATCCTCACCAGGTAGGAACAGAGCTAGCGTAGTTCCTCACTTTGCATTAATAACGAGCTCTGAGCATCCAGGGCAAAAACAGCATTTTCCTCCCGGCCATTAGCTTCAATTATGCAAGAAGCACACTCACCGCCTATCCACAGAAGGCCACCAGCCCCATTGTGCAGAGCGGAATTACTGTGCCAGACAAAGTGCAAGAGTGTGCAAACACTGGCTACGCTACGCCACTGCCAAAGCCTCTCTGAACTAACGGGTCCAACCTAAACGTAACAATTGGTTCAGAACAGTGAGGGGGCTTCAGACTTACTGTGCGTGTCAATGTATCTTGCTTTGTCTTTTTTGCCACCAAAAAGAGCAGCAGCGGCTTTCCTGAAGAAATTCTTTGCGGGGCTGGACAGGTGGAAATCGGGGACGGTGTGGCAGCAGCTGGAGGAGAGCCTGTCGGGAGTGAAGCCCTGAGGGGCGGAGAAAGGCTGTCAGCAACCTGCTGGCGCGGGCATCCACAGCGCCCGCGAGGCACACCCGGAGACCCCGGGGGCACACCCACCTGCACAAAGAACTCATGGCGAATGATGTCATCCAGACGGGGCCGGTCCTCGGGGTTTTTGGACAACATGCTCGCTATCAAGTGCTTAGCAGGGGCCAGCAAGGAGGACGGCATGGTGTACCTGGCCTCTCGGATGCACCTGTACGTTTCCTTCAGGTTCGTGGTTTCAAACGGGGGCCTTCCGAGCAGCATCGTGTACCTGGGGAACGGAAGCTGTCTTCAGGAAGGTCACCCAGCAACGCTTCTCAGATACCAAACCCTACGCCCACGCCTGCTTTTGGTCATCGAGGCGCAGCTACTTACATTACACAGCCCAACGCCCAGATGTCCGACTCACAGCCGTGCCCTTGCTTGTTGAGGACTTCGGGGGAGAGATAGTTTGGGGTGCCACATATTGTTCTGCAAAGACAAAATAGGAAGAGCTCATTAGGGACTGTTCCATTGTTTGAACTTGGCTCCCTCGATAAAACCTTGAAAGCACTGTGTGGAGTTTCTGTTTGGAAACATTTGACTTTTGGTTTTGGCATTTGAACAGCTGGCATCTGACCAAGTGATTCTTGGTTTTTTTTTTAAGGCATGCAGTTTCCTCCGCTCACACGGACAAAGTGTTTTAACCAACTGGGACCGGGCCTTTTTACCCACAGCAGGCAAACTTAGGACAGGTTTATTTCATGATCAGCGTGCAGACATAAGGCGCTGGCCCTGGCCCCGCGTGGACCCAAGTTCACACTGTGGTGGTTTTTACATTGAGCATCCACTGACCTTCTCTGCCCCCAACTGGGAAATAACGGGGTGTCTGATCTGCACAGACCCCAGGGGAGGGCTCTTTCTGGCTCTCACCTCCTTCGGTGCTCCAAGGGCTCCAGCCTGGCTGCCAAACCGAAGTCCCCGACTTTCAGCTCCATGGCCTCGTTAATAAAAAAGTTCCCTGGGTGGCAAACAGCACGCGCTTGAGTCCTTTGAAGGCCCACGAAGCAAGTGCACACACACGCTTTGGGGGCCAGCGGCCAGCCGCTGACTATTCACGCCCCCCATTCACAACAAAACTGAAGGCTGGATGGGGGGGGGGGGGGCGTGCATGTGTCAGGGAGCGAGAGAGAAGAGGGGCCCCGCCAGCCAGTCCGTGTCCCAGGGGAGGACTCACCGAGTTTGAGGTCCCGGTGCAGGATTTCCTGCTCGTGAAGGTACTTCAGCCCCGACACGATCTGCCGGAGGTAGTATCGGACTTCGGGCTCCGTCAGCACCTTCCTCGCTTTCAGGATGTGAGCCATGGACTGGGGGGAGGGGAGGGGAAGGGAGGCGCTGTCAGGCGGGGCCATCAGCTCCGGGATGTGGGGTTCCCTCACCCCCACACGGACCCCAGCGCCCGCGGCGCCCAGGGCGCGCGCGCACCCCCGGCCCCGCCGCACCCTGCCCCGCGCGCGCGCGCACCGCCCCGCACGCACCCGCCGGCTGCAGTATTCGAGCAGGATGTAGATGTTCTCCTGGTCCTCGAAGTGGTGGTGGAACTGGACGACGTGCTTGTGGTGCAGGAGCCGGTGCAGCTCGATCTCCTTGTCGATCTGCGGGAGGCACAGGCTCAGCCCCGCCGCCGCGGCAGGCGGCTCCCACCCGCGGCCCCGCGAGCGCCCCCACCGCACGCACCTTCTCCCGCTGGTGGGGCTTGGCCACCCGGCTGTGCGGGATGATCTTGGCCGCGTACACTTTGTTGTTGGTCAAATCCGTCATCTCGTAACATTTGGCGAAGCCGCCCTGCAAGGAAACAAAGCCGAGACGGAACTGAGCCTGGCGGAGCGGTGGGCGGCGGGCCGATCTAGAATCCAGCAAAAATCAGCAAGAAAAGCGGGGGGGGGGGGGGGGGGAGGGTGCAGGCTGCTCCCCGAGCTCCTTCCCCGCGGGAGCCCCGGCGGCGCTCTCACCTTGCCCAGCACCCGGCCGCGGCAGTAGCGCCGCCCCGTCGTGGGGTCCACGACGACCCGGGACACCTCGGCGCCCGCGTGGTGGCGGGGCTGCGGGGCGGCCGGCGGCTCCGGGTCCTCGGCGGGGGACGGCCGCCTGCGCTTCGGGTCCCCGCCCGCCCGGCCCGGCTGCTCGCCGCCCTTGGCGCCCGCCGGCGGCACCGCGATGGTGCGGAGCAGCTCCATGTCGCCGCCGCCACTGGTGCGAGGGCGAGCGCCGCGTGGCTTCTTATACGGGGGCCGCGGCCACGCCGGGGACGTCACGACGTCGCCACGCCCACCAGTCGCGCGGGGCGGAGCGCAGCCGGGGCGCAGGGGCGGCCGAGATCCCCGCACCCCCGGGGCCATGGCCCCGCCCTCCGGGCTGTTGCCGCCGCGGGTGTCGAGGCACCGCCCCGAAGCCCTCCATCCCGGCCCCGCACCCGCGGACCCCCCGCAGCCCGACCGCTAGTGTCCGGGGTGAGCGCCCCGCACGCCCGCTCGGCCTCCGCCTCGCAGGCAACCGAGCGCGGGGCAAGGGCGCCCCCTGGCGGGACGTCGCTGAAGCGCAATGGGCGCGCGACGGTGGCACGTGGACCGCCCGCCAGGTGAGCGGGCAGGTGCCGCGCGGGGTGCGGGTTCGCAGGGATGTCGCCGTCACGTGCTCCCGGGGGGCGGAGGGGGTGCGCCCGGCGCCGGTGGAGGGGCGTCACCCGGGTTCCTCGCGCTTCCCGCTCCCGGGTGTCCAGGGCACCGCGGTCCCTGCTCCTGCGGCGCGTGCCACTCTGAGCCCCGGGGCGGCGGGCAGGGCCAGAGCCCGACTGAACCCGGGCGCCGTGCTGTTCCCGATGCACAGCTGGGGCGCGGGGCCGGCGGTGAGGCCGCTCTCCGTGTCCGGAGCGTCCAGGGGAGGGAGGCGCCACTGCGCACAGGTGTCTGCCAGGCGTTCCCGCCGGGTCCGCGCTCAGCCAGAGGCCGCCCCCACTTCCCGGCCGGGAGGTGCCCAGGCCGAGGCCGCCCGCGGCCCATCTGTCATCTCAGATGCCGTGGACACGTTTGCGTGGAGTGGACACGTTCCTAACCCTTCTGTCTGTTCACCCCGACGTGGAGCAGGAAGGGCTCCCAGGCCGGAAGGAATGGGGCGGTGGGAGCGGCGGGCGCGCTCGGGCGTCTCCAGGGAAGCCCTCCCCCAGCCCCGGGCGCGCGCGGCGGGCCGGGCCAAACCAGGGCCTCAACCTGGGGACTTTGCTCGCTGCCTGTACTGGGCTCGCTGGTTTAGAAACGCAGCCTTCCTTTCCTGACCGATTTTTCACCGTGCCTTTGTCCTCTGGTTTGGTAATGAATTTTTAACCTATAATTGGTTATGGTTTCCTACGGTAAAAGGACTGTGAAGAAGAGATTGTCGTATTTTTCCTTCTTTCACTTATTTGATTATCACATACTACTTGACACATCTTTACCAAATGTACCAAGAATTGGATAGGCTATTGAACGTTTCGTGTGAAATGTAGGTCTGCCCTCCAAAACCCTTGGGCATTTCATACCATATTAACCCTGTGTTTGTGTGACGGGGGTCGGCTGTGACATTTGATTTTTTGGTTGGTGGTGCCATCCTGTGGACAGAACCGGAACTGCAGTCCATAGAGCACAAAAGAAAATGTTCTTTCCAGTGGAGACGGATGTTTAATTGCAAACCATTTCTCTTCAGTTCTGTGGATGTAATGCAAATGCAGTTAAAGTCCCAATGAGATTTTTCAGTGGAACCTGACAAGCTGATTTTTTAACTTTCCGTGAAAGTGTAAGTGATCAAAACCAGCAAGGTCACTGAAAGGAGAACGGAAGAGGCCTGGCTTTCCCAGCCTCAGGAGGGTCATGAAGCTGTAGCTGTTGGAGAGTTTGGTCCTCTCACAGGAGCAGGTGCGGGTGGGCTAGAGCAGAGAGCGGGAAGTACACCCACGTGTGTGTGGGATGCTGAGAATGAGGGCGGTGCCCAGGATGGAGGGGCTGGTCAGTAAATGGCGCTGGAAACAAACGGTTTTTCCATATTGAAAAACCTGTTAACATAGAAAACATTCAAACCTGTGAAGAATTTTTGTGAGTTTATTTGAGCCAAACTGTGGACAATTGCCAGGAAGCAGAATCTCAGTGTCTTTATATAATGCTACGCACGGAGAATGGTGGTTTCTCACCTTGCTTTGCACATTACAATCAAAGGAGGAGACTTAAGTGGGTCACATGAAATCCATTGGCGAGAGATTAGGGAGGCAGGAGAAAGCAAAGGGGGGCACCTCTGAGATTGGATAAAAAGTAAAATGATAGACACATAATTCTTTTACACAAGTGGGTACAGAATAGTTAAAAGCCAACAAACTGTACTAATAAAAGGGTAATATGCTAATTAGACCGGATCGACCGGACATCTTCCTGACAAAGCCACGGTGGTGGGGGCCCAGGCAGAGGCAGTTAGGGGTGATCAGGCCGGCAGGGGAGCAAGCAGTTAGGGACGAGATCAGGCCGGCTGGGGAGCAGTTAGTGGTGAGATCATGCAGGCAGGCAGAGTGGTTAGGGGCGATCAGGCTGGCAGGCAGAGTGGTTAGGGGCGATCAGGCAGGCAGGCAGAGTGGTTAGGGGCGATCAGGCTGGCAGGCAGAGTGGTTAGGGGCGATCAGGCAGATAGGCAGAGGCGGTTAGGGGTGATCAGGCTGGCAGGCAGAGGCGCTTAGGGGCGATCAGGCTGGCAGGCAGAAGCAGTTAGTGGCAATCAGGCAGATAGGCAGAGTGGTTAGGGGCGATCAGGCTGGCAGGCAGAGGCGGTTAGGGGCGATCAGGCAGATAGGCAGAGTGGTTAGGGGTGATCAGGCTGGCAGGCAGAGGCGGTTAGGGGCGATTAGGCAGATAGGCAGAGTGGTTAGAGGTGATCAGGCTGGCAGGCAGAGGCGGTTAGGGGCGATTAGGCAGATAGGCAGAGTGGTTAGGGGCGATCAGGCTGGCAGGCAGAGTGGTTAGGGGCAATCAGGCTGGCAGGCAGAAGCAGTTAGGGGCAATCAGGCAGATAGGCAGAGTGGTTAGGGGCGATCAGGCTGGCAGGCAGAGTGGTTAGGGGCGATCAGGCAGATAGGCAGAGTGGTTAGGGGTGATCAGGCTGGCAGGCAGAGTGGTTAGGGGCGATCAGGCAGATAGGCAGAGTGGTTAGGGGTGATCAGGCTGGCAGGCAGAGGCGGTTAGGGGCGATCAGGCAGATAGGCAGAGTGGTTAGGGGCGATCAGGCTGGCAGGCAGAGTGGTTAGGGGCGATCAGGCTGGCAGGCAGAGTGGTTAGGGGCAATCAGGCTGGCAGGCAGAGTGGTTAGGGGCGATCAGGCAGATAGGCAGAGTGGTTAGGGGCGATCAGGCAGATAGGCAGAGTGGTTAGGGGCGATCAGGCAGATAGGCACAGTGGTTAGGGGTGATCAGGCTGGCAGGCAGAGTGGTTAGGGGTGATCAGGCTGGCAGGCAGAAGTGGTTAGGGGCGATCAGGCAGATAGGCAGGCGAGCTATTAGGCAGCAGAGATCGGGCCTAAACCAGCAGTCGGACATCCTCCGAGGGGTCCCGGATTGGAGAGGGTGCAGGCTGGGCTGAGGGCCCTCCCCCATGCACAAATTTTGTGCACCGGGCCTCTAGTTAACAAGATATCTAACAATGTGGGACTTTGTGCTCTCCACCCTTGGTGCCCTGCCCCAGTGGTTGTGCCCTGAGAGGTCTGGATAAAGGGAAGTTACACGTTACCCTGACCTTCCTCGGGTATGCTATCATAGATGCAAAAAGACAACAGGCTCAGTAAAGATCGAAGTTGATCTTTATCAGGGAAGATACTGGCCTCGGACATGACTACCCAGCACAAACTGCTGTTTAATTAAATGTTTTCATTTCAGACCATTTTTGTGGTTACTTTAGGTCTCTTCACACAGGTCTTCCCCGAGTTAGTCAGGTCAGCATGTGGCCTTTTTTTCATCTACAAAATTAAATTTATGCCTTACACTGTGTTACTTCTCTAGGCTTCCATTGCAAAGGACCCCAGACTGGGTCCTTAAACAACGAAATGGATTTTCTCACGGTTCTGCAGCTGAAGGCCAAGACCGAAGTGCAGGTAGTTGGTTTCCCCTGAGACCCCTCCCCGGCTGCAGAAGGCCACCTCCTCACAGGCGGTTGCTCTGGGCCAAGCATCACTGGTGTCCCTGTGTGTGCCCACCTTTCCTGGTATAAGAACAGTAGTTAGATTGGATTAGGACCCACCCATGTGACCTCATTTCACCTCAGTTACCTCTTTAAAGGCCTTATGTCCAAATACAGTCATGTTCTGTGGTTAGGGCTGCATAGGAATTGGGAGGGGACCCTGTTCAGTCCATAACACCCACACCAGGTACAAAATGCCTACTCCAGACAGATATGGACGGAAAGATCAAGTAGAAAATGTAGGAAGCCAATTCTTTGAGCATAGAGTAGGGAAAGACTTTTTAAATTGAGATATAATCGCCGTATAACGTATCCTTTTTAGTTATACAACATAATGATTTGATATTGGTGCATATTGTGAAATGATTAACACAGTAAGTTTACACCACCATGCATAGTTACAAATTTTTTTTCTTGTCATGAGAACTAAGATCTACTCTTAGCAACTTCCAAATACGCAATAGGTGCTATTCATTGCAGCCACCCGGCTGTACCTTACATTCCGGGACTAATTAATCTTTAACAGAAGCTTGGCCACTGTCACCCATTTCGCTCACCCCACCCTGTCTCTGGCAACCACCAGTCTGTTCTCTGGATTCCACATATAAGTGTGTGGACAGAAGGGGCCACATGCTGACCTGACACGCTCAGGGGAGGCCTGCATGGTGGTCTTGCAAACTCTAAGACCTAAAGTCACCACAAGGATGGTCTGAAATTAAAACTAACTAAAAGCAGTTATGGCGGGACTCACCTCCTAGGCTGGTATCTTCCCTGACAAGGTCAACCTTTACCTTAACTGAGCTTATTGTCTTTTTGCATCTATGATAGCATATCCTTGAAATGTCAGGGTAACTTGTAACTTCCCTTTTTCCTGGACCCCTCAGGGTACAATCAAATGCCCTGGGTGCCAGGACAGAGACACAAATCCCTTCATTGTTATTGTTACCATGTTAATTGTTGACTGTTAACTATCCTGTACCCACCCAAGTAAAAGAATCCTGTGTCTATCATTTTACTTTTTACCCAATCCCAGAGGCCACCCCCCCTTTGCTTTCTCCCACCTCCCTAATCTATCACCAATGGATTTCATGTAACTCACCTACCTTCCTCCTTTGGTTGTAATGTATAAAACAAGGTGAAAAGCCGCCATTCTCTGGAGCACTATCCCAATCCCTTGAGATTCTGCTTCCTGGCAATTGTCGACAGTTTGGCTCAAATAAACTCACAAAAATGCTTTACAGGTTTGAATGTTTTTTATGTTAACAACGGGAACATACAGTATGCATTTGTCTCTCTGGCTTATTGCAGTTAGCACTATGCCCTCAAGGCCATCCATCGATGTTGTCTCAAATGGCAGGATTTCCTTCTTTTTTAAGGTTGAATAATGCTCCGCTATATGTATGTACCACAGTTTCTGTATTCAGGGTGCACTGAGGGCACGTCGGGGGATTCCATACCTGGTCGATTAGGAGTCATGCTGCAGTGAACACAGGAGTGCATTTTTCTCTGGAGATTGTGATTTTTGTTTCCTTTGGCTACATACCCAGGCGAGGAATTGCTGGGGCATGTGGTAGTTCTATTTTTAATTTTTGAGGAACCTCCATACTGCTTTCCGCAGTGGCTGCACCAATTTACAACAGTGCGGGAAGGTTTCCTTCCTTTTCTCCACATCCTCGCCAACACTTATTTCTCATCTTTTTGATAATAGCCATTCTGGCGGTTATGATGGTATTTTGTGGTTTTGATTTGTATTTCCCTGATGACTAGTGATGTTGAGAATCTTCTCATGTACCTGTTGACCATGTATATGTCTTCTTGGGAGAATGTCTACTCAAGTCCTCTGCCCATTTTAAAATCAAATTGTTTTTCTGTTTTATATTGAATTGTATAAGTTCTTTGTATATTTTGGATACTAATTCTTTATCAGATACAGGATTTGGAAATGGCTTTCCTTGTTTTGTAGGCTGCCTTGTCATCCTGTTGGGCTGTGCAGAGATTTTTAATTTGATGTGGCCCCACTTATTTTCTGCCAAGGCCAACGTCAAGAAGCTTACCCCCAAAACAAACAAACCAAACCAAGAAGCTTACCCCCTGCTTTCTTGGTGGTCAGTGCGCTCCCATAGAGGGAGCAGGTGCTCAGAGGGCGGGTGCACAGCCACTCCGCTGACCAGGATGAGCGGCTGCTCCTGCAGCAGGCTGATCCCTGCAGGCCACGCCCCCCACCAGTGCACGAATCCCATGCACCAGGCCTCTAGTTCACTTATATAATTACTCTGGGAGAGCAGCGAAGTGATCATTCTGTGCACCAAGGGACACATAGAAACATAGTCATGACAACACCTTAGTAAAAGCAAAAAAACCCAACAACACAACCCTAAAGAGACTCAAATGCCCATTAGACAGGAGATGTGGTATACACCCATAATGGGATATTATGTGAAAATCAATGAGTTATAGATATCCACATCGGCACGAATACATCTGAATGTTGTGTTTTAAAATGGCAAATTTAAGGTGACTCTTTTATAAAATTCAAGGTCTAAATCTAAATATTATGCTCATGCATGCATATATATTGATTTCTTTTAAAAAACAAGGAAATGTTAAACACAATGTAGGATAATGGTTACCTTGCATGAGTGAGGCAGGGATATAGGAGAGACAAAGATGTGGGTTTGTGTAAATTATTGTCAGGGATTTTGTTCTTGGGTTGGATTACAGAAACTAAAAAGGAGGATGCTTGCGTAGATCAATGATAACTATGCCATGAGCCAAGGAGTAGGCTTAGTCCCGTTATGAATACCTTAAATTCAGGTTTAAAAAGTCCTGATGAGCCCGGCCAGCATGCTTCAGTGGTTGAGTGTCAATCTGTGAATCAGGAGATCATGGTTCCATTCCTGGTCAGGGCACATGCCTGGGTTGTGGGCTCCATCCCCAATAGGGGGCGTGCAGGAGGCAGCCGATCCATGAGTCTCTCTCATCATTGATGTTTCTATCCCTCTCTCCCTCTTCCTTCCTCTCTGAAAGCAATAAAAATATATTTTTTTAAAATTCTGATGAGCATAATGATGTGAGGGAAGTACAGCAAAGAGAACAGTGTGGCGTGGGAATGTGCTGTCAGGAGGCCGCAGGACTCCGCTGGGCGTGTTGAGTCTGTCGAACTATCCTGGGCACCGGGGCTTTGCTCTAGGTGAAAAGAGCCCAACCCTCATTTTATGTCCATCACAATATATTTGGATATTTAGGTTTAATATCTAACTTAATGAATATAAAATAATATAAAATAAAAGGTTATGTTTAGCATTCAAATATTAAGTATACTAGAGGCTCGGTGCACAAATTCTTGCACCAGTGGGGTCCCTTGGCCTGGCCTGCGGGATCAGGACGAAACTGGCTCTCCGACATCCCCCGAGGGGTTCTGGATTGTGAGAGGGCACAGGCCAGGCCAAGGGACCCCACCGGTTCACCATTGGGGCTGGGGAGGGACCCGGGATGTTGGCCGGCTGGGGAGGGACTGTGGGAGGGCTCCAGGGCGTGTCCAGCCAGACTCACTCAGTCCAGATCGGCCAGACCCAAGCAGCAAGCTAACCTACCGGTCAGAGCGTCTGCCCCCTGGTGGGCAGTGCACGTCATAGCGAGCGGTCGAGCAGCCTTAGGATATCATTAGCATAGTATGCTTTGATTGGTTGAACGGCTGACCGGTCACTAAGCATATTAGGCTTTTATTATACAGGACTGCATATTGCATATCCTTTATGTTGTGGTCATTTTGACATATTGGCATTTTGTAAATGAATAAAACTCCGCAGCAAGTCCTGCCAGTATCTTTGGTGAAGTTGATATTATACATACATTTGCTAAAGTATTTGACCGAAAACTCTTCCTTATTCACCTGTCTGTCTGTTCACCTACCTGCCCACCTACCATTCACCTGTCAGTGTTTGGGACATGGTAATAATAACAGTGTTTGAGAGTGTGAGGGCTAAAGAAAGAACGTTTCCTCTCACCGTCTAAGCTCTTCTAGCTGGGCTGATAATCACATTGAAGAAACAGATTAACAGGAGAAGACGCCCTACGTTTATTTTATGAGCACATTCGGGGCTGCCATGAGCACAGAGACCCAACGAAGCTTGGGCAGGCGAGGGTTGCATCCACGTGTGGCTGGGAGACACTCACGTGGGATGGAAAAGCCAGTGTTTGGGGAAAGACTGTTTGCGGCCTCTTGGACCACGGGACACGGCGCTGTGAACAGAGGGCCTGGCGCTCCTCCTGCGCATCACAGGAGCTCCCGGGACCTGCAGGACGCGGAGGGGGTCTTCCTTCCAGGACAGGTCCTCTGTCTGAAGTCCTTTTAGGCAGTTAGGGGAGTTCACGGGTTTCCTCCTGAGTCTTTTGTTCCTTAATAACCAGCTTGAGATCAGTATTCCAAAAGGCATATTGTGGGGGCCAGTTGCTTCCCTTCAAGAGCACCCCAACCCCATTCACTGTTGCACAAACCACAGCTGTCATTGCAGTGGACGTAGCGCTCCCTCTGCTGGTACAAAATGGTAACGCCACTCAGTGCTGTCAAGTCGCCCACCTCGAAGTCACCTCACTTTTGCATCTGTCTTAAAGGGCACACTTTTTTTCTAAAGTCAATTTATTTAAAGTTTTATAAATAAAAAAATTATTAAGAGAATGTAACAAAAGTAAGCGCAGGATGTTTTAGCGTTTCCTCATTCTTGGAAATGAAAACCTGCTGTAGGATTAACGTGAAAAACCTGTCTTGTCGGCGTCTTATAAAACTTTTAGAGAACACCTCTCTCTCCTCCCCTTTTGAATGTTTGCGTCTTGCAATTTGCATCTCCTCCACGCACGCCGGTCTGAACTTCCTGTTCATTTAAGACCGTTTCTTAGAAAGCAACGACACCGTTCCCTCAGACCTTCCAGTCCACTGGAGTCTAGACAGTGGAGAGCTCGCCACAAACTTCTCCCGAAACCCACTCACGTGGAATGTTGTGTGGACCAGCCTCACCCTGTAGCCCCTTAAAAACTTTTCTTGAGAGTGAAGGCCCTTTTTTGTCATCTTATTTTAATACCAATGCCTGACGAGATCCAGTTTTACTATTTTTAAAGCTAAACGTTTTTATAAAAACGTTTTTTATAAAAAAGTAGTAAAACATAAACTGTTAGCTAGCCCAGCATCTATCTTCCCTTTCCCTCAGAAAAGAGGGCAACAGAGAGACAGAAAATGTACTTAAAATAACCAGAGAGGAAATGTAAGGAACAATTGGAGACTAAGTATCCCATGTCCATAACGTAGGAGCTCGTTTCTGGTTGGCTTTCTGGTCACTTTTGACGTGGGAAGTGGGAAGGGAGAGGAAGACGAGCAGCATGTGGGTGGTCATTGCCTCCAGGGGGACAGTGACAGCGTGTGGGGGGACAGTGACAGCGTGTGGGGGGACAGTGACAGCGTGTGGGGGGACAGTGACAGCGTGTGGGGGGACAGTGACAGCGTGTGGGGGGACAGTGACAGCGTGTGGGGGGACAGTGACTGACAGCGTGTGGGGGGACAGTGACTGACAGCGTGTGGGGGGACAGTGACAGCGTGTGGGGGGACAGTGACAGCGTGTGGGGGGACAGTGACTGACAGCGTGTGGGGGGGACAGTGACAGCGTGTGGGGGGACAGTGACTGACAGCGTGTGGGGGGACAGTGACAGCGTGTGGGGGGACAGTGACAGCGTGTGGGGGGACAGTGACTGACAGCGTGTGGGGGGACAGTGACAGCGTGTGGGGGGACAGTGACTGACAGCGTGTGGGGGGACAGTGACAGCGTGTGGGGGGACAGTGACTGACAGCGTGTGGGGGGACAGTGACAGCGTGTGGGGGGACAGTGACAGCGTGTGGGGGGACAGTGACTGACAGCGTGTGGGGGGGACAGTGACAGCGTGTGGGGGGACAGTGACAGCATGTGTGGGGGACAGTGACTGACAGCGTGTGGGGGGACAGTGACTGACAGCGTGTGGGGGGGACAGTGACAACGTGTGGGGGGGACAGTGACAGCGTGTGGGGGGACAGTGACAGCGTGTGGGGGGACAGTGACAGCGTGTGTGGGGGACAGTGACAGCGTGTGGGGGGACAGTGACAGCGTGTGGGGGGACAGTGACAGCGTGTGTGGGGGACAGTGACAGCGTGTGGGGGGACAGTGACAGCGTGTGTGGGGGACAGTGACAGCGTGTGGGGGGACAGTGACAGCGTGTGGGGGGACAGTGACAGCGTGTGTGGGGGACAGTGACAGCGTGTGTGGGGGACAGTGACAGCGTGTGGGGGGACAGTGACAGCGTGTGTGGGGGACAGTGACAGCGTGTGGGGGGACAGTGACAGCGTGTGGGGGGACAGTGACAGCGTGTGTGGGGGACAGTGAAAGCGTGTGTGGGGGGACAGTGACAGCATGTGTGGGGGGGACAGTGACAGCGTGTGGGGGGACAGTGACTGGCAGCGTGTGAGGGGGACAATGACAGCGTGTGGGGGGGACAGTGACTGACAGCGTGTGGGGGGGACAATGACAGCGTGTGGGGGGGACAGTGACTGACAGCGTGTGGGGGGGACAGTGACAGTGTGTGTGGGGGGACAGTGACAGCGTGTGTGGGGGACAGTGACAGCATGTGGGGGGACAGTGACAGCGTGTGTGGGGGACAGTGACAGCGTGTGGGGGGACAGTGACAGCGTGTGGGGGGACAGTGACAGCGTGTGTGGGGGGACAGTGACAGCGTGTGGGGGGACAGTGACAGCGTGTGGGGGGACAGTGACAGCATGTGGGGGGACAGTGACAGCGTGTGTGGGGGACAGTGACAGCGTGTGGGGGGACAGTGACAGCGTGTGGGGGGACAGTGACAGCGTGTGGGGGGGACAGTGACTGACAGCGTGTGGGGGGGACAATGACAGCGTGTGGGGGGGACAGTGACTGACAGCGTGTGGGGGGGACAGTGACAGTGTGTGTGGGGGGACAGTGACAGCGTGTGTGGGGGACAGTGACAGCGTGTGGGGGGGACAGTGACTGACAGCGTGTGGGGGGGACAGTGACAGTGTGTGTGGGGGGACAATGACAGCGTGTGGGGGGGACAGTGACTGACAGCGTGTGGGGGGGACAATGACAGCGTGTGGGGGGGACAGTGACTGGCAGCGTGTGAGGGGGACAATGACAGCGTGTGGGGGGGACAGTGACTGACAGCGTGTGGGGGGGACAGTGACTGACAGCGTGTGGGGGGGACAATGACAGCGTGTGGGGGGGACAGTGACTGACAGCGTGTGGGGGGGACAGTGACAGTGTGTGTGGGGGGACAGTGACAGCGTGTGTGGGGGACAGTGACAGCGTGTGGGGGGACAGTGACAGCATGTGGGGGGACAGTGACAGCGTGTGTGGGGGACAGTGACAGCGTGTGGGGGGACAGTGACAGCGTGTGGGGGGACAGTGACAGCGTGTGGGGGGGACAGTGACTGACAGCGTGTGGGGGGGACAATGACAGCGTGTGGGGGGGACAGTGACTGACAGCGTGTGGGGGGGACAGTGACAGTGTGTGTGGGGGGACAGTGACAGCGTGTGTGGGGGACAGTGACAGCGTGTGGGGGGGACAGTGACTGGCAGCGTGTGAGGGGGACAATGACAGCGTGTGGGGGGGACAGTGACTGACAGCGTGTGGGGGGGACAGTGACAGTGTGTGTGGGGGGACAGTGACAGCGTGTGTGGGGGACAGTGACAGCGTGTGGGGGGGACAGTGACTGGCAGCGTGTGAGGGGGACAATGACAGCGTGTGGGGGGGACAGTGACTGACAGCGTGTGGGGGGGACAATGACAGCGTGTGGGGGGGAGAGTGACTGACAGCGTGTGGGGGGGACAGTGACAGTGTGTGGGGGGACAGTGACAGCGTGTGGGGGGACAGTGACAGCGTGTGTGGGGGACAGTGACAGCGTGTGGGGGGACAGTGACAGCGTGTGTGGGGGACAGTGACAGCGTGTGTGGGGGGACAGTGACTGGCAGCGTGTGGGGGGGACAGTGACAGTGTGTGTGGGGGGACAGTGACAGCGTGTGTGGGGGACAGTGACAGCGTGTGGGGGGACAGTGACTGGCAGCGTGTGAGGGGGACAATGACAGCGTGTGGGGGGGACAGTGACTGGCAGCGTGTGGGGGGGACAATGACAGCGTGTGGGGGGGACAGTGACTGGCAGCGTGTGGGGGGGACAATGACAGCGTGTGGGGGGGACAGTGACTGGCAGCGTGTGGGGGGGACAATGACAGCGTGTGGGGGGGACAGTGACTGGCAGCGTGTGGGGGGGACAATGACAGCGTGTGGGGGGGACAGTGACTGGCAGCGTGTGGGGGGGACAATGACAGCGTGTGGGGGGGACAGTGACTGGCAGCGTGTGAGGGGGACAATGACAGCGTGTGGGGGGGACAGTGACTGACAGCGTGTGAGGGGGACAATGACAGCGTGTGGGGGGGACAGTGACTGACAGCGTGTGGGGGGGACAGTGACAGTGTGTGTGGGGGGACAGTGACAGCGTGTGGGGGGACAGTGACAGCGTGTGGGGGGACAGTGACAGCGTGTGTGGGGGACAGTGACAGCGTGTGGGGGGGACAGTGACTGGCAGCGTGTGGGGGGGACAATGACAGCGTGTGGGGGGGACAGTGACTGGCAGCGTGTGAGGGGGACAATGACAGCGTGTGGGGGGGACAGTGACTGACAGCGTGTGAGGGGGACAATGACAGCGTGTGGGGGGGACAGTGACTGACAGCGTGTGGGGGGGACAGTGACAGTGTGTGTGGGGGGACAGTGACAGCGTGTGGGGGGACAGTGACAGCGTGTGGGGGGACAGTGACAGCGTGTGTGGGGGACAGTGACAGCGTGTGTGGGGGGACAGTGACAGCATGTGTGGGGGGACAGTGACTGGCAGCGTGTGAGGGGGACAATGACAGCGTGTGGGGGGACAGTGACTGACAGCGTGTGGGGGGGACAATGACAGCGTGTGGGGGGGACAGTGACTGACAGCGTGTGGGGGGGACAATGACAGCGTGTGGGGGGGACAGTGACTGACAGCGTGTGGGGGGGACAGTGACAGTGTGTGTGGGGGGACAGTGACAGCGTGTGTGGGGGGACAGTGACAGCGTGTGTGGGGGGACAGTGACAGCGTGTGTGGGGGGACAGTGACAGCGTGTGTGGGGACAGTGACAGCGTGTGGGGGGACAGTGACAGCGTGTGTGGGGGACAGTGACAGCGTGTGTGGGGACAGTGACAGCGTGTGTGGGGGGACAGTGACAGCGTGTGTGGGGGGACAGTGACAGCGTGTGTGGGGGGACAGTGACAGCGTGTGTGGGGGGACAGTGACAGCGTGTGTGGGGACAGTGACAGCGTGTGTGGGGGACAGTGACAGCGTGTGGGGGGACAGTGACTGACAGCGTGTGGGGGGGACAATGACAGCGTGTGGGGGGACAGTGACTGACAGCGTGTGGGGGGGACAATGACAGCGTGTGGGGGGGACAGTGACTGACAGCGTGTGGGGGGGACAATGACAGCGTGTGGGGGGGACAGTGACTGACAGCGTGTGGGGGGGACAATGACAGCGTGTGGGGGGGACAGTGACTGACAGCGTGTGAGGGGGACAATGACAGCGTGTGGGGGGGACAGTGACTGGCAGCGTGTGGGGGGGACAATGACAGCGTGTGGGGGGACAGTGACAGCATGTGGGGGGACAGTGACAGCGTGTGGGGGGGACAGTGACAGCGTGTGGGGGGACAGTGACAGCATGTGGGGGGACAGTGACAGCGTGTGGGGGGACAGTGACTGGCAGCGTGTGGGGGGGACAATGACAGCGTGTGGGGGGACAGTGACAGCATGTGGGGGGACAGTGACAGCGTGTGGGGGGGACAGTGACAGCGTGTGGGGGGACAGTGACAGCGTGTGGGGGGACAGTGACAGCATGTGGGGGGACAGTGACAGCGTGTGGGGGGGACAGTGACAGTGTGTGTGGGGGGACAGTGACAGCGTGTGTGGGGGACAGTGACAGCGTGTGGGGGGACAGTGACAGCATGTGGGGGGACAGTGACAGCGTGTGTGGGGGACAGTGACAGCGTGTGGGGGGACAGTGACAGCGTGTGGGGGGACAGTGACAGCGTGTGGGGGGGACAGTGACTGACAGCGTGTGGGGGGGACAATGACAGCGTGTGTGGGGGACAGTGACAGCGTGTGTGGGGGACAGTGACAGCGTGTGTGGGGGACAGTGACAGCGTGTGGGGGGACAGTGACAGCATGTGGGGGGACAGTGACAGCGTGTGTGGGGGACAGTGACAGCGTGTGGGGGGACAGTGACAGCGTGTGGGGGGACAGTGACAGCGTGTGGGGGGACAGTGACAGCGTGTGTGGGGGACAGTGACAGCGTGTGGGGGGACAGTGACAGCATGTGGGGGGACAGTGACAGCGTGTGTGGGGGACAGTGACAGCGTGTGGGGGGACAGTGACAGCGTGTGGGGGGGACAGTGACTGACAGCGTGTGGGGGGGACAGTGACAGCGTGTGTGGGGGGACAGTGACAGCGTGTGTGGGGGGACAGTGACAGCGTGTGGGGGGGACAGTGACAGCGTGTGTGGGGGGGACAGTGACAGCGTGTGTGGGGGGACAGTGACAGCGTGTGTGGGGGGACAGTGACAGCGTGTGTGGGGACAGTGACAGCGTGTGTGGGGGACAGTGACAGCGCGTGTGGGGGGACAGTGACAGCATGTGTGGGGGACAGTGACTGGCAGCGTGTGGGGGGACAGTGACTGACAGCGTGTGGGGGGGACAGTGACAACGTGTGGGGGGGACAGTGACAGCGTGTGTGGGGGGGACAGTGACAGCGTGTGTGGGGGGACAGTGACAGCGTGTGTGGGGGGACAGTGACAGCGTGTGTGGGGACAGTGACAGCGTGTGTGGGGGACAGTGACAGCGTGTGTGGGGGGACAGTGACTGGCAGCGTGTGAGGGGGACAATGACAGCGTGTGGGGGGACAGTGACTGACAGCGTGTGGGGGGGACAATGACAGCGTGTGGGGGGGACAGTGACTGACAGCGTGTGGGGGGGACAATGACAGCGTGTGGGGGGGACAGTGACTGACAGCGTGTGGGGGGGACAGTGACAGTGTGTGTGGGGGGACAGTGACAGCGTGTGTGGGGGACAGTGACAGCGTGTGGGGGGACAGTGACAGCGTGTGTGGGGGGGACAGTGACAGCATGTGTGGGGGGACAGTGACTGGCAGCGTGTGAGGGGGACAATGACAGCGTGTGGGGGGACAGTGACTGACAGCGTGTGGGGGGGACAATGACAGCGTGTGGGGGGGACAGTGACTGACAGCGTGTGGGGGGGACAATGACAGCGTGTGGGGGGGACAGTGACTGACAGCGTGTGGGGGGGACAGTGACAGTGTGTGTGGGGGGACAGTGACAGCGTGTGTGGGGGACAGTGACAGCGTGTGGGGGGGACAATGACAGCGTGTGGGGGGGACAGTGACTGACAGCGTGTGGGGGGGACAGTGACAGTGTGTGTGGGGGGACAGTGACAGCGTGTGTGGGGGACAGTGACAGCGTGTGGGGGGGACAATGACAGCGTGTGGGGGGGACAGTGACTGACAGCGTGTGGGGGGGACAGTGACAGCGTGTGGGGGGACAGTGACAGCGTGTGGGGGGACAGTGACAGCGTGTGTGGGGGACAGTGACAGCGTGTGTGGGGGGACAGTGACAGCATGTGTGGGGGGACAGTGACTGGCAGCGTGTGAGGGGGACAATGACAGCGTGTGGGGGGACAGTGACTGACAGCGTGTGGGGGGGACAATGACAGCGTGTGGGGGGGACAGTGACAGTGTGTGTGGGGGGACAGTGACAGCGTGTGTGGGGGACAGTGACAGTGTGTGTGGGGGGACAGTGACAGCGTGTGTGGGGGACAGTGACAGCGTGTGGGGGGACAGTGACAGCATGTGGGGGGACAGTGACTGGCAGCGTGTGAGGGGGACAATGACAGCGTGTGGGGGGGACAGTGACTGACAGCGTGTGGGGGGGACAGTGACAGTGTGTGTGGGGGGACAGTGACAGCGTGTGTGGGGGACAGTGACAGCGTGTGGGGGGACAGTGACTGGCAGCGTGTGAGGGGGACAATGACAGCGTGTGGGGGGGACAGTGACTGACAGCGTGTGGGGGGGACAATGACAGCGTGTGGGGGGGACAGTGACTGACAGCGTGTGTGGGGGACAGTGACAGCGTGTGGGGGGACAGTGACAGCATGTGGGGGGACAGTGACTGGCAGCGTGTGAGGGGGACAATGACAGCGTGTGGGGGGGACAGTGACTGACAGCGTGTGGGGGGGACAGTGACAGCGTGTGGGGGGGACAGTGACTGACAGCGTGTGGGGGGGACAGTGACAGTGTGTGTGGGGGGACAGTGACAGCGTGTGTGGGGGACAGTGACAGCGTGTGGGGGGACAGTGACAGCATGTGGGGGGACAGTGACAGCGTGTGTGGGGGACAGTGACAGCGTGTGGGGGGACAGTGACAGCGTGTGGGGGGACAGTGACAGCGTGTGGGGGGGACAGTGACTGACAGCGTGTGGGGGGGACAATGACAGCGTGTGGGGGGGACAGTGACTGACAGCGTGTGGGGGGGACAGTGACAGTGTGTGTGGGGGGACAGTGACAGCGTGTGTGGGGGACAGTGACAGCGTGTGGGGGGGACAGTGACTGGCAGCGTGTGAGGGGGACAATGACAGCGTGTGGGGGGGACAGTGACTGACAGCGTGTGGGGGGGACAATGACAGCGTGTGGGGGGGACAGTGACTGGCAGCGTGTGAGGGGGACAATGACAGCGTGTGGGGGGGACAGTGACTGACAGCGTGTGGGGGGGACAATGACAGCGTGTGGGGGGGACAGTGACTGACAGCGTGTGGGGGGGACAGTGACAGTGTGTGGGGGGACAGTGACAGCGTGTGGGGGGACAGTGACAGCGTGTGTGGGGGACAGTGACAGCGTGTGGGGGGACAGTGACAGCGTGTGGGGGGACAGTGACAGCGTGTGTGGGGGACAGTGACAGCGTGTGTGGGGGGACAGTGACAGCATGTGTGGGGGGACAGTGACTGGCAGCGTGTGAGGGGGACAATGACAGCGTGTGGGGGGGACAGTGACTGACAGCGTGTGGGGGGGACAGTGACAGTGTGTGTGGGGGGACAGTGACAGCGTGTGTGGGGGACAGTGACAGCGTGCGGGGGGACAGTGACAGCATGTGGGGGGACAGTGACAGCGTGTGTGGGGGGACAGTGACTGGCAGCGTGTGAGGGGGACAATGACAGCGTGTGGGGGGGACAGTGACTGGCAGCGTGTGAGGGGGACAATGACAGCGTGTGGGGGTGACAGTGACTGACAGCGTGTGAGGGAGACAATGACAGCGTGTGGGGGGGACAGTGACTGACAGCGTGTGGGGGGGACAATGACAGCGTGTGGGGGGGACAGTGACTGACAGCGTGTGGGGGGGACAGTGACAGTGTGTGTGGGGGGACAGTGACAGCGTGTGTGGGGGACAGTGACAGCGTGTGGGGGGACAGTGACAGCGTGTGGGGGGACAGTGACAGCGTGTGTGGGGGACAGTGACAGCGTGTGTGGGGGGACAGTGACAGCATGTGTGGGGGGACAGTGACAGCGTGTGGGGGGGACAGTGACTGACAGCGTGTGGGGGGGACAATGACAGCGTGTGGGGGGGACAGTGACTGACAGCGTGTGGGGGGGACAGTGACAGCATGTGTGGGGGGACAGTGACTGGCAGCGTGTGAGGGGGACAATGACAGCGTGTGGGGGGACAGTGACAGCATGTGTGGGGGGACAGTGACTGGCAGCGTGTGAGGGGGACAATGACAGCGTGTGGGGGGACAGTGACAGTGTGTGGGGGGACAGTGACAGCGTGTGGGGGGACAGTGACAGCGTGTGTGGGGGGACAGTGACTGGCAGCGTGTGAGGGGGACAATGACAGCGTGTGAGGGGGACAGTGACTGACAGCGTGTGGGGGGGACAGTGACAGCATGTGTGGGGGGACAGTGACTGGCAGCGTGTGAGGGGGACAATGACAGCGTGTGAGGGGGACAATGACAGCGTGTGGGGGGACAGTGACAGCATGTGTGGGGGGACAGTGACTGGCAGCGTGTGAGGGGGACAATGACAGCGTGTGGGGGGACAGTGACAGCGTGTGTGGGGGACAGTGACAGCGTGTGTGGGGGACAGTGACAGCGTGTGGGGGGACAGTGACAGCGTGTGGGGGGACAGTGACAGCGTGTGTGGGGGACAGTGACAGCGTGTGGGGGGACAGTGACAGCGTGTGGGGGGGACAGTGACTGACAGCGTGTGGGGGGGACAGTGACAGTGTGTGTGGGGGGACAGTGACAGCGTGTGTGGGGGGACAGTGACAGCGTGTGGGGGGGACAGTGACAGCGTGTGTGGGGGGGACAGTGACAGCGTGTGTGGGGGGACAGTGACAGCGTGTGTGGGGGGACAGTGACAGCGTGTGTGGGGACAGTGACAGCGTGTGTGGGGGGACAGTGACAGCGTGTGTGGGGGGACAGTGACAGCGTGTGAGGGGGACAATGACAGCGTGTGGGGGGACAGTGACAGCGTGTGTGGGGGACAGTGACAGCGTGTGTGGGGGACAGTGACAGCGCGTGTGGGGGGACAGTGACAGCATGTGTGGGGGACAGTGACTGGCAGCGTGTGGGGGGACAGTGACTGACAGCGTGTGGGGGGGACAGTGACAACGTGTGGGGGGGACAGTGACAGCGTGTGTGGGGGGGACAGTGACAGCGTGTGTGGGGGGACAGTGACAGCGTGTGTGGGGGGACAGTGACAGCGTGTGTGGGGACAGTGACAGCGTGTGTGGGGGACAGTGACAGCGTGTGTGGGGAGACAGTGACTGGCAGCGTGTGAGGGGGACAATGACAGCGTGTGGGGGGACAGTGACTGACAGCGTGTGTGGGGGACAATGACAGCGTGTGGGGGGGACAGTGACTGACAGCGTGTGAGGGGGACAATGACAGCGTGTGGGGGGGACAGTGACTGACAGCGTGTGGGGGGGACAATGACAGCGTGTGGGGGGGACAGTGACTGACAGCGTGTGGGGGGGACAGTGACAGTGTGTGTGGGGGGACAGTGACAGCGTGTGTGGGGGACAGTGACAGCGTGTGGGGGGACAGTGACAGCGTGTGGGGGGACAGTGACAGCGTGTGTGGGGGACAGTGACAGCGTGTGTGGGGGGACAGTGACAGCATGTGTGGGGGGACAGTGACTGGCAGCGTGTGAGGGGGACAATGACAGCGTGTGGGGGGACAGTGACTGACAGCGTGTGGGGGACAGTGACAGTGTGTGTGGGGGGACAATGACAGCGTGTGGGGGGGACAGTGACTGACAGCGTGTGGGGGGGACAATGACAGCGTGTGGGGGGGACAGTGACTGACAGCGTGTGGGGGGGACAGTGACAGTGTGTGTGGGGGGACAGTGACAGCGTGTGTGGGGGACAGTGACAGCGTGTGGGGGGACAGTGACAGCATGTGGGGGGACAGTGACTGGCAGCGTGTGAGGGGGACAATGACAGCGTGTGGGGGGGACAGTGACTGACAGCGTGTGGGGGGGACAATGACAGCGTGTGGGGGGGACAGTGACTGACAGCGTGTGGGGGGGACAGTGACAGTGTGTGTGGGGGGACAGTGACAGCGTGTGTGGGGGACAGTGACAGCGTGTGGGGGGACAGTGACAGCATGTGGGGGGACAGTGACTGGCAGCGTGTGAGGGGGACAATGACAGCGTGTGGGGGGGACAGTGACTGACAGCGTGTGAGGGAGACAATGACAGCGTGTGGGGGGGACAGTGACTGACAGCGTGTGGGGGGACAGTGACAGTGTGTGTGGGGGGACAGTGACAGCGTGTGTGGGGGACAGTGACAGCGTGTGGGGGGGACAATGACAGCGTGTGGGGGGGACAGTGACTGGCAGCGTGTGAGGGAGACAATGACAGCGTGTGGGGGGGACAGTGACTGACAGCGTGTGGGGGGACAGTGACAGTGTGTGTGGGGGACAGTGACAGCGTGTGGGGGGGACAGTGACTGGCAGCGTGTGAGGGGGACAATGACAGCGTGTGGGGGGGACAGTGACTGACAGCGTGTGAGGGAGACAATGACAGCGTGTGGGGGGGACAGTGACTGACAGCGTGTGGGGGGACAGTGACAGTGTGTGTGGGGGGACAGTGACAGCGTGTGTGGGGGACAGTGACAGCGCGTGGGGGTGACAATGACAGCGTGTGGGGGGGACAGTGACAGCGTGTGGGGGGGACAGTGACAGCGTGTGGGGGGGACAATGACAGCGTGTGAGGGAGACAATGACAGCGTGTGGGGGGGACAGTGACTGACAGCGTGTGGGGGGGACAATGACAGCGTGTGGGGGGGACAGTGACAGCGTGTGTGGGGGACAGTGACAGCGTGTGGGGGGGACAATGACAGCGTGTGAGGGAGACAATGACAGCGTGTGGGGGGGACAGTGACTGACAGCGTGTGGGGGGGACAATGACAGCGTGTGGGGGGGACAGTGACTGACAGCGTGTGGGGGGACAGTGACAGCGTGTGGGGGGGACAGTGACTGACAGCGTGTGAGGGAGACAATGACAGCGTGTGGGGGGGACAGTGACTGACAGCGTGTGGGGGGGACAATGACAGCGTGTGGGGGGGACAGTGACTGACAGCGTGTGTGGGGGACAGTGACAGCGTGTGGGGGGGACAATGACAGCGTGTGGGGGGGACAGTGACAGCGTGTGGGGGGGACAGTGACTGACAGCGTGTGGGGGGGACAATGACAGCGTGTGGGGGGGACAGTGACAGCGTGTGTGGGGGACAGTGACAGCGTGTGGGGGGGACAGTGACTGACAGCGTGTGTGGGGGACAGTGACAGCGTGTGGGGGGGACAGTGACAGCGTGTGTGGGGGACAGTGACTGACAGCGTGTGGGGGGACAGTGACAGTGTGTGTGGGGGGACAGTGACAGCGTGTGTGGGGGACAGTGACAGCGTGTGGGGGGGACAATGACAGCGTGTGGGGGGGACAGTGACAGCGTGTGTGGGGGACAGTGACAGCGTGTGGGGGGGACAATGACAGCGTGTGAGGGAGACAATGACAGCGTGTGGGGGGGACAGTGACTGACAGCGTGTGGGGGGGACAATGACAGCGTGTGGGGGGGACAGTGACTGACAGCGTGTGGGGGGACAGTGACAGCGTGTGTGGGGGGACAGTGACAGCGTGTGTGGGGGACAGTGACAGCGTGTGGGGGGACAGTGACAGCGTGTGGGGGGACAGTGACAGCGTGTGTGGGGGACAGTGACAGCGTGTGTGGGGGGACAGTGACAGCATGTGTGGGGGGGACAGTGACAGCGTGTGTGGGGGACAGTGACAGCGTGTGGGGGGACAGTGACAGCGTGTGGGGGGGACAGTGACAGCGTGTGGGGGGACAGTGACAGCGTGTGGGGGGACAGTGACAGCGTGTGGGGGGACAGTGACAGCGTGTGGGGGGGACAGTGACAGCGTGTGTGGGGGACAGTGACAGCGTGTGGGGGGACAGTGACAGCGTGTGGGGGGACAGTGACAGCGTGTGTGGGGGACAGTGACAGCGTGTGTGGGGGGACAGTGACAGCATGTGTGGGGGGACAGTGACTGGCAGCGTGTGAGGGGGACAATGACAGCGTGTGGGGGGGACAGTGACAGCGTGTGTGGGGGACAGTGACAGCGTGTGGGGGGGACAGTGACTGGCAGCGTGTGAGGGGGACAATGACAGCGTGTGGGGGGGACAGTGACAGCGTGTGTGGGGGACAGTGACTGGCAGCGTGTGAGGGGGACAATGACAGCGTGTGGGGGGGACAGTGACAGCGTGTGTGGGGGACAGTGACAGCGTGTGGGGGGGACAGTGACTGGCAGCGTGTGAGGGGGACAATGACAGCGTGTGGGGGGGACAGTGACAGCGTGTGTGGGGGACAGTGACAGCGTGTGGGGGGGACAGTGACTGGCAGCGTGTGAGGGGGACAATGACAGCGTGTGGGGGGGACAGTGACAGCGTGTGTGGGGGACAGTGACAGCGTGTGGGGGGACAGTGACAGCGTGTGTGGGGGACAGTGACAGCGTGTGTGGGGGACAGTGACAGCGTGTGGGGGGGACAGTGACTGGCAGCGTGTGAGGGGGACAATGACAGCGTGTGGGGGGGACAGTGACAGCGTGTGTGGGGGACAGTGACAGCGTGTGGGGGGACAGTGACAGCGTGTGTGGGGGACAGTGACAGCGTGTGGGGGGACAGTGACAGCGTGTGTGGGGGACAGTGACAGCGTGTGGGGGGACAGTGACAGCGTGTGGGGGGACAGTGACAGCGTGTGTGGGGGACAGTGACAGCGTGTGTGGGGGGACAGTGACAGCATGTGTGGGGGGACAGTGACTGGCAGCGTGTGAGGGGGACAATGACAGCGTGTGGGGGGACAGTGACAGCGTGTGTGGGGGACAGTGACAGCGTGTGGGGGGACAGTGACAGCGTGTGGGGGGACAGTGACAGCGTGTGTGGGGGACAGTGACAGCGTGTGTGGGGGGACAGTGACAGCATGTGTGGGGGGACAGTGACTGGCAGCGTGTGAGGGGGACAATGACAGCGTGTGGGGGGGACAGTGACTGACAGCGTGTGGGGGGGACAGTGACAGTGTGTGTGGGGGGACAGTGACAGCGTGTGTGGGGGACAGTGACAGCGTGTGGGGGGGACAATGACAGCGTGTGGGGGGGACAGTGACTGACAGCGTGTGGGGGGGACAGTGACAGTGTGTGTGGGGGGACAGTGACAGCGTGTGTGGGGGACAGTGACAGCGTGTGGGGGGGACAATGACAGCGTGTGGGGGGGACAATGACAGCGTGTGGGGGGGACAGTGACTGACAGCGTGTGGGGGGGACAGTGACAGTGTGTGTGGGGGGACAGTGACAGCGTGTGGGGGGGACAATGACAGCGTGTGGGGGGGACAGTGACTGACAGCGTGTGAGGGGGACAATGACAGCGTGTGGGGGGACAGTGACTGACAGCGTGTGGGGGGGACAATGACAGCGTGTGGGGGGGACAGTGACTGGCAGCGTGTGAGGGAGACAATGACAGCGTGTGGGGGGACAGTGACTGACAGCGTGTGGGGGGGACAGTGACAGCGTGTGGGGGGGACAATGACAGCGTGTGGGGGGGACAATGACAGCGTGTGTGGGGGGACAGTGACTGACAGCGTGTGGGGGGGACAGTGACAGTGTGTGTGGGGGGACAGTGACAGCGTGTGGGGGGGACAATGACAGCGTGTGGGGGGGACAGTGACTGACAGCGTGTGAGGGGGACAATGACAGCGTGTGGGGGGACAGTGACTGACAGCGTGTGGGGGGGACAGTGACAGCGTGTGGGGGGGACAATGACAGCGTGTGGGGGGGACAGTGACTGACAGCGTGTGAGGGGGACAATGACAGCGTGTGGGGGGGACAATGACAGCGTGTGGGGGGGACAATGACAGCGTGTGGGGGGGACAGTGACTGACAGCGTGTGGGGGGGACAGTGACAGTGTGTGTGGGGGGACAATGACAGCGTGTGGGGGGGACAGTGACTGACAGCGTGTGAGGGGGACAATGACAGCGTGTGGGGGGGACAGTGACTGACAGCGTGTGGGGGGGACAGTGACAGCGTGTGTGGGGGGACAGTGACAGCGTGTGTGGGGGACAGTGACAGCATGTGTGGGGGGACAGTGACAGCGTGTGGGGGGGACAGTGACTGACAGCGTGTGGGGGGACAGTGACAGCGTGTGGGGGGACAGTGACAGCGTGTGTGGGGGCAGTGACAGCGTGTGGGGGGACAGTGACAGCGTGTGTGGGGGACAGTGACAGCGTGTGTGGGGGCAGTGACAGCATGTGGGGGGGACAGTGACTGACAGCGTGTGGGGGGACAGTGACAGCGTGTGGGGGGACAGTGACAGCGTGTGTGGGGGCAGTGACAGCGTGTGGGGGGACAGTGACAGCGTGTGGGGGGACAGTGACAGCGTGTGTGGGGGACAGTGACAGCGTGTGTTGGGGACAGTGACAGCGTGTGGGGGGACAGTGACAGCGTGTGGGGGGACAGTGACAGCGTGTGTGGGGACAGTGACAGCGTGTGTGGGGGACAGTGACAGCGTGTGGGGGGACAGTGACAGCGTGTGGGGGGACAGTGACAGCCTGTGTGGGGGGACAGTGACAGCGTGTGTGGGGACAGTGACAGCGTGTGGGGGGACAGTGACAGCGTGTGTGGGGGGACAGTGACAGCGTGTGTGGGGGCAGTGACAGCGTGTGGGGGGACAGTGACAGCGTGTGTTGGGGACAGTGACAGCGTGTGTGGGGGACAGTGACAGCGTGTGGGGGGACAGTGACAGCGTGTGGGGGGACAGTGACAGCGTGTGTGGGGACAGTGACAGCGTGTGTGGGGGACAGTGACAGCGTGTGGGGGGACAGTGACAGCGTGTGGGGGGACAGTGACAGCGTGTGTGGGGACAGTGACAGCGTGTGGGGGGACAGTGACAGCGTGTGGGGGGACAGTGACAGCGTGTGTGGGGGGACAGTGACAGCGTGTGTGGGGACAGTGACAGCGTGTGGGGGGACAGTGACAGCGTGTGGGGGGACAGTGACAGCGTGTGTGGGGGGACAGTGACAGCGTGTGGGGGGACAGTGACAGCGTGTGGGGGGGCAGTGACAGCGTGTGGGGGGACAGTGACAGCGTGTGGGGGGACAGTGACAGCGTGTGTGGGGGGACAGTGACAGCATGTGGGGGGACAGTGACAGCGTGTGGGGGGCAGTGACAGCGTGTGTGGGGGGCAGTGACAGCGTGTGGGGGGACAGTGACAGCGTGTGTCGGGGACAGTGACTGGCAGCGTGTCGGGGGGCATAGAAAGCCTCCCTGACGGGGACACAGGGGGAAGGCTGAATGACTGACCAGGCATGGGAACACCCCGGGGGTATAATGTCAGTCAGAGGGAGTGAGGAGTTCTCTCTAAAGGCGGGACAAGCCAGGAGGGATTAGGGAGGAGGCCGAGGGGGTGGCCGAAAAGGGTGGGGCCCCATCTGAAAGCCGTTCCACCGGAGTTTGGGTTGGAGTTAAATTCGAACTCGAGGGAGTCACGGATCTTACGCAGAGCAGAGGGCGAAGGGGGTCTGGTGTGTATTAGAAACCATCCCTGCCAGCTCGAGGCACAGTGTGTGGACGAGGTGGGGTGGTCTGGTAGGTGAACTGGGAGTACTCTGCAGGCTATTTCTTTGTCTTGCAGCACTCCCCAGTTCCCTTTTACACAGAACAGAACTGGTTTGCTCAAGATCAGACAGCAGAGAGGGGTGCTAGCTCAGAAAACCCCGAGATCAGGATTGGCTCGCTGGCGACCTTTGAAACTACGAATGTTCAATTAGACCCTCAGGAATCTTTTGAAAATGCTTGTGGCCTGGAACGCAAGCATGAGTCCTCAAAGCTCCCCAGGAGAGAGGTCCCCACCAGCTTCCGGCGCCAGAGAAGATTGCAGCCAGCTCCTTCCTGAGGCCTCATCCACTCTCCACAGGATCCGAGCTTGCCCGGTTTGAAATGGTAATGGCACCGGCCATCTCTGGTCCTGGGTGAAGGTGTCGGCTACCGAGGTCTAGTCTCAGCAGTTACTGAGGAAGCTGGCAGAGCAAACCTTGTCCAAGCGGATGTCTGATTAATCCTAGTTTAAAGGACGCCCTCCTCCAATGAACACCAGCAAGACCTGCTGACATAATTTATCAGCTCTCTGACTTGGGTTCACAGCCCAAGACTTTCTGCTATGGGGACGCTAATTATGCAGCTGTCAGTTGTTCATGACGAAGTAAAATGTTTCCGTGCTGAGTAATTACTCAGCTTCCCAATGTCCCTTATTTTCTGTTCTGAAGGGATAACGGGGAAGGAATGGGGGGAGAGAGTGAGGTTAACGCTGAAGCAAGTGTCCAGGCTGTTATCTGGTCTGCGTTGCAATGAGGAAAGACTTGTGATGAAAAGAGGTAGTTGCACTAAAAGGAAGTGGATGCTAAACACGAAAACCGCTTTTTTTTGAACACCCTCCCTGACTGACAGCCGCTCGGCCCTGGAGGCATCGAAGGACTCGGGGCTCCCCCGGTGCAGCCTCCTGCACGCTGTCACTTGCCCAAGAGGCCAGAACTGTTTCCTTGGGTACGATTGCTTTGCACCTGGTTTCAGGGCAAACGGAACTTTAGTCTTAGAAAGCAGAAACCCCTGCTGTGACAGGTGGCCCTCAAAATTCAGTCCCGAGGCCTCTTCCACCAGTTTCACCAGCCCCGGGCTCGGAGGCCCCAGAGAAGCTCCACGCGCCCGCTCAGTCTCCCTCCGTGTCGCCGAGGACTCCTCTACTCGGACCCGTCGATGGTTTACAGAGAAGATGGTAATCCGAAAGAATCAAAAGCATATCCTAGCTGATGGCCTCAACTTTTCGTGACTTTTAAAACAACTGTCTTACCTGTTTCTTTTTTAAATTACGATACCATTAATTATAGCACAGGAGTCTCACAGGCAGCCTGTAGACACCCCTGTCACCACCCCAGTGTTTGGGAGGTGGCTGGGTCTTAGTAAAGGGGGGGGGGGCGGGGGAGCAAAGGGAATCGGACATTCAGGCACCTGACGGACGGGGAGGCGGACCCGACACAGCCTGCTCCCCTCTCTTCCTCCGCCCCAGAGCGAACCTCACAGAACTTCATTTGTTTCTAACCCAGCCGCAAACCAGCAGCATCTGGGACGTTTCCGTGTTTGTTTTGTGTTAAAAGGGGTGCATATTAATGCAGAAAGTCAAATCGTATGAAAGAGTGTAAAATGAAAAGTGACCCTCTACCCCCGTCCGTCACTCCGAGAAGGCCTGGGGGTGCTTAATGCTGAATTAAAAGACCCCTCGGCCCCGCTCCAGACTTCATGAAGCACAATCCCCAGGGTCCTAGGGATTTGTATTTAAAGAAAACAAGCTGCCGACGTGGTTTTGATAGACGTTCAGGTTTGGGCGTGAGCCCCTTGGCTACATCGTATCTGAGACCCAACATTGTAGGGTTCAGTTTGCCAGCTGCCAACAGGACGGGCCCTGTGAGCAGACGTGACTTCTTCTTCACCCGCCTTCTCTCCGTCTTCAGCTGCTCCCTTCCCGCACTTTACATGTTTCCTTAACTCCTTGCCCCGCATGGTTGGGAGGCAGCGACTCATTCCATTAAAGCTTTTGGTTAACCCCGTAAACCAATCGATGTTAACGAACCTCTAGGCTGATGAGCATCCCACCTTTCCCTGCCTTATGCCACGGGGCCGGTCCCCTGAGGCTCCTGACGCCTGGGTGCAGTGCGGGCTCCTCGCCGAGCAAGCAGGCAGGCGCTGTAATCCAGCAGCGTCCAGACGGAGCCCACGGAACAAACATGTCCACGCTCACCACCACAGTGCTCGTCCGCGTATCTGAAAAAAGTAAAAAAAACATGGTTAAAATAAATATATTAATTGACACAAAAGAAATTACTGGGAATCTAAGTTTCAATTAGATAAAGTGGTTGTTAATCAGTGGCTAGGAGAGGGACGTTTATTTGATACAAACTATCCAGACCCAATTACTGCAGGACCGAGAGTCACCTCCCAGGCCCCGAGCTACCGAAACCACCCAAACCGGTGAAGGAACCCAGGCTTGGTCCCGTGACAGACAGTGACAATAAAAATGTGTGTCCAGGCCAAAGATAGGAAAGAGGAAACACGGAACTCAGGCCGGACCTGACCCTACAAGACAATTATACAGTCATTCTGTTTTGAATATACATGGCGTTCCTTCTATCACTTCAGAGAATGATTCTATTACTTTAAAAAATTCCTGTCTGGAGCGAGGGGCCAGGCAGTGTCCCTGCACCTGTTCATCTGTAGGAAACCTGGAGTGTAAGGGCTTAGCAACTCCCAGTTTTAAAGGGAAGCCTGGGTGCGTGTGCCGCCATCCTCGCCTGCAGGGAGCGTGTGCGATTGTGCATACACCTGTGTCCCTGTTTGGAGGACGGCTGAGGTGCAGTCACGCTGGGACCTGCGAGGAGCCCTGCTGCCCCTCACCAGCCCGTGCTCTGCAGGACAGACACCCTGAGGGGCCTCTGCTCCCACAGCCCTGTGCGTGGTGTGCTCTGAGCCTTGGCTCCTGGTCTGACATGGTCAGTGGGAGGCTGCAGGGCGTGCCTTCCTCTTGCTGCCCACTCTGCCCCTCACGGCGTCGGTCTTCTGATCCCTCTTGTTCACCCTGCAGCTGAGGAGTCACCAGTGCCTGTGACAGGCGGAACCCATCCCAATCCTCTCCTCTGCCCACATCAGCACTTTCCATTTAGTGCTCCAGGGAGCGGGTCTTAGAGATCCTGCAGACACAGTGTGATGCACCTGGGCACAGGGTACAGTGTGGAGGCTCCTGGGCATCGGGACACAGTGTGGAGGCACCTGGGCATCGGGGCACAGTGTGGAGGCACCTGGGCATCGGGGCACAGTGTGGAGGCATCTGGGCATCGGGACACAGTGTGGAGGCTCCTGGGCATCGGGGCACAGTGTGGAGGCACCTGGGCATCGGGGCACAGTGTGGAGGCATCTGGGCATCGGGACACAGTGTGGAGGCTCCTGGGCATCGGGGTACAGTGTGGAGGCTCCTGGGCATCGGGGTACAGTGTGGAGGCATCTGGGCATCGGGGCACAGTGTGGAGGCTCCTGGGCATCGGGACACAGTGTGGAGGCTCCTGGGCATCGGGACACAGTGTGGAGGCACCTGGGCATCGGGACACAGTGTGGAGGCACCTGGGCATCGGGACACAGTGTGGAGGCATCTGGGCATCGGGACACAGTGTGGAGGCATCTGGGCATCGGGGTACAGTGTGGAGGCCCCTGGGCATCGGGACACAGTGTGGAGGCTCCTGGGCATCGGGACACAGTGTGGAGGCTCCTGGGCATCGGGACACAGTGTGGAGGCACCTGGGCATCGGGACACAGTGTGGAGGCATCTGGGCATCGGGGCACAGTGTGGAGGCATCTGGGCATCGGGGCACAGTGTGGAGGCACCTGGGCATCGGGGTACAGTGTGGAGGCCCCTGGGCATCGGGGCACAGTGTGGAGGCTCCTGGGCATCGGGACACAGTGTGGAGGCACCTGGGCATCGGGACACAGTGTGGAGGCACCTGGGCATCGGGACACAGTGTGGAGGCATCTGGGCATCGGGACACAGTGTGGAGGCATCTGGGCATCGGGGTACAGTGTGGAGGCCCCTGGGCATCGGGACACAGTGTGGAGGCTCCTGGGCATCGGGACACAGTGTGGAGGCACCTGGGCATCGGGACACAGTGTGGAGGCATCTGGGCATCGGGGCACAGTGTGGAGGCTCCTGGGCATCGGGGCACAGTGTGGAGGCACCTGGGCATCGGGGCACAGTGTGGAGGCATCTGGGCATCGGGACACAGTGTGGAGGCATCTGGGCATCGGGGCACAGTGTGGAGGCTCCTGGGCATCGGGGTACAGTGTGGAGGCTCCTGGGCATCGGGGCACAGTGTGGAGGCATCTGGGCATCGGGGCACAGTGTGGAGGCTCCTGGGCATCGGGACACAGTGTGGAGGCACCTGGGCATCGGGACACAGTGTGGAGGCATCTGGGCATCGGGACACAGTGTGGAGGCATCTGGGCATCGGGGTACAGTGTGGAGGCCCCTGGGCATCGGGACACAGTGTGGAGGCTCCTGGGCATCGGGACACAGTGTGGAGGCTCCTGGGCATCGGGACACAGTGTGGAGGCACCTGGGCATCGGGACACAGTGTGGAGGCATCTGGGCATCGGGGCACAGTGTGGAGGCATCTGGGCATCGGGGCACAGTGTGGAGGCACCTGGGCATCGGGGTACAGTGTGGAGGCCCCTGGGCATCGGGGCACAGTGTGGAGGCTCCTGGGCATCGGGGCACAGTGTGGAGGCACCTGGGCATCGGGACACAGTGTGGAGGCACCTGGGCATCGGGACACAGTGTGGAGGCATCTGGGCATCGGGACACAGTGTGGAGGCATCTGGGCATCGGGGTACAGTGTGGAGGCCCCTGGGCATCGGGACACAGTGTGGAGGCATCTGGGCATCGGGACACAGTGTGGAGGCTCCTGGGCATCGGGACACAGTGTGGAGGCACCTGGGCATCGGGACACAGTGTGGAGGCATCTGGGCATCGGGGCACAGTGTGGAGGCATCTGGGCATCGGGGCACAGTGTGGAGGCACCTGGGCATCGGGGTACAGTGTGGAGGCCCCTGGGCATCGGGACACAGTGTGGAGGCCCCTGGGCATCGGGGTACAGTGTGGAGGCATCTGGGCATCGGGGTACAGTGTGGAGGCTCTTGGGCACTGGGACACAGTGTGGAGGCCCCTGGGCATCGGGACACAGTGTGGAGGCATCTGGGCATCGGGGTACAGTGTGGAGGCTCCTGGGCATCGGGGTACAGTGTGGAGGCTCCTGGGCATCGGGACACAGTGTGGAGGCATCTGCGCATCGGGACACAGTGTGGAGGCATCTGGGCATCGGGACACAGTGTGGAGGCCCCTGGGCATCGGGACACAGTGTGGAGGCCCCTGGGCATCGGGACACAGTGTGGAGGCCCCTGGGCATCGGGACACAGTGTGGAGGCTCCTGGGCATCGGGACACAGTGTGGAGGCTCCTGGGCATCGGGACACAGTGTGGAGGCATCTGGGCATCGGGACACAGTGTGGAGGCCCCTGGGCATCGGGACACAGTGTGGAGGCATCTGGGCATCGGGACACAGTGTGGAGGCTCCTGGGCATCGGGACACAGTGTGGAGGCATCTGGGCATCGGGGTACAATGTGGAGGCTCCTCGGCATCGGGACACAGTGTGGAGGCTCCTGGGCATCGGGACACAGTGTGGAGGCATCTGGGCATCGGGACACAGTGTGGAGGCATCTGGGCATCGGGGCACAGTGTGGAGGCACCTGGGCATCGGGGTACAGTGTGGAGGCCCCTGGGCATCGGGACACAGTGTGGAGGCTCCTGGGCATTGGGACACAGTGTGGAGGCATCTGGGCATCGGGACACAGTGTGGAGGCCCCTGGGCATCGGGACACAGTGTGGAGGCATCTGGGCATCGGGACACAGTGTGGAGGCCCCTGGGCATCGGGACACAGTGTGGAGGCTCCTGGGCATCGGGACACAGTGTGGAGGCTCCTGGGCATCGGGACACAGTGTGGAGGCATCTGGGCATCGGGGTACAGTGTGGAGGCTCCTCGGCATCGGGACACAGTGTGGAGGCTCTTGGGCACTGGGACACAGTGTGGAGGCCCCTGGGCATCGGGACACAGTGTGGAGGCTCCTGGGCATCGGGGTACAGTGTGGAGGCTCCTGGGCATCGGGACACAGTGTGGAGGCTCCTGGGCATCGGGACACAGTGTGGAGGCTCCTGGGCATCGGGACACAGTGTGGAGGCATCTGGGCACTGGGACATACTGTGCACAATGAGAAGTGTCCCAGCCATTGGGGAGGAAACAAGTAAATAACCAAGACCTCTGCGATACTGCGTTTAAAAAATTTTCTTTTTATAAACTGAAGTGTCAGTGAAATGAATTGGATGGATTCTAAGTGAGGACTGCAAATATTGCTCCAATAAGAGACCATCGAGGCTTTGTGCATGGTTTTGATGGAGCGGGAGATGATGTGATAAAGATGAAGGCTGGGCCTTCCCTGATCAGACACCTGGGCATCTGACAGGAACTTCCCCCGAGCCAGGAAGCTCTGCAAGCACGAAATCATCAGAAAGGAGGGCGAGGAGGAAGTGCCGGCCAAGTGAAAAGAGGAACAGGCCCCACCAGAGCAGGTTTAAAACGGACCCAGAGAGCAGTGGGGCGCCTGGCGTGCCGTCGAGGTAAGCGAACCCGCCTGTGCTGGTGAGAGCTGAGAGCCGAGCTCAGTTTAATAGTTGATGACTTTTTACCTCACCAGGCCCTGTCGGTGGCGGCCTTGGGTGGGGTGGGTGTGTTGCTGGTTCTTTGCAGGTGTGTCTGCTCACAAGCGTGAGGTTTGCTTGGCTGTTGCTTTGTTTCCAAACAGAAGGCAGGGTCTGACTTTGAAAATCCAGAAGTTTATCAACAAGTTGTGATTTTAAGACAAATGAAGAATTGTTGGGTAACCTGTTGGAACTATTTTCCCAAAAAACCCCAAAAAGTCTTCTTCCAGATTGGGCAAAGAGAAGCTTATTTAGGGTGAGACTATTTGGAAGGCTTTTGTTTAACGTGTTTTCATTTGACCAGGCCCTTGTGTATGTATTGCGAGTTTTTCCTGTTCACTTACTTTAAAGCAGTGGTTCTCAACCTGTGGGTCGCGACCCCTTTGGGGGTGGAACGACCCTTTCACAGGGGTCGCCTAAATACATCCTGCATATCAGATATTTACATTGCGATTCATAACAGTAGCAAAATTACAGTTATGAAGTAGCAACGAAAATAATTTTATGGTTGGGGGTCACCGCAACATGAGGAACTGTATTAAAGGGTCGCGGCATTAGGAAGGTTGAGAACCATTGCTTTAAAGAAAAGAAAGGGCGCGTTTATTTTCTTGTAGAAAGTCCTCTCTTGTCTGAGTGACACGTCTCTGACAAGCAGTTCTAACATTGGGGTGTCCTGCAATATCTGTTCTGCTCAGAGCAGCATCGATGGTCAAACACAGCCTCCTCTTGGGAACTGTGGGGTAACTCATGGCCCTCTGCAGCGACAAGAGTCATCCCCAGTGGGGGCAGGCCTGGCGCCTTCTAAAGAGCGGGTACATCTCAATCAATGTCTAAAATTCAGCTCACATATGCTAGCAAATAATTGCTTAGTAAGTACTTACGCTGTAAAACATAACATGTGCTCAGCTCTCATCTGTTTCAGAAGGGAAATGTGTCCCCCGTGGCGAGTCATTTGCCAAACCTTTGTCCTTGGAGTCCAGTTTGAGGAGGAGGGACCCACAAAAGTGCCGGAGGTTCAAACATGTCTCGGCCGGGGCCACCTGTCCCTGTGGTTGTTTCAGCCACATTTTATAAATGAGCTGCATCTCCTACCCAGTGTGGCATCCACCTGATGTGTTCTCACCACGAATAGCTTGGACAGGCTCACTATTGGACTTGACTGGTCACAGGAAGCCCAAGTTCCTGTTTATGGTTATTATGTTACCTAAGGCAGGCTGCTCACTCGTTAACCAATATTTAATAACCTGGCTGTGCCGTGTCCAGTGCCGTGCTGGTAACAGGTGAGTTAGATAAGCTCCCGGCCCTGGAGACCCAGGTCACCCAGCCCTTCACAGTGACAGCTGTGCTTGACAGCTGTGTACGGGAATCTGGGTAAGAATAATGTTGGGGGGGAAGTTTTACCTGAATCGTGATTCAGTAGCTTCTTGGTTGTTAAAGAACTTACCTAACTACTTTAATGTTGTCCTTTCTCATTTGTCATGTGGAGATTACAGTAATGTCTGCTTCATGTGGCAGCCATAGGGTTGAAGGAGATAGAAATCCAGGGAAAGGTGTTAGAAGGTGACCCAACGTAAACTCTTCACTAAAGATTAATTAATTAAAGATGGTAATCCTTTCACAAGCACAATGAACAATACTGGATGACTGCATTGTTTAACAATATTGCATATTTGAAATTGGCTAAGAGAATAGATCTTAAAATTTCTCATCACAAGAAAAAAATTGTAACTATGGGAGGTGCTGAATGTAAACTAAACTTAATGTAGCAATCATTTTACAATATCCACATCTGTCAAATCATGTTGCACATCTTAAACGTATCCAATATTATGTCAATTTTATCAATAAAACAAAAAACTACTGGATGTAACTATTTCTCTGTGTAGTTGGAGAACACACAGTAGTATTTTGTTGATAAAATCAAAATAGAACATTCCGTACAGTCCTTTCTGTTTCTCTCCTCTTTGCAATTTTAAAACATTGGAGAACACACTCTAACAATATCTTAATTGAATGGAAGTTGTTGGCTGGAAGTTTTGAGAATGGTGCTAGGAAGGCTTTGAAAGATAATTTGTTTTATGTCACAGAGCTCTTCTCTTTTTAAAATATATTTTATTGATTTTTTACAGAGAGGAAGGGTGAGGGATAGAGAGTTAGAAACATCGATGAGAGAGAAACATCGATCAGCTGCCTCCTGCACACTCCCCACTGGGGATGTGCCCACAACCCAGGTACATGCCCTTGACCGGAATCGAACCTGGGACCCTTCAGTCCACAGGCCAACGCACAGAGTTCTTCTCTTAAGCATAAACTAGACCCTCCTGTAGAAGACATATCTTGCGGTATATTTTTAAAGGTTTTTTATTATTATTGATTTTTAGATAGAAGAAGGGAGAGAAAGAGATAGAAACATTGACCTGAGACCGGAACAACCATTGGCCGCCTCCTGCGCTCCCCCTGCTGGGGTTGGAGCCCGCAACCTGGGGATGTGCCATTGAACCATTGAACCGGCGGACACCACCAGCCAGCTGAGCCACGCCGGCTGGGCCATATCTCAAATTTTAAAGTGTCAGTTGAAGCCATTGATGCTAAGATTTGGAGCCAGTTGAGTATTTCATCGTTCATCCAGTAAACAGTGAGGCCTCCTCTGCGCCAGGTTTTGCTCCTCGCTAGACTGTAAAGATGCACAGGCCTGAGCTCTGCCCACCAGGCACCAGGTGGGAAGACGGTTTCCGTTCCCGTGGAGGAGGCTGTCTCGCTGCGCGGAGGTGGGCGCCCGGGGAGGAGGGCGTGGCCGTGGCACCGCAGGGCCCTCCACCCCCCCTGACGCGGGGCAGGGGCGGTGCCGGGCGCGGCTGACCCTCCGCAGCTGGAGGTGGCCGTGCGCTGAGCAGGCCGAGCCGCCGTCGTGGGGGTGGGAATTGCAGGTTCGTTCGGACGAACAGATGGCACTGACGCGCTCCCACTCGCAGCAGGTTTGGATGGCAGGCCGCCCCGCCTTCCTGCCCCAGGGTTTCCTGTTCTGCTGCTGCCCGCCCTGCTCGCCCGCCGCGCCCCTCGACTCCGCGCAGGACGGACCGTGCAGCCGAGCGCCCCCCGACTCCGCGCAGCTGCTGGTCGCCGGGCACGAGGCGGGGAACCGGAGCGACGAAGAGAACTGAGTCCCCCGGCCGCGCCTCCTCCGCCTCGCCGCCGCCTGCATCGCGACTCTGCCCGGCCCCGTCCTCTCGGGGCTGAGAGGGCGATGCCCGGAGGAGCTCTCGTCGGTCCAGAACCAGAACCGGAACCACACCCGCCGCGCCCTCACCGCGGGCTGCGCCTGTGAGTTCCTCGGGGGCCTCCGCGTCCCCCCGAACGGCACCGCCTGCGCCCAGATGCTGCGGGGCTGTGGCGGCGGCGGGGCCGTGGCCCTGGCCGTGGGGCTCTCGCTGCTGCTGCTGGCGCTCGCCGGCGGCGTCGGGTGCGTCTGGCGCTGGAAGCACCGGGGCCGCGCGCCCCTCGCCCTCCCGGGGTTCCTGCGGCCGCGGCGCCGGCGGGGGGACTATTCCCAGACGCTCTCCGCAGGCCCCTCCGGCCTCGGCGCCAAGGCCGCGGCCCCCGACCCCCGAGCTGGGGCGGCGGACCCCCAGGACCCGCAGGGCCACTACGAGAACCTGCCCGCCCGGGGCCCCGGCGCCGCGCACGCCCGCGGGCTGTACGAGAGCGCGGAGGGCGGCGCCTGCGAGGAGCACGTCTACGGGAACCAGCCCGCGGGCGACTATTACAACCTCCACGCGCCCGGGGCCCCCGCGGCGTCGCCGGACGAGGACATCTACATCCTCCCGGACGCGTACTGAGCGGAGGGCGGCGCCGCCGTCACTCGGATGCCGGGCCCGAGTCTTCACGGGCGCCCCTGGGAGGAGTCTCAGCTCCCACCCCTCCCCGCGTGCGTCCGCCCCCCTTCCCCTCCCCCCTTCCGCCTGCATCTGTCCCCCCTTGTCCCCTTCCCCTCCTCCCTTAACCCCTGCCTCTCCCCCCTTCCCCTCCCGCCCGCCCGCCTCCTCCGCCCGCGGGTCCTGACTCCTGCGCGCGGTGCACCGATCCTCAGGTCACCTGTTCCCTTTGCCTTCGTCCGCGCTCCCACGGTTCTCTGCTCAGGTGAATAGTCCTGTGGTTGCTGCGCCCTCAGTTCCCCAGGCTGCCCATTTCTCCCCAGAAAACATCTTCAAGGGCCACCTCACTCCTTTGCCTGTAACGTTTTGCAAAAGACCGGATACACTGCCGGCTGCGGAGTCCTGGCTGCCCGCAGATGGTTTCCACTTGCTTTCCCAGCGACTTCTCCGCGCTCGTCACCAGCACCGGGGACGGCCACCCCCGGCGCCCCCGCCCCCGGGCCCCGCTCTCCTGGTCGCCCTCACCTGCCTCTGGTCAGAGCCTCCCAGGGCCTGTCAGCCCGGACATTGTCCTCCTCCTGCCCGACCTCCGGATTCTGCTGCCTGCTCCCTGGGCCGCTACACCTGCGCCTGTGCCGTGGCCGTTGGCTTTACGTGTGACCCTGAGCATGTCTTCAACTCCTCGCTAATGCGAAGGGCCTCACGCTCACAGGGTCTGGATCATTACTGCTCAGCGGACAAGAGTGAACCTACATTCTGCTAAGCAGTTGTAGGTTTTTTGTTTTTTAAAAAAAGAATGTGTCCGTCCAAGGAATATGTACTGAGTGCCTGTGTCCACTTCTCACTGTGCTGGGCCCTTGGTGGGAGGGGGTGAGTAGTCACAGGAAGGGCGTGGGTCCCCCAGAAAGAACATGCAATGGAGACGAGCAGCTGTGCTGGCTGGTGAGCCGACCCCTCATCACACCCGCCTGGTGCCAGCGCTGTTCCTCCGACAGGTGGGCCCGCATTGGGTTCTGACTGTGGGGGCGAGGGAGACCTGGGGGGACTGTTCTGTGTCCTGCCGTCCTGTGACTGACCCAGCATCACTGCTGCTTGCAGATTCTCGTTCCTTCCAGCCTCCCACCACCAGTTCCTCCACCTGTCCATCAGCAACATCAGCACCTGCCAAGCAGCACCCTCTCACCCGCTGGGCTGAGAGCCACTCTCCAGAGCCCCTCCCAGCTCCCCAAGGACAGGCCCTCCCAGCTCTGGACGGCCCTGCAGCCGCCCCCTTCTGGTCCTGATGGTCCCCGCCCCTCTGCTCAGGCTGCTTCCGGCTAAGCCTACCCCCTTCTCGAATTGCCCACGTTTCCATCCCTCAGTTCCTTTTTGGCCAATTTTCTGTATTCGATTCTCCCTGTTAAAACAACCTGGTATGTTGTGTTTTCTCCAAAGTGGACCCCAAATGGTACAAAGAAAATGTATAGCAGGTGTTTTAAAGAAAAAAAAAGTGTTCTGCGTCTGCTTTTGAGAGCCATGGAGTTGGGACAGGAAGAAGGTTTGGGTTTAATGGGACGGTCAAAGGAGGCCTCTCTGAGGACAGACTTGAGCTGAGACGAGGAAGAAACGAGTTATTCGTGTAAATGTGGTGGGCAGCTTGGGGAGAGGATCTGAGGCATGAAAGATTGGGGTGCTCTGGGAGCCTAAGACAGCGCTGTAGCTGGAGCGTAGTGGGGCCTGTGGTGACACCTGGTGGGGGTGCAGGAGGACCCGGAGACGCAGCTGCTTGTAGGGCTGGTGTGTGGCTCAGAGGCCAGCAGACCAGGGACATGATAACATTTACATTTTGAACGGAGACATGGCTGAGGAATGACTGGCAAGGGGCCAGATGGGAATCCGTGATGAAAACCCATAAAGGTTAGAAATGGCTCCTTTCCCTTCTCGAGAAGAAAGGTTACAGCGCTCTCTGGACTGGAGCACGTGGCCATGTTCAAGGCTCAGGAGGACGCCTTTTGCTAAAGTAACCACTCCCCTGCCTCCCCAGCACCTGTGACAGGGGACTAGCCTGTGCGTGGGAGGGGCCGGGATCGGCTGGGACGACAGGGATCCGGGCAGGCAGCAGGCTGAGAGTCCCGGTGTGTGTGTGTGTGTGTGTGTGTGTGTGTGTGTGTGTGTGTGTGTGATGGGGGACGAGGGGAGGCTGTCATGCAGGTTTTTGTGGTTTAGGCAGAACCCGTCCACCGTTAGATCATGATAGCGTGGTCTGTTGTCATTACCTCTGCACTGAAGTATAAGGCAGAGAGGAGGGGGTGTTTCAGGTCACAAGCTGAGAGCAGGTGCCCGTCGTTGTTGGCTGTGGTCTCAGAGCCCAGATCTGTGTCCCAGGCCAGACGAGCCCGCGCTTGTGTGCATACACAACAAGCCACACTCGCTGTCTCCTGCCTCCCCCCCCCCTCCCACACACACACACACAGACATCCTTCCTCATATTCGCGGTAATGTGGTCACTTTCGCTAGTAACACAAATCCAAATGCTATTTTCAATAGATGCAGACAGACTTTCTTATCTTTATCTCACAGGGACAGCTTTATTCTTGAGACTTTAAGAAGACGAGAAATATTGTAATAAAGGATGCAGATAGGAGACAGAAATGTGAAGGGTGCTGGGAAGAAGAGGGAGGAGGAGACGTGACAAGGGGTTGAAAATGAGAGAAGGACAAAAGAGAGAATAGGAAATGGGAAAGACAAGAATGGAGTATGTGCAGACAAAGAGATACTGAATACAATTTCCATTGTTTTCTCCACCCCCATAACTGCTAGTAAGGTCAGCTGTAAAAAGAAGAGCGTTTATAACCGGGTTGAATGCAGAGACTAACTGGCTACTAGGAACCGTGTGGAAACTGCACGCCCTTGTCAGGGAGGGTATTGGACCCTGACCTTCCTGCCAGGTCGCCCACCTGCCTGAACATGGGGACATGGCAGCCTCTCAGCCCGATGCTCTTATCCCAGACGCCCAGCTAGTGAGCTCATCCTGTTCAGCTCCCCCGTCACAAGATGCCTGCCAGACAGGCCGAGGCTGAGGGAACAGTGTTCCAGAAAGAGGGACAGCCAGTGTGGGGCCCAGAGTACATGGTGTGTTCAGGAACCTGACAGAGCTACACGCCACTTACCTGAAGAGTGCAGACGAGAAAAGCAAGAGGCAGGGCGTCCCGTGAGCCAAGGCCATGGCACAGCGCAGGAGGCCGCCCGTTGTCTTCACTGCCAGAGAAGCGCCAACAAGGAGCCCGGGACGCTGGTGAACCTTGAACCCATGGCAAGGCCAGAGCTACGCACCGACCGTCTAGTCCAGACAATGGGCGCTCAAGCTATTTCCTGACCAAATAGTCTCAGAGTAAATCCTTCTAATATTTACTGACCTTTAAGATTGTCTGTCTGTTGCCGCAGTTGCCTGCCTAAGAGCTAGATGTGTATCCGATATTGAATAAAAGGCTGGCGAGGCCTGGGCACCAGTGGAAGTCCTTCCCCTTGAGTTGGGCTTGCCAGCCTGGCCCCCAATATTTCCAAATTATTATTTCTTGTCTCGTCTCTTTCATTTGCGTGCGGCCCCTCTTCCTGATCCTGAACCCTGAACCACACGGGACGTGGGGGAACATACACAGCACAGGGCGCCTGCCACAGCTGGAGGGTGTGGGCTTTGCCCTAACAAAGCTGGTGTCTGTCCACGATGCACACGGCCTTGGACGGCAGAACGACATGGACTTTTCCAAAACCACTGGGAATCGCAAGTCACGAATTTCTGAGCTGGGACAGGAGGTGGGAAGAAAGGGTCTGAGGTTCAAGATGCAGGCCTGGATTTCAGCGAGCATGTGTCTGAGTTTCCAAATAAGCAGAGCTCTGTGGTGTCTAAAATTATATATATATTGATTTCCCAGAGGAAGGGAGAGGGAGAGAGAGATAGAAGCAACAATGATGAGAGAGAATCATGGACCGGCTGCCTCCTGCAAGCCCCCTACTGGGGACCGAGCCCACAGCCCAGGCATGTGCCCTGACCTGGAATTGAACCCTGGCCTCCTGGCTCATAGGTTGATGCTCAACCACTGAGCCACGCCGGCCTGGCTGCGGTGTCTTATTAAGGTTTCCGCAGCTTTTACTTTAAATTCAGCTCCTGTCGTTTCGCAGCTTGAGATTGTCCCAGCAGAGATGGCAATTGAGCTAAGGAGAGAGGCTCACACAAAAGAAAGCCAGGAGATGGTAGTTGCAGATGCAATCAAGGCTGCGGAAGGGGTGATGGTGCGATTGACCCATGCTGTTGCCATGGAAACCAATGCTCCGCGGTCCTGCAGTGTTTCCCTTTTTGAAGGACAGATTGGCTTTCCTGGATTGTTAAGGCTGCACATCGTGGAGGCTGGGTGATCCATCACTTCTTGGATCCCAGGTCCCTGCAGGTGACGCAGGCAAGGGCTAGCGGGGCTGCCATGAGTCCCCAGGTGCCCGGAAGGTGCCAAAGGCAAAGACGGAAGCTCAGTGAAGCCCAGAGCTCGGCTGGAACCTGAGACCCCCTGCCCCGCGGCCCTGTGTACCAGCCGGACACTAATGTGCTGCTCAGAGCTCAGGAGGAGGGCTGCAGTGAATGAGGTTTGACCGGTTAGCAAAGGATTTTTAAAATCTCAAATCAGGAGACGGAAACTCGTCAAGTTAGTGCCCACAAACAGCAGCTCTGGGCTGCAGGGGGAGCCTCAGAGCCAGGTCAGTCTGTCCTGGGGAGGATCAAGGAGAATATTGGGACGTCCCGAGCAAGGAGAAACCTGACATGCCACGAAGGGAGAGCCTCCTTCTAAAACCAAAAGATGCAAAAGTAAATGCAAAGGGATAAGTACTTTTTAATTTGCTAGATCAACAAATTAAATCTCAGAGCAAACATTTAGAAGAGGGGAGGAAAGTGCACGGGAGAGAACTTAAAAAAGGAGGATGAAGACAGGCACAAGGAGGAAGCCTTGTTGGAGTCATATAATCCCCTTAATCGCCATCAAAAGAGAGAAAGTCTTGTGAGAAGTTGAAACCTCAGCCATCTGCAAGGCGAGGCAGGGAACACAGTCGCCAATCAGGCGCTAAAGGCTCGGGTTCTGGGTTGAGCAGGAGAAGCACTGCCTCGTCGCATTGCATTTCAGACATTCTGCAGAGCAGCAAACAATTTATTCCTCAGCCCTAAGTTCCCACTGTTTCTCATGCATCCTGCAGGTCTGTGGGAAAGGTGAACATGGCTTAATTTTGCCTTTCAGTAAGAAGTCCTTTCTAGTGAAACATTTTTTTTGTACAAGGATACATCGTATTAAAGGAAGCTGGAGAGGAAGTGGGACTCTATTCATTTAAGAATGGTTTTCATTTCCTCTTTTCATTAGCTCTGTTGCTTAACATAGCAATGCCCTCTTTACCCACAGGTGTTGAAGAAGAAAGCTGGGAGGCTCAATTTAGAATGCATCTCCTTGAATGCACTTAACAGAAAAATTAAAGCTGTGATAAAGGTTGTGTATTTCAACATGTGGGCTGAGATCCTACTCTTACCCCCTTTCCAAAGCCCAGATTAAATCCCAGGTCACCTATGAAGCCGTCTTCAATCCTAGCAGTCCAAAATGACTGACCCCTTTCCTGACTTCCCTCCTTTATCTGTCTATCCATCTACCCATTTATACATATACTAGCGGCCCAGTGCACAGATTTGTGCACATTGAAAGGAAATTAATTAGAAGAACTATTTTAATATCGCTATTCACTCTTTCTCTATAATAGATTGTCAACCACATTCTTGATCAACAGTGACAGATCGAAACACACGTGTGCGACTGGTGCCAGCGAGAGCTTTATATGTATCACGCATGTGCGAGTCAACTTAGCCTTTTATATATATAGAATAAACTTGCTTAATTAGACCTGCTTTCTGATTTAGATAAACTTTTCCAATCCTGTGAAGCACCCCAACTTCTCTTTCAGGTAATTGTCAGCAACACAGTGAAGCACCCCAACTTCTCTTTCAGGTAATTGTCAGCAACACAGTAGTAAATATCACCACAAAGCAGGTTATTATTGTAGATCACGCAGGGAGAACAAAGGGTAAAATATTTAACTGCAGCAGTGTTTGACTATATTCTGTGCAGTGAGAAAACCTGAAGTCATTTTCAAGGTCCACCATTACTTACTTCTTTTCAGTTGGGTCAAGTTTCTAAACTTTCTTAATCTCCGTTTTCTGGCTAATGAAAAGAAAATAGGATTCTACTGAGTCTCCTATCTACCTACTCCAGGATTTCTGTGAGGATCAAATGAGAGGCACAGGAAAACGCTTCAGACATTTGGTTAAAGACCCAGGACTAAAAAACCAAGATGGCGGCATAGGTAAACACCGGAAATTGCTGCCTCGCACAACAACTTTAAAAATACAACTAAAAGACAAAACAGACATCACCCAGAACCACAGGAAGGTTGGCTGAGTGGAAATTCTACAACTAGAAGGAAAGAGAAAAACACACTGAGACTCAGAGGAGCTGCGGAAGTAAAGTGCAGAGGTAGGGAGGCACACGCGGCGAGGGCTGGCAACTGAGGCTGTCTTTTTGAATCAGGAGGGAGTCACAAGCCCCCGACTGCTCTGAACTCCAGTTCTGGGAAGTCTCTGGGGATCCAGACTCATACGGGGAGAAACTGGACTGTCTGGCAGCAGGCAGAACTTGGAACTTGAAGGTGGCTTTCCCTCAGAGGTGCTTGCAGCGATAACCCGGACACTGAGATGCGCGGCCCCTTAGGGCAGGGCTGAGGATCAGCCATAGCTGCTTGCTCCACCCTGTTGATTCCCTGAGACCCCGCCCCACCCAGGCTGTGGCAGAGGCTTTTGCATATGAATGCCCTGGCCCTTTGCAATCTGAAAATTACCTAACAAACTGCAGCTGGGCCAGACAGACCCAGAACTTCCAAGAGAAGGCCCAAGGCCCCACAGCAGCTTGCATTGCTTCATAGCTGGGCCTCATCTGGGCACCTCCAAACCCCAAACAAGGAAGGGGAATCTGCAGATCTCTTCGTAGCTCCTGCTGGGTAGCCTCAGGCAGAGGCTAAATTATCACCTCCTTAGATCCAAGAGCCAGTGTACCCAGTGGTCAGAGTGGGACCATCCAGATTACAACTCATCAGATCCATAAAGGACACACTCAGGGGGCAGACTCAGTGAGCACCAAAGCCCCACTGAAGCAAGTCTTGCCCCAGAAGGGTGTCTTCAGCACAGTTCTCCCACCATAGACACAGCTGATTCTCACAGCCAATTGGCCTGGAGGTCAATTCCTCCCAGTGATACCTACAACAATCAAGGCTTAACTACAACAAGACTTTGTACCAAGCCCACAAAGGGGTACACCAAGAATGTCCACCTCAGGTAACTGGGGAGGCTGAGCCACTGGGCCCTATAGGACACCTAGCACACAAAGCCACTCTACCAACACAGGGAAGCATAAAAAATGAGGAGACAAAGAAACAGGTCACAAATGACAGAAATGGAGGAAAGCAAACTACTGGATATAGAGTTCAAAACTGCTGGGAGCCGGTCCTGGCATATATGGCATACGGTTCTTAATATGTTTGCTCACCTTCTTGGTGCTGTGTTTTAACCAAGGTCACCTCTCCGAGAAAGGTTGAATCCCCAGGTAGGGATTTTCCCCTGAAGTTAGGGAGGGAATAAAACCCCTCAACTAAGTGCCAGGTGGGTAATTAATCACTTTAACTATGAACAATCATGCTTAAGCTACATAATCTTTACTCCCTGGAATTGAGATAAGAAACACCCTAACCTTTGTAATAGAGATTGATAGGATTGAATCAACTGGTATAAATACAGATGTAACCAGACAGAGAGAGACAGAACTCATGAGACAGAATTCAGAAGACAGAACCTACACGGAGCCTGGAGACAGAAGAACTTCGCTGGAGAGAACATGGCAATAGATCCTGGACTGAACCTGACTGTGGAAATTGGCAGGAGAGCCTGACTAGAACCTGGTGACTGAACCTGGCTGGAGAATCTGGACAGAACCTAGCAAGAGAACATGGCCACTGAACCTGGCTGGAGAACCTGAGCAGAACCTCTCTGGAGATCGAGACCAGAACTTGGCTGGAGATCCGGGCTAGGCTGCTGATCAACTGAACGCTGTCTCCGTGTCATTCCTTCTTCGCCGACTCCGTCCACACCTTTGGGGACCCCTGGACCTGCTGGGGCTCGACCCCAGCACAAAACCACAGTTATAAGGTTTTTCAATGATTTTATAGAAACCATTGATAAATTTAGTGAGACCCTGGAGGATATGAAAAAAGACCCACTAGAAATTAAGCATACACTGACTGAAATAAAGAATAATATACAGAGATCTAACAGCAGACAAGAGGATCCCAAGAATCAAGTCAAAGATTTGAAATACAAAGACGCAAAAAATACCCAACCGGAAAAGCAAAAAGAAAAAAGAATCCAAAAATATGAAGATAGTGTAAGGAGCCTCTGGGACAACTTCAAATGTACCAACATCCGAATTATAGGGGTGCCAGAAGAAGAGAGAGAGCAAGATATTGAAAATCTATTTGAAGAAATCATGACAGAAAACTCCCCCTACCTGGTGAAAGAAATAGACTTACAGTTCCAGGAAGCGCAGAGAACCCCAAACAAAAGGAATCCAAAGAGGACCACACCAAGACACATCATCATTAAAATGCCAAGGGCAAAAGACAAAGAGAGAATCTTAAAAGCAGCAAGAGAAAAACAGTCAGTTACCTACAAGGGAGTACCCATACGACTGTCAGCTGATTTCTCAACAGAAACTTTGCAGGCCAGACGGGAGGGGCAAGAAATATTCACAGTGATGAATGCCAAGAACCTACAACCAAGATTACTTTACCCAGCAAAGCTATCATTCAGAATTGAACGTCAGATAAAGAGCTTCACAGATAAGAAAAAGCTAAAGGAGTTCATCACCACCAAACCAGCATTATATGAAACGCTAAAAGGTATCCTTTAAGAAGAGGAAGAAGAAAAAGCTAAAGATAAAAATTATGAACAGCAAATACATATTTATCAACAAGTGATTCTAAAAATCAAGTGAATAAAAAATCTGATGAACAGAGTAAACTGGCGAATATAATAGAACCAGAGGCATGGAAAGGGAGTGGACTGACAATTCTTGTGGGGAAAGGGGTGTGGGGTGTAGGAAGAGACTGGACACAAATCGTACACCTATGGATGAGGACAGTGGGAGGGGTAAGGGCAGAGGGTGGGGTGGGAACTGGGTGGAGGAGAGCTATGGGGGGAAAAAAGAGGAACAGCTGTAATAATCTGAACAATAAAGATTTAATTAAAAAATAATTTTATTGATTTCAGAGAGAAAATGAGAGATAGAAACATCAATGATGAGAGAGAATCATTGATCTGCTGGGGATTGAGCCCGGAACCTGGGCAGGTGCCCTGACCGGGAATCGAACCATGACCTCCTGTTCATAGGTTGACGCTCAACCACTGAGCCATGCCTTCCGGCCTCTTTTTTTTTTTTTAATGTATTTTTATTGATTTCAGAAAGGGAGAGGGAGAGAGAGATGGAAACATCAATGATGAGCGAGAACCACTGATCGGCTGCCTCCTGCATGCCCCACACTGGGGATTGAGCCCACAACCCAGGCATGTGCCCCAACCAGGAATCGAGCCATGATCTCCTGGTTCATAGGTGGAAGCTCAACCACTGAGCCACGCCAGCAGGCATGGATGTTTCTGTCTCTCTCTCTCTCTCCCTTCCTCTCTAACAAAATCAATAAAAACAGTTTAAAAATAAATAAAGACCCAGGACTGAATGGTGAATAAAAACATACGAAGCCTACAGTCTAGATGAAATACAAAAAACCCCACACCAATAGATGACTAATTAGAAATATAAATAAATGCTATGAAGGAAAGAAACACAGTGATATTAAAGCTTCTATGGAAGATCTTGAACCGGACTTACTGAGATGGGCACACTGCTACCCTGGGTCACTAATGGACTAAGTGCATGAGCAGAGTTTACCTGGGAAGAAAGCAGGAATTAATGACCACATTGCTGCAGAGTGGGCCTCCCTCCTTACTGAACATTATCGTTTGTGCCACAGCTCATTTGCTGAAAGGTGAAATCTCAAATTGCTTTGAAGGGTTTGTAAACTGCTATTAAAAATAATTAGAGCCAAACCAGTTTGGCTCAGTGGATAGAGCGTTGGCCTGTGGACTGAAAGGTCCCAGGTTCGATTCCAGTCAAGGGCATGTACCTTGGTTGCGGGCACATCCCCAGTAGGGGGTGTGCAAGAGGCAGCTGGTTGATGTTTCTCTCTCATCGATGTTTCTAACTCTCTATCCCTCTCCCTTCTTCTCTGTAAAATATCAATAAAATATATTTTTAAAAATAATAATAATAATTAGAAAAAAAACATAAAAATATTGGTTGAGAAAAATTCATAGAGCTTTCCTTCTACACAGGTCTGGGGCACAAACCTAAATATTTCTAGGCAGTGTAATTCACCAGAGAAAATAAAGGCTGAAACCTATAGCAGACCTATACTCTTGTCAGTTGTGATGAGTATTAGCATGTGGCCTTGCTAATACTTCTCTGAGCCAGAAAAACCCACAGCTGAAAGAGTTAAAAACCCCACAAGGCTGTTGTGACAATGGAATGAGATAATATGTGAAAATCTTAAACGTTACGGTTGTGCCAGCCCACGGTGCCCAGACCTCAGTCTCTGTGCCACCGGCCTCAGTGGCGTTGCCTGCGTTGTGTTGGGCTTTTCTCCAGGGAGGACAGCTCATGGTTTTCTTCTTCAAAGACTGTGCTTTGAAGTATTTTTCTCAAAATAAACTTCATTTATTATATAATCATTTCTTTTGGAATTGCCAGCAATCTCATATTATAACTACTAATCAGAACTTATGATCAGCATCATCACAACTGACGACATATTTTCAAATTACAAACAAAAAACAGAATTGCCCGCCATCCATTCACTGTTTTATCTATTTTGTGTGTGTGTGTGGGGGGGGGAGTTCTATTTTTCTTTTTTTAATCTATAGTTTTTATTTTTCAATTACAGTTGATGTACAAGATTACATTAGTGTCAGGTGTACAGCCCAGTGGCTAGACATTGGCATAACTTCTGAAGTGATCACCCCGATAAATCTAGTGCCACCTGACCCATACGTAGCGATTACAATATCATTGACTCCGTTCCCTCTGCTGCCCTTTACATGCCTGTGCCTCTCAGGAATGCAACACCAATCTGTACTTCTCAGTCCTCCACCTTTTCACCCAGTTCCCCAGCCCCCCCGTCTGGCCCCCACCAGTCTGCTCTCAGTTGGTTTTGTTTTTTGCGTCTGTTTCTGTTCTGCTTTTTCATTTAGCTTGTTTTTCAGATTCCACATGTAAGTGAAACCACGTGGCATTTGTCTTTTCTGACTTATTTCAGTGAGCATGGTGCCCTCTAGGTCAGAGGTTCTCAACCTGTGGGTCGCGACCCCTTTGGGGATTGAACGACCCTTTCACAGGGGTCGCCTAAGACCATCGGAAAACACATATATAATGACATATTGTTTTTGTGATTAATCACTATGCTTTAATTATGTTCAACTTGTAACAATGAAATTGGGGGTCACCACAACATGAGGAGCTGTAGTAAGGGGTCGCAGCAGTAGGAAGGTTGAGAACCACTGCTCTAGGTTCATCCATGTTGTTGCAGATGCAAGATTTCCTTCTTTTTATGGCCGTCATTTTCCATTGTACACATGCACCACTTCTTTACCATTCATCTACTGATGAACACTCGGGTTGCTGCCATATCTTGACTATTGTAAATAATACTGCAATGAACATATGGATGATAGATATGTATTTATTGACATTTTATTATTCATAGTTTTAACCTTTTTCTTCTTCTTAAAGAAGGTCCTTTAACATTTCCTGTGATACTGGTTTGACTGTGATGAACTCTTGTAGCTTTTCCTCCTTGCCTGTAAAGCTCTTTATCTGACCTTCAATTCTAAATGGTAGCTTTGCTGGGTAGAGTAATCTTGGTTATAGGTCCTTGCTGTTCATCACTTTGAATATTTCTTGCCACTCTCTTCTGGCCTGTGAAGTTTCTGTTGAGAAATCAGCTGACAGTCATATGGGCACTCCCTTATAGGTAACTAAATGCTTTTCTCTTGCTGCTTTTAAGGTTCTCTTTGGCTTTAACCTTTCACATTTTAATTATGAAGTGTTGTGGTGTGGGCCTCTTTGGGTTCCTCTTGTTTGTAACTCTCTGTGCTTCTTGGACTTGTATGTCTATTTTCTTCACCAGGTAAGAGAAGTTTTCTGTCATTTTTTCAAATAGATTTTCAATATCTTGCTACCTCTCATCTCCTTCTGGCACTCCCCTGATGCGAATGTTGGTGCTTGAAGTTGTCCCAGAGGCTCCTCACACTATCCTCATTTTCTAAAATTTCTTTTTTTTTTTTTTTTTTTTGCTGTTCTGATTGGGTGCTTTCTGCTTCCTTGTCTTTCAAATTGCTGGTTTGATCCTCTGCTTCTCTACTCCACTGTTGATTCTCTATAATGTATTCTCCACTTCCACTATTGTACTCTGCAACCCACACCTTTGGAATGGAGCAGAGGAAGCTGCATTGTTATACATCTCTAGGCTGCTTTTTGTATGATGTAAGTGGTATGGAAGCAAGAGGCTTCATCACATGAGGCTGTTGCTAGTTATGATGGAAGAGTGTGAATCTCCCACGATTTCACCTGTTTCTAACCCACCAGCAGGACAGTCACCAGGAGGGGAGTAACAGCTGCCACTCACTTCACCATGGGCCTGAGACGACTGCCCTCTAAGGCTCAGCTGACACTTCCAGGGAAACACTGGCAGAGTAAGTCCTTTCTAATCTTTAATTTCATCCCCTCTCCCCCATTTGTCTGTTTTCTGTGGTAACAGTATGGCTCATTTCATTGTCACTTATTCCCCTTTCTCTTCCCTGAACCTGATCTCAGTGACAGCTGCCACTTTCTCGCTTGCCCCGGCCACCGCCTCCTGCTTGGCCTGACCACTGCTGTGGGGGGAGGTGGCCAGAAGCTGGAGCAAAGCAGAAGCAGAAGCAACTGCGACCTCAGGCACCTGGGAGGTGACTTCGTTCTGTGTAATCATAGCACAAAGCATGAATCCCTCCTGCTTTTGTCCTGAGCTGTCATCACAGTGCCTGGCACAAACCTAAATATTTAACTGTGATTGTTAAATACAGCCTGAGAGTAAGTGTTCAATCAAAGGGTTCTGATTGCACAAGCCACCACATAGCAAAGCAGTGGGATAGCCTGTCTTTTGTATTCCAGATTGCTCGCTGTGTCTTTCTCTTGCTGCCCCTCTTTCTACACAAATCTTCCTGCCACCAGAGGTCCTGTTTTCTGGGCATATGTTTTCTGATATTTTCTGATATAATCTTTCCTAACCACATGCAATCCTGCTCCATCTATTTCTGTATCTCTTAACCTTCAGATTGTCTAGGCTTAAAATATAGCCTAGGACATTGGGCAGAAAAAATAAACTGAATTACAGTATTTTTTATTTCTTTGAAATACCTGCTTTATCCAAATAATACATGCACAGTTGTTTTTTTAGAAGTCAAAGAAAATAGAAGACGTTATAATACAGAGACAGAACTAATTGGGTCTAAATGTTACCAGCCCTAATTCACCTCTCCACTGGCAACCACTGCTGCAGATTTTAGACCTTTTTGTAAATACTATTGCATTTCTTAATAATATGCTTGGACCACAATTTATTGGCTTTTCATATGGTCGATGCGATGTCATCTCACTTGGACATAATCTCTCCTGTCTGCCCACACAGGCATGTTTTCTATCGATGACCATTGCCACATTAAATAACACACTTTCCCCTTTTATTCTGTCCCCTATAAACAGTAAGGCCTAACATGTTTTAGTTAAGTGCCTGCTATGAACTGATGGATTGTGTCCCCCAAATTCATACTGTAACAGTGGGGAGCTGTCACCCATTCCTTTGACGTTGTTTCTCTAAATGCTGACTCTGACTCAGCTTGAGGATGAGCAGCATGTCTCTTTGGTGGAGATAGGCCTGTGAGTTCTGTCCAGGAATCCTCACCTTGCCTGCCGCTGGGGGCGGTGTGCATCCGGTGTGCCTGAGCTGGAGGAGTTGCCGGGACACATTTTGGCCCCTGTGAATAATGAAACTGCATTTCTCAAATGGAAGGTTGATCCGCAGCAGTGGGGTGGCTGAGGGTTGAAGCGGGGCCCAGGGGGTTGACAGACCCTGCAGCAGGAAGGTGACAGGGTCCTGTGTGGGGAGCAGGGGCCAGGCTGGGGATTTGCGCCTCACGCAGCGCGGGCCTGTGCAGAGGGTCCTAACAGTGCCACATTCTCCACCTTCCAGCATGTGAGTGGTTTCGAAATGTGACTTTGTAGCTCCCCTCGTCAAGAAGTCGAGTTTATTTCTCCATGTCTTGCCTCTGAGCTGAATATGACTTCTGGCTGAAGGAATCTATGCCTGTTCTGAATCAAGGCCCCTTGAGGCCTGGTGTTTCTGCTCCTTCTCTTAGAACCTGAAGAGCTGCTGTGGGTACAGACTCGAGGTTGCCTATGAAATGGCAGACACACAGCCTGGTCCCTCTCCCATCACCTGTCAGTAGCCCAGAGATCCGAGAAGCACAGCCCCTCTGCTGACTTGCTGCTCAGGTGTGTGTGCGCAACTGAGACAGGGACCTGCTCAGCAGACCTGGTTCAGCACACCCAGCTGTCACCCACAGAATCATGAACCAGCACTGGCAATCCTATATAATAAAGGGGTAATATGCAAACTGACCATTCATGATTCTGTGGGTGACGGCCGATAAATTTAGTGAGACCCTGGAGGATATGAAAAAAGACCAACTAGAAATTACGCATACACTGACTGAAATAAAGAATATTATACAGAGTTCCGACAGCAGACTAGAAGATTGCAAGAATCAAGTCAAAGATTTGAAATACGAAGAAGCAAAAATCACCCAACCGGAAAAACAAAAAGAAAAAAGAATCCAAAAATATGAAGATAGTGTAAGGAGCCTCTGGGCAACTTCAACCGTACCAACATCCGAATTATGGGGGTGCCAGAAGAAGAGTGAGAGCAAGATAAAGAAATAGACTTATAAGTCCAGGAAGCGCAGAGAACCCCAAACAAAAGGAATCCAAAGAGGACAACACCAAGACACATCATCATTAAAATGCCAAGAGCAAAAGATAAAGAGAGACTCTTAAAAGCAGCAAGAGAAAGACAGTCAGTTACCTAAAAGGGAGTACCCATACTACTGTCAGCTGATTTCTCAACAGAAACTATGCAGGCCAGAAGGGAGTGGCAAGAAATATTCAAAGTGATGAATACCAAGAACCTACAACCAAGATTACTTTACCCAGCAAAGCTATCATTCAGAATTGAAGGTCAGATAAAGAGCTTCACAGATAAAAAAAAGCTAAAGGAGTTCATCGCCACCAAACCAGTATTATATGAAATGCTGAAAGGTATCCTTTAAGAAGAGGAAGAAGAAGAAAAAGGTAAAGATACAAATTATGAACAACAAATACACATCTATCAACAAGTGAATCTAAAAATCAAGTGAATAAATAATCTGATGAACAGAATAAACTGGTGAATATAATAGAATCAGGGGCATAGAAAGGGAGTGGACTGACTATTCTGGGGGGTGGGGAAGGGTGTGAGGGTGCGGGAAGAGACTGGACAAAAAACGTTCACCTATGGATGAGGACAGTGGGGAGGCGGGTAAGGGCAGAGGGTGGGGTGGGAACCTGGTGGAGGGGAGCTATGGGGGGAAAAAGAGGAACAACTGTAATAATCTGAACAATAAAGATTTAATTTTTTTAAAAAAGAGTGCTGGTGTTTTTTTTTTAAAGATAATATCTATTTTTTAGACATACACCTTAATAAAGATGTAGGTCACATAACCTTTACCCAAACTTCTAACACCTGTAGCTGAACAGTACTCAGCATGTTTGTGGGATAAAAGTTCTTTGTAAGAGATTATAAAACATATTATTTTGAAGCAACATTACCTTTCATGAGGAAAACTACGGGCAGGAGTCTGAGCTTTGGAACCGGATGACCCCGAGCTTCACGTCCTGGCCCACCTTACTAGCCTGGTGTCTATGAGCAAAATACTTAACCTGCCTGTTAGTTTTCTTCTTTGTAAAATAAGATTGATAACACTACCTTGAAATATTATTCAGGATTAGATGGAATAACATATACAAAATGCCTCCCACAAAAAGATATGGAGGAAAGGTAGTTACCATTAGTAGACTCATATTTGTGTTATAAAAAGAAAATTGGGGTGCATGTGTTTATTTTTTAAAAACACCTTTTACTTATATTGATTATGTGTGGGTTGGAAACATCATGAGCAGGAATGAGTTAAAATGGTTTTTCCTTTTAATTAAGAATAAATCAATGACATTGTAGGATATTTGATTTCTTCCAAAGGGAACATGACACAATAGCATTTTTAATTAGAGGGAGGCACAGAGTTGAAATCAAAGCCGGGACGGAGTCCGAGAGGGCGCTTGACTGGAAATGGCCGGGGCGATCTAGGCTCGACACCTGCCATCTGCTCTGTGGGTGTGCGTGGGGCCTGAGGAGGGTGTCAGTGAGGCCCTCTTTCACCAAGTCCCAGGCGTTGACTGCAGTGTAAATCCCAACAGAGAGGTGGTAACAGTGATGGAAACAAAGCATCTATTTCTATTTTTGACGTAACCAGTCACATTACCACTAGTTAACAGCCTTTGTTCTTGGCTCTGTGTTAGCCAGACTATCCCCACTTGATAGAATTTCACTATTTAGTAGAGCTGACACAGACACAGGCTGGTAACAGATATAGAAAAACTAGATAAATACAACAATCAAAGTGAATATTAGTAAATGTTCAATAAACACAGGGTAGCGAGAAGCCTATTTATAATGAATAGTGATGTGGGACAGAGGAGAAAACAGCGATGACAGAGGTTGAAGTCCTCACCCAGCCATGCCGCTGAGAGAGGCCTCAGGACCGCTGAGCCTCCTCCTGGGTCAACACGGAGGCCCACGTTGCAGACTGACACTCACGGTGGCCCCTTTGCTTTCTATTAACTACATTTTCCCTTTAAAACCATTTTTCCTATCAACTAACCCCAGATTCCTCTGACAGTGGAGAAGGCTTCCAAAGCTCTCTCCCTGTGTTCTCGACAGGAGCTGGAATATTCTAACTTTGGGGCAGTTCCTTGATTCCGAGGCTGTGATTGCAGTCCAGGTGCAGAGATCCTTGGGACGCGGGTGTCTAAGCAGGCTTTTCCAGTTCCGTCACATTGCAGAGCGGGAAAGCTTTGTCACAGGGTCCCCTGTGCCTGGGGCGGAGACTACGCCGCCTTCCAATATTCTTCCCTTCTTCTGTGACAGAGTTCCTGCCGCTCCCTGGGCACCTGTTCACCCAGAATAAGGACTACATCACGCTCATCTTTCCCCACCCCGCCTCCAATAGCAATCCCTGCGGACCTCTGGGTATGGGACAGACCTGCCTGTAGGCGGTGCAGGGAACATGCGCGGCCACACATGTCAGCCAACCAGGAGGAAAGGTGACTGCACTAGAGTGAAACATGTGAGCTGTGGGAGGAGTGACTGCACGTGAGGAAGGACCCGGCTGCCCTCCGCTGCCGGCTCTGGCTCCAGCGATGCGCCTGCTCCCTTTGTAGGACCGGCTTTGGGTGAACATCCCCGCGCGCCCGGGCTGGGGCTGGGAGCGGTTCTCTGCGTGGCGCCTGGACTGCACGCGCCTCCCGGGGAACGAGCCTCTGTCCGCGTCAGCAGGCGCCCACGTCCCTCTCGCCCTCCGCCATCCTCCCCCACCTCGTCTTTGTGCTGCTTGTGTGTCTGCGCCTCCTGCGGAGACCGCGCCTCCGGTGGCAGGAACCCGACTGGGAGAAGGGGCCGCGCCCGCCATGGATCTGTACGGGAAGGTGAGCGAGGGCGCCCTGGGGCCCGCGGGCCCGCGCCTCCGGACCTGAGTGTGTGTGTGTGACAGTGTGCGCGCGTGTGTGTGCGTGAGTGGCTGTGTGCGAGCGCGCGTGTTTGTGTGCCTGTGTGTGCACGCGCGCGTCAGTGTGAGGGTGTGTCCGAGTGAGCGCGTGCGTGTGCCAATGTGAATGCGTGTGAGCAGGGGGTGTGTGTGCGTGCGCGCGCGCCTAACGCGATTGTGCGGGAACTCACTTGGATCGTGTGTGTGCTGTCCGTCGTTTTCTCCCTGCGCTTCGGGGTGACAATGTGACACCAGCCCCCTTGCCTGTGGAAGACACTTGCTGGGTCGGCACGGCGGGTGCAGGGCGGAGAGTGGGACCCCGCGCAGGCGTCCAGCGGTCCTGGGGTCGTTTCTGTTGGTCTTTAGCACCAGGCAGCGCTTCCTACCCGGGACTCACGGGGTCGCTTCGCAAGGTGACAGGTGGGAACCAGAAACCTGCAGTGAGCCGAGTTGGGGTCACGTTCGCCCGCACCGGGGGAGGGGCGGGCGGCGGGGCTGAGCGGGGTCGCTGCTGAAGTAGCCGGCCGAGCGGCTGTGGGGGCGGCGGTCTGGCCGCTGAATCGCCGGGAGTTGTAGTTCCCGGCTCGCAGGCTCGCAAGACGCGTCCGGGGCTCAGACTACAACTCCCAGGAACGCGCGCGCCGGGCAGCAACGCGCATGCGCCCCAGGAGGGGACAGCGCCGGTGCTGATCCCCGGCGGGTCGGCGGACCGGGAGCGGAGCGGGGAGCGCGTGCCCGGCCAGCGCCGTCGTCCCCGCGAGCGAGGACCGAGAACAATGAGGCACGAAGCTCCCGTGCAGGTGGGTCTGTGCGGAGCGGGGGGCCTCGGGAGGGACTGACGGGGGTGCTCGGGCCAGGCGGCCACGGCGCGGAGCCGGCTCCGATTCGGTCCGCGGACAGACGGTCCCCGCGCCGCGGGCTGTGCCGGGATGAGGGGCTCCGCAGGGACCTGAGCGCGTCCTGAGCCGGTGAACCGCAGTACGGGGCGCGGGGTCGTGTGTCCTCGTCTCCTCGGGTCTGTGGCCGCGGGGCGCGCACAGGCGTCGGAGCGGGGGGCGTCCAGCGGTCCTGGGGTCGGGACGACCGAGCGCCTCCACGAGCGGGAAGGGGAAGGGGAGGCGGTATGACGGTCCCCACGGCCCGTCCTCCGTCAGGGGCCGCGCCGCGTCCGAGCCGGGGGAGGAAGGGCGCTTAGGGCTTGGCGCACCCGAGAGCCGCTTCCCCTCTGACCCCGGCTGGTTCACCCCTGCCCTTCACCTCTGACCCCGGCAGGTTCACTCCTGCCCCCCAGACCCTGCCCCCTCCTCCCCCGCGCTGGGGCCACAGCTGTGCGCCCGGCCCGTCACTCCCCCTGGGCTTGCTTCCCTGGACTCGGGCGCCTGAGCATCGTGATGACATTTTGTTTCCCAGTGAAGACGAGTGAACGCTGGACATCAGCCTGTTCCCGAGCCACGCGCAGCAGAAAGGCGCTGGCGGACGGGGTTCGCAGGAGAGTGGGGCTCCCCATTTGCGACGGGAGTCTCTCCCGAGAACCCACCTCTGCTGCCAAATCCAACCGAATAAATATTTGACGGTAACTCCTGCTTAAACGTTTTCAGTGATTTTCTTCATGAACCAAGGACTTTGAGCACATGCCTCTGTGTACCTCCATCTATTTATAGGCTGTGTGCGTGGAGGTGGGCACTGATTGGGTCGCTAATGGAAATCCAGTCCGCAGAATCTCTTTGTTGAAGGTTACAGGATGGAAGCCCTCCAGTTACCTTGTGGGTTATTGACAATCTGATTGTTCCCGAGAAGGGGGGGCCCCCTGGTGTGTTTCCTGTCCCTCTGTGTGTGACGTGGCTTTTCATTATGAACTGATGTGAACACAATCTGGACAGACAATAAAGGTACAGGCGGTGGCAATCAAGATATATTGGCTTTTGATAATTTGCCATTGCTGGAGATCCTGCCTGGAGCCAACTGGCTCAATTAGTTGTATTTGATTAGAAGTAAACATTGACAATAGAGTTTGAAAGTAGATGGGTAGTAGTTAAGTCAACCCCTTATATCCACTGAAATCAAAATAAATTATGAAAAAAGTCAGCACACTGCATCTTGATTTTTATTTGTGTACAAGAGTTGCTTAGAGTCTTTAGAGGGTCACTAAAATGTTACAAAATTAAATGAAATGAATGCCTTAGGAAATATTTTAAATTATTTCATAGAACTATATAGAAGGCACTTAAATGAAGAATTAATATAAAAATAGGTGATGAAATAAATTTGTTCATGAATGCAGTTATTTTCATATTTATGGTGTACTTTATTGATTGGACTAGATTTTTGAGATTAAATATTTAAGTGCCCCAAAACTATCATGAATAATATGTACATTTTAAGAAATCAAAAACTAATTTTCTGTGGTATATTTACTTAAAGCACATTCATTGTTTCAATTTAACAAGTAAATTGTTGTTTGGGTGACACACTCTTCATTATAATCAGGTTTGCAAACATAATGATAGGAAGAATAAAACCTATAATCATGCTTCATATTTCTTAAGTGGCAATAATGTCTCAGCACCCATACTTCTGACGCACGATCCCATCCCAGGAGACTTTGATATATGAAAATGCAACGAGATAAATAGTTGACATTTCTTTTTCTTTCCATTTAAAACTGAATGAACTACATCATTATTTTAAATATATGTCCCAAATTTTACTTAGGTTTCTGGACAATGAGTAACAATCAAAATCTCATCCAATAGTTACATTATCTTAAGAGATTCTTTTCACCACTTAAAAATATTTAGTTCATTTATTGATGTGAAACAAAATGAGCTCTTTAATTGTTGATTTCATATTTTACTTGCTTATTTTCTTAAATAAAAGAAGCCTTGGAAAATTCTATAAGGTCTTTTAAAGGTGTTCTGTTCAAGGTAGTTGTTTCTGACATAAGCATTTTTTTTTAACTATTGCTCTTTGAGTTGATGCAAAGTGATGGATAATAATTGCTTTTTATAGTGACTGTTAAAATAATATACAGTGATAACATTTAGTATCTATATTTCCTTCATAACTAAATAACCAGGTGTGCATTGGGTAAGTGTTCCAGGTGATGGGCTAGCATGTTAGTGCAGGAGATGGTCGTTGTGTGCCTTCTGATTCAGTGCCTGCATCAATCCCGAGGCCAAGTGGAGCAGTGCTCATAACATGAGGCAAAGACTGATGGACAAACTGTCATTTGATTCAGGAGCCAGACTGAACAAATTCCAGTTCATTTAGTGCTTTGTCTGCACCAAGCACCACTGTGCCTTGCATTCAGGTCGCTGTGTGTGTGTGTGTGTGTGTGTGTGTGTGTGTGTGTGTGTAAATATAAGGCAGTCCTAGAGGTCACCATTTCTCATTACAGCCACAATACTGCAGCTTATTAAGAATAAGGAACTATCCCAACATGGCAGGTTTGAGACTCTGCCAGATCTCAGTCTAGAAACCTAGGTTCTTCCTTTGGTGATTTTGGGCTCCCCAAGAAGAGGATTGTGCAGAGTGAGGGCTCTATTGATGTAAATTAATCCCTTCATTCGGTTCAGAAGAAAGAAAAATTGTCTCTATGTTCTCTTTAGAAAACAAACTTGTGTGAAGTAAACCAAACATTTCGGAAGGGACGTTGTTGTAAAAATGGCCGGCTTTTTGGTTCCGGGATTTGAATTTCCTGCAGGTTTGCTTACTCTCTCACAGGACCAAATGGGATGAATCCATTGTCTCTCATTAAATGCTTAGTCTTCAGTTTTGTTATCCACAAGCTTTTTGGGTCATCTCATCAATGCAGAGCCTCCTGACTGGCAAATTTCAAAGGAAAACATCTACCCAATGGATGAAGTAGAGTGTGAAAACAAAATAAAAATAAAAGAGGTCTGGCTACAAATGAGGAGGATTGAAGAAAGAATATAGATGCAGGCTGAAGATGAAGTTGAGGTGAAAAGCCATACTCACTATTAAATACAGCCATGCTGTATAGAAAAACTGATGAACAAACTGGCATGGTTTCATTTGACCATGAGAAGTACATGGCACTCTTGCAGTTCATTACTGATGAACTTCTGTCCCTGTCCAGCCTCAATGATGATCCCTTTATCTTTATAAGAAACGGAAATTTAGTTCCGTACCTTACAGAAACGGAGAAAAACCTGGGTGACATTGGAGAAATGTTCCTCCTCCATTTGAGCAGATTTCTGAGGTGCCCACCTTTCCTCCGTGAGGCTAGAAAGGGGAGTTAACCTATAGCAAAGTAAACCTCTGTGGTGTGAAAATGATTTTCCAGTTCCACATTTCAGTCCAAGAAGGTATGGATTTGTTACATGCGTAACCACAATTTCCCCTGCCATTTTAAGCTTATACTGGAACTAGAAATTCCTTTCCTCACCATCCTATTCCAGGAAGCAACGATATTTTCATGCTCAGGGATGGGTTTTCCTGTGATTGTTCTTACACCAAGGACACTCAGCTTGCTGCGTACAAACAGTTGTGCCACCTGAAATAAGTGCCGTAGGGGCTAAACATTTTCCCCTTTTCATTCATTGACTGGGTTCTGAGGTTCTAGAGCAGGGGTGGGGAATGTCCGGCCCGCAGGCCAAATGAGGACCGTGAACTCATTTGGTCTGGCCCTGCCAAGGCATTATGGGCGAGTTAATTAAATGTTTGACCAACTATAGCAGGCTAACTTTTAAGTTGATAATTTTGCATGGCCCGTGAATGAGGTTATAAATATCCAGTTGGCCCTTGGCAGAAGAAAGGTTCCCCACTCCTGGGCTAGAGGCCCCATTGTAGTAGGTCACCATTTATTGCCAAGGATGCTGTGACCTGTGAAGATTATACCTTTTAGATTTATTTGGAATTATATAGGTCATCAGCATTTCTCATTTGTTCATTCATATTTTTTGAGATATTTATATACATTGAAATGCAAAAATCTTTAGTGAGCACTTTGATGAACTTTGGTAAACGGATACACCTTTGTAATACCACGATAAAGATACAGAACATCTCCAATCAACCCCCAAACTTTCTTCACTCATATTCTTTTTCCAGTTAATCCACTGACACAATAATCTTAACTTTTTTTCACTTAAATCAGTTCTATTCTAGAACTTTATGTAGTTCTATAAAACTTATATCAACATACTGCACAACATACAGCAGGTACTCTCAAGTCCAGCTTATTTTGCTCAGAATAGTGTCTTGAGGATCCAATGTTGTTGCATTTATCAATAATTCACTCCGTTCCATTGATGTGTATTGTACGGTTGTATCAATCTGTCATACTCTTTAAATCCATTCCATTGATGGACTTGAGGTAATTTCCCATTTGAGGCGATTATGATGAAGACTGTAAACATCATTGTATTGTTCTTTCTGTAATATGAGGTTTTTATATCTCTTGGGTAAATGCCTAGAAGTGGAATTGCTGGTGTCAAGGGTAAGTGCATGTTCAACTGTATAAGGAACAGTGAAACCTGGAGCCCTGTTTATCTCACCGTTTGACCTTCCCATTTACCTTCTCACCAGCAGCGTGAACATTCCAGTGGCCCCACAGCCTCGATGGTGTCAAGGGCGTCGGTGGCCTTTCTAGTGCCGGCCCCTTTTATGGGTGTTTTGTGGCATCCCCCTGTGACATGAACTTGCATTTTCTTGATGACAAGTGACGCTTTGCACATTTCCATCTGTTTCCTGGCCATCACTATGTCTCCCTTTGTGACGTGTCTGTTTAGCCTTTTGTCCGTGTTGAGGGCTGTCTTTTTATTGTTTAGTTGCAGGAGAGTTTATAATTTTGAAATTCGTTCTTTAAGTATATTTAAAATATTTTCTGCCAGTGTGTAGCTTGGATATTCATACTCTTAATATATTCGGATGAGTTTACCAGCCAAAGTCAAATCTTGGAAGGAATCTTTATAGCAAATCTCTGGAGGCATTTTTTGAGGGCTTAAATATTTAAAAATAACATTAAATATTTTTAAGTATTTAATGATGACTATTTCTTGGGAGACACATATACTAATACTAAAATTTAGTTTCCCCTCCATGGGAGTTGTTAGAGTATTTTACTGGTATTTTGGAGAGGTTTTTCCTTGTATGCATAGTGCTGGGTATGTCCATTATGTCTAGCTCTTACTTTGTTATCGGGAAGACACACTCTTGCGAGAGACATTCTTCATCTGCGGTTCCAGTGTGGACGCAGCTCCTGCAGCTCTCAGTGCTTTCTCGTGGCGTGAGGGAAGCAGAGTACAGCTGTGTTATTTTTTTAAATGACTGATGGAGAAGGTCAAGGCCACCTTCCACAGCTGAGCTGAGCAGGACCCGGCTCTGCTCTGAAGATATGCTGCCTGCCCTGGCTGGTGTGGCTCAGTGGATAGAGCTTCAGCCTGTGGACTAAAGGGTCCCGAGTTCGATTCCAGTCAAGGGCACATGCCCAGGTTACAGACTCGATCCCCAGTAGGGGGCGTGCAGGAGGCAGCTGATCAATGATTCTCTCTCATCATTGATGTTTCTCTCTCTCCCTCTCCCTTCCTCTCTGAAATCAATTTTTTTTAAAAAGGACACAGTGCCTTCTTCTTAGTGGGTGGACCTCCTCATGTCTGACAGGGAGTTGCCACAGGTCACACCACAGCCTGAGCCCACAGAGGGTCCTGCCTCTCCAGGGGTGAGAGAGTTTCCAGAACTCAGCTTGTCTGGGCAGCGGCATCCAGTGTGCAGACCCTTTGCAAAGCTCAGCACCCAGGGTGAAGGATTTGCGCCAAAATGTCCAATTCCTCAGAGAAGACCTCTACTGTAGAGGCCGCATGCATGGATGTATAGATTCAACACCATAACAAGTTCATTCTTTTTGTCTTCTATCTGATTTGCATTTTGATCAGGTCTTCAATGAATATATTAAATTCGTATTGATCAAACTTATAAATGACACAAATATGGAATGGATAACTATTTTTTATGAAAGGACATAAAATGATCAGATCTGAATTAAATCACAGATCAAAGCAAACAAAAGAAAATGTAATAGGGTCAATATAAAGCTTGACATTTCCATTAAAAATGAATTGCCCAAGGATGGGCCGGGATGGGGGAGGCCTGTGTGTGTGACAATTACTGTGAAAAAGTGCTGAGCCTTCCAGGAGTCTTTACGAGAAGTCATGTGTGTTTGGACACAACGGCACACTTTCCCCTGTGCCAACCCCGGAGAGATGTCCATGTGAGCCTCACAGCTGGGACCACCCAGAGGAGCAGATGACGCTTCGGGGCTGTGCTTGGTCCCTGAGACACCAGCGGTCCCTCCGATGGGAGAGGACCCACCGGCAGAATCTAGAACACACGGGCAGCAGCTACAGGAGGGAATTTTCACAGAAATCCAAGAAAAAAATGTATGGCCATTGCAGTTGTTAAGCTGCGACATAGGCTGCTCAGAGCTGGCTCACTCCGGCCCCTGGTGTGAAGGGCAGGCCAGAGTCTCCCTGAGCCTGGGTGCTGGGAAGGGGGCCGGGGTCAGGGGAGGTGGCACCGCTCTCAAGACTCGTTTTACTCTGTGGTGCTTTTGTTGGAAATTAATTCAAGATGAATGGAACTTAAAGAGTTATTTTTTCTGTATCTTTTCTGAAATCCATTTTGCTCTGTGGGAGGTTACTTCATGCCTATTCATGTTTCCAGATTTTAGCTCTATTTTTCCACGAAAATGTGGAAAATGTCCGCACGAGTTGGTATGTAGGGTGTCAGTGTACTCGCTCAGTGAGCGCCTGTGATTCCCTCTACATTCCCGCTGAACTGCCTCATCTCTGTTCTCAGCAAGGCGCCCGGCTCTCTGTCCACCCTCTGAGCCAGGATTTACTTTATTCTAAAGTTTAATAATACACATGCATTCCCAAGCACAGCTTCTTGGCTCTCTGTGAGTCTTATTGGGGATATAAATCAGGAAATATTAACAAAAATCTTCCAGAATAGTGGTTAGCAAACTCCTTTCCTTAACCCTTCAGAGGCTTGGGGTCCCCATCCCCGCAGCTCTGCCTCCCTCGCCTGAGCCCTCTGTGCCCACCCACCCTCTGTGCCACCCTCCTCTCTGCTCCCAGCACAGAGGATTAGCAGACGCAAGGATGAGCATACTCAATTCCTGTCCGGGGAAAAGCTGCACTGCGATTTTCTCCACCTAAACCTCCACAGTTATAATCAAAGTCTATACATTGAGGAGGTCTCTATTTCTGCAGGTTTGGAAGCGTCTAATTTTGGAGTAAGATTTGGGATTAACAGCAGCAGAGAATTTACCACATTTTATTTGAGGGAACGGGGCTCAGGAGCATCCCCCCTCAGTGGTCGCTGTCAGGCTGAGCAGTGAGCAGCCTGGGTCTGTGTTGTCTGTTCTCACTGTGCCTGACTGAACGTGGCCAACCCAGAAGCAGGATCTGGGCTGGTTTCCATAAAAGATGGTGACAGGATCCCAACAATGGCACTCGCAGGCCTGGCTGAGCTCGGCAGCTGCATGAGCTGAAAGGACGATGTCGGCAGGAATGTGCCCAGCAACACAGCCACCAGGCGGTCTGGGTGCCAGCGGCCTCAGAGCCAGACCTCATTGCTCACCCGACGTCAGGGTGACGTCCCTGGGTCTGTCCTGGCTGGTACTCGTGGGGGGTTTGCCCTGAGCCAGAAAGGGAAGTGGGGACACCTGCCATTTAGTGGCCAGGCCTTCCCTCTGGCCAATGCTGTGCGTGTCGTAATGACTGGAGACCTCGGTGTCGTTATTTGACTTAAAAAGAGAAATGCCTATGCGTGTACTTAGTAAGGAAGTGTGAGCGCAATCAGCATTTTATAATATCGACTGGCTTTCTTTTGTCTTTATTCTTACACTCACAGTTGTGTTCTCTTACTGGCAGTAAGTATTTGTCAAAAGGGAAAATGTTATCTTACCTTCTCCCTTTCTCCATGGCCCTCGGCTGTCTATAAACACGTGCACACATGCACATATGCACATGCACACACACACGCACATGCGCGCGCACACACATGCACACCTGACCTCAACAACCTTGGCGTGGGTGAGGCTGAGCACTCTGTTCTGTTTCTAGCGTCTGTCCCCCTGTCCGCTGGCCTCGCTCTTTGACCACCCCCCCCCCCACAGGAAGCTGTAATTGTTCATCTGATTCTGTGGGAAATGGAAGGGACAGTGTGGCCTCGCTCTGCCCTGAGGACTCTCTGCCCTGAGGACCGTGCTGGTGCCCGTCCTGTCCAGTGCAGTGACCGTGGACACCTGTGACGTGTGGCGGAGGCTCTGGGTGCTTATGTCATTCCATTGTCATGAACTAGAACAGGTGCCCGTGACCAGTGGCGATCGCCGAAGATTCATCGCGTCAGAAAAGGGGCGGGAAGATGTATGTGACTCCGTGTTCCACATGCCTCTTCTGCACGAGCCAGATGGCACTTGGAAGTAAGGCTGCTTGGTCTCCGTAGATGTTAGGCGATCATTTGAAAAAGAGAAAGAGGAACATGTAAAGTAACAGCAGCCTTCTCCATGCTGGGCTGGTGCTCTACACGTCTGCTCTACGAGCATTACTTTCACACATGTCCCAAGTGAGGTCACAATTTCTTCCATTTCACGTGAGAGGGAAGTGAGGTGCAGACTTACAATAACAAACAGGAGCATGTGGTGGGCGGAGGCGGGGGTGTGTGTGTGGCTGATCCAGGTGGGGTTCCTTGTCGATGCACCTCCCAGAGCATAGCCTCCTCCTTGGTCTTTCCAACGTAATAGTCCCGTCCTTGCTGGAGACAGGGTGGAGGGCCTGCCCCCATGCCTCTGGGACGTGTCACTGAAACTGAGTGCACTGCTCCATGCTGCTAAGCCTCCGTGTTCTCCTTTTAATGTGGAGATAATGAGGCACCGCCTCCTGGGCAGTCATGAGGGTTAAAGGAATGACTGGTTCCCGGCACGTTGTGTGAACCATATGTACTTGCCATCGTCATGGTTCTCGATTTGAAAGAGCTGCCGTGTGTTTGGCTGCTGTGGTAACGCGATAGGAATAGATGAAATAGAGATGCCTGGGTGTGCTTGCCCAGGAGACGGGAGCCTCTAGTTACTGGTCCCTCGGGAAGCAGCTCCTGCCGCTCGGACCCGTGGTGTTGCCTTTGCGGGGTTGTGTGTCGGAGCCCACGTGCTCAGCCCGTCCTCACATCTTTGCTTTTCATGTCGCCCATGGATGTCCCCTTGGTGCTCTGGTTGGCTCTGAATGCCGTGCAGGGCCAGCGCCAGTGCATCTGGGCAGCTGTGGGCCTGCCCCCACCTTGCAGGGGGACCGATGGCCATGGACACGCCTCAGGGACAGAGCCACTGCCTGTCCCCAGGGCCTGGCATCTGCTCACAGCCCATGCGAGTGGGTTCTGCTGCCGTCCACGGTGGGCTGACCCCTCCTTGTTCCCCCACAGATGGCCGCCGCCCAGGACGCCCGGTCTGGCCAGAAAGACTCCTCCGACCAGAACTTTGATTACATGTTCAAGCTGCTCATCATCGGCAACAGCAGCGTGGGCAAGACCTCCTTCCTGTTCCGCTACGCGGACGACTCCTTCACGTCCGCCTTCGTCAGCACCGTGGGCATCGACTTCAAAGTGAAGACTGTGTTCAAGAACGAGAAGAGAATCAAGCTTCAGATCTGGGTGAGTGGCTGTGCCGAGTGTGCTCGGTCCTGGGCGTGGGGCACACGTGTGCGGGGAGGGCTCCTGCCCATCTCCGCGCCACAGTCCGATGCAGCGCTTTGCTGTGCGGCACTGTTTTAGGGCGGGAGCGAAGCCTCTTTAAGGCTTGGAAACTGTGCCTGTTGTCAAGTCGTGCTTCTTATGAGCGCCCAGAAAAAGGAAAACGTATGGCCACTATGTTGGGGGGAGGAGCGGTCGGACTGCTCGGCCTATGACCCCGTGACCTTGAGCACCATGAAGCCTTCCTCTCCACCTTTCTAACCCACAGACCAGCAAAGTGGGTCTCACCTGTGATGCCACAGGACGCAGGCAAACAGCCAAATGCAGGGAAGCGAAGTCTGTCCCTTCAAAAATCCCAGCTGCAACCTCAGGCGAGGTTGATTTACACTTCACAGACTCTGTGTCCTCAGCCCTAATAGGTGTGTTTGTCCACACAAAGAAAACAAAGCAAGAGGCATAAAGCGTGTATTTTAAACGTGGTTTCCCTGAGCACAAGGAGCTCCATCAGCTTAGAGACCAGCTGGCCTCCCTGCTTCCATCAATAGACCAGGGATTTGTCACCAAACTGCTGGGGTAAATCAGAGTGGCCAGTGAGAGACAGAAGAAATGCAGGTGGGCAGTGGGGCCAAGGTCAGATGGGAGACGAAGGATCAGGAACATGGGTGCACAGGAGAGAACTGCTACGCATTCACGTCTGCGAAGTAAAGCGTAGGCCACCGGTCGGCCATTTCCGTGAGTGCGGGCCCCTTTTCCTATCCATGATGCTCAGCTGCTGACGTCGATTTGAGCTGCAAACAGGCTTTTCCCACGAGGGAGGTTTCTCCTGAGCTGGTTCTGACACCACCTGGTGCAGGTGCTGGGCTGGCCCCAACCCAGGGTGAGCCTTACCGCTCGCAGGAGCTGAGAGACAGGCTGTGGGCAGAGCGCCCTTATGCACATGGCGGTGACACTGGGTGCCCTTCCACAGCTCAGCTCTCGGTGCACAGACTGGCGTCCTCACAGGTGTCTGCAGTGGGTTCCTGCTCTTCCCCTTGTCTAACTGGGGTCTTCCCAGCCCAGCTGCAGTCAGGGGAGAGTGCGGGGAAGTGGATGTGCCCGTGGCTTTGTCATGAGAAGTCTCCTCGCAGGCGGTGCATGGTTGTGCGGTGGCCCTCTTACAGGGCGTGTCCCAGGTGCTGGGGGAAGTGTCTTAGAAGGGGCTTGAGCAGCCGTGAGCGGAGGCGTGAGGAGGCGTGCGGAGTGACCGGGAGTGCCCTGCTGTTGTTCCCACAGCTGGGGCCTGCTTGGTGATGAAGTGTGAGCGCCGGGAAAACAGTGAGGCTGCACAGTTCCCACTGTCTGTTGGCTTCAGGAAGTCATTTATTTGGGAATGTGTTTGACGTTGATGGTGTGCTGTCTCATTGCATTTCCATCACTGCCCGGCTGCTCTTCCCGGTTCATGGTATTTCCACGGACTTCTCCCAACGTGCAAACACGTTGTCAAGATGTGCGGTCATCTTGGCCTGTGCTACCCTCGCTCCTGCTCCCAACACTGATACCACATGTGTGGGACTGGCACACCAGCAGTTCCTTTGTTCTCTGCTGTCTGACACGACGCCAGGAGTGGTAGGGACTCACAGGTAACGGCTTATTGCCCACAGGACACAACTCAGGAGCAGAAGAGAGAAGAGGTGCACAGGACAGTCAATTAGCATATTCCCTCCTTATTGGCTGTGGGTGCTGCCATCATTGCAATGGTGTGGGGTCAATTAGCATATTCCCTCTTTATTAGATAGGATTATAAAGGACACAACTCAGGAGCAGAAGAGAGAAGAGGCGCACAGGACAGAGGGTGGGAGGGATGAGGTGCTGCTTCTGTGTCCCCTCTGGGCATGGGACCTGCACGATGGTGCGCTCTCCCCCCCGACGTGCACACATTTCCTCCTCAGGGTGTGTGGACCTTCCATTCCAGGCCCCAGTGGATTAAAATCACTGGCCATTGCTGATTAACCTGGTATTCAGAACGTCCATTCTAGTCCTTTGATCCCATGGTTTGCTCTTCTGCAAATAGTCCTCGTCCTGAGGCCTTGGAGGGGCCGCCAGGGGTCCCCTTGTGGGCAAGACCTGGGTGGAGGGAGGGCTGTTGTGAGTAGTCACCAACGATGGACCTCAGGGTCTCAGGAGCCTGCACCAGGAGCCAGGAGGAGAGCAGACCTGCGTCTCTGACTCTGTGGCCATATCTCAGCCTCTTGTCTGTTTCAAAGGGGGAGACACAAAGTGGGTTCACAGAAACGAAAACCGTCGTGATTGGTCCAATGCACCAAACGGCTGCAGATATCAATGTAATTCTGTTCACTCTCCTGATTTTAAACTGCCCACAGGAGAGCTACCTTCAGGAGAGGAAACCAAGGTGTAGAGAGGCTAAGAGACGAGGCAGAGCAGGGTCTCAAGTCCAGTCCGCTGGTGCCGGCCGGTCTGGTGCTGACCCGCCAGTTCCGCGAGGCCAGTGCTGAGTCAGGGCAGTTGTGCTGTGTCGGGCCTGCTCGTCAGGCACCCACAGGCCCGGGAGCTCCAACCCGAGGCCAGGCCTCAGGAGGGATTCTGTCAGGAGGCAGAGCTGGGGACTCCCTGTTTCTGCTCCCTGGTGTGCTGCATGGGGTCTCCACACCCACACCCTGGACAGCTGGTTTCCCGCAGCCCACAGCCAAGTACAGCGTGGCTACAGCCACAGAAACGTGACGTTTCTTCTCGGACGTGTCCTTCCTGCTGACGTCCATCACCGCCTGGGAGCGAGCCTGTCTAGAGAACATCGCCGTTCGCCTGCACGAGTCACAGTCAGTGCACGTGCGCTCCCGCTGTCTTCACTGCCTTAGCATTCCTGCACACTTCGGTTTCACTGTCATTTTTATGAGACTCCAATCAAAATTTTCAAGATTTCAGAGACTCCAAGTATTTAGGCTGGTTCCTTTATTACTTTGTATCTATTTAATGCTGCTATGAATATACTGGGGACAGATTCAGTGTGGTTTTTCACTTTAATTATGGAGAAATATCTCACAGCTGGGGCCTGTAATCTTTTGCTTCTAACTTAAAAAGTAGTTAGGCCTCAAGAATGGCCATGTAGAGATTTCTTCCCAGTGAGAAGATCACAAGTCATGCAGCATCCTACACTGAGCACCTCTCCTGTGTTTATTGTCATCGTCCGGGTAACCGCTATGGGAGCCCTGAGCTTAGGGAAGCCTGCAGTAGAGTCTGGCCATTCCTGCCCGGTCCTGTGAGGGCAGCCATGTGTGTGGGTGGCCACACTGTGTGCAGGCGGCCACACTGTGTGCAGGCGGCCACGCTGTGTGCAGGCAGCCATGCTGTGTGCATGTGGCTACACTGTGCAGGTGACCACACTGCGTAGCTCCCTTTCCCCAGGAAAGCACGGGTCTGCATTGTTCACGTCCAGAAGTTGGTGTTGGCTCTGACTATGGGAGACTGGCTTAGAGCTCAAAGGGTGAACTGCATGGAGCAGGTAGGCAACAGGATTATGTGTCCTTAAGAGTCATCATGAGTATTTGCTCACTGTTGCATCTCTTTTCCTCATCGGCACCCTTCCCGCCTTCACTCCTGAGCTCCTTCTGGCTGAGCTCATAGGAAGCATGTCCTCAGGTGGTCAGGGCCAGGGCTGCCACCCAAAGGGCCTGCCTGGTCTGAGCCGTGGTGGTCTCTTGTCCCAGAGATGCCATCTGCTTGTCCACCGTGTGCTCACCAACCACACGATCCGCAGACGCTGTGTCACCGTCGGGTGCAGGAGGTGGACGTGAAGCAGGGGGAAGAGGGTGTTTTAAAATAGAGGCTCTGGCATTACTTAGGGGTGGCCAGGCCGACAGGTCAGCAGACAGCTGCCACCCACATGTGTTGTACTCACGGACCCCGAGCCAATCCCTGGGAGGGTCAGGAGCAGAGGGAGAGACAGCCTGTGGCAAGAGCCCCTGTGGCAGTTTCTGGAGGAGTGGGGAGGCTGTGGGCAGGATTGGGACTGGCTGGCTGCATGTCTCAGCAGGCCCTGGGCACGGGGTCCGGGCTGATGGTGCTGCCCTGGGTGATGTGGGCAGGTGGACGGGGCCAGAGGTGAGCGCCTGGTGAGGGAGGGACTGGGGCATGACTGCTGGATTGGGGGTTTGCATTTGAGAAGTGAACCCCAGTAGGTGAAGCTTCCTGTCTGTGATACTTACTGGACAGGTGGCAGAGACGCAGGTGTGGGAGGAGAGCAGAGGCTGGGTCTGCCCAGCACGGCTACCAGGGGTCGGCCACCATCGCTGCATTTGTCAGAGACTGAGAGGCAGGCCGGAGAGGAATGCCTTTTAGGGGAGATATAAACCATGTCGTTTCATTTTAGCCAATAGGTCTGTCTTCCTCTTTTAAGAAAAAATACAGTAGTTTTGCTAACTTATGAATTATGTTGGCTGTGTAGCTCCACTGACATTCTTCATAACATTTTTTAGTAGGAAAGTGTGTTCTAAATTCTGAATGAGAACACTGAAGTTAATACCTGGAAGTCTGCCCGTTCTTAAGACTGAGACTCCATGTAAGAGAAAAGTAGGGGAGTTCTTTGGGAATTTCGGCGTGAAGTAGATGAGGAAATCGGTGATCAGTCCCTGGGGCTGCAGGAACCCTACTGTGGATACCGAGGTGAGACCAGCCAGGGTGCTCTCCCCCCGACTTTTCTTGTGTTGTCCAGACGGATCCCTGTTTCTCAATAGCATCTCCTGGGCTCACTTGCACTGTAATTAGCAGGGCTTGTTCCTATTTTCCTCGCATAAGTGCGCGAGGAGGTGAGAAAGTCTGACGGGCAGGAAAGTGTTCACGTAGCTCCGACTACATCCGATGACTTGTGAGCTCAGCTTCCACCTCTCCGTGCGCTGAAGGCCAACTACCCGCTCCCCAACACAGCCCTGGGCTCGAGTCCAGTTCACACATCATCAGCTCCATGCCATGAGGCTACTGTCTGACCCAGCTTCTCACAATATGTCCTGTTACTCTACACTTATCACTTCATAGGAGAGCATTGATTTTTGGGAAATTACAGTCTTGCTTTGTCAGTGGAAACACTTTGATGTAGATGACATTGATGGTTGTTTTAATTAACTTCATAATCTGCATCCACCCTTCATAATTTGGTAACATTGTAGCCAATGTAACTTGCATTCCAATTTTTATGAAATAATTAAATAGAAGATCAATTCCTGAAGACAAGGTAGAAAGAGAAAAAGATTACACTTTACTTGGGCCCTAAAAACAGCCACAGGCGTCAGCAGCAGCAGAGGACCAAGCTGGCCGGAGAGCGCCGGATGGGGTGTGTCCTGCACCCTGAGGCCACGGGAAGGGCTTCCGTGTGGGAGTCACACGGGTTTCACAGCATGATGGTCTCCGAGGCCAGGACTTCCATCACCTGCTGGTGGACCCTCCGCTCGCCCGTACCTGGGAACCTGAGGTTTCAACGTGACAGGCAGTAGGTCCCTGCTCTCCTGGGCTCCTCTGTAATTGGTAATTAGCTGTTCAGACGGACCATTGGCCAACCTGCCACATTTCTGTTTGCAAATTTAGGCAAATTGTTTCCAGGAGAAAACATGCATTAAAGTGCCTGATTGGGCTGCAGGTGGAAGCGGGATTGAAAGCAGTGATTTCCCACCTTCCAGGCTCTGCAGGGACCCCTAAATGCCCTCCTTAAACCGCCTGTTTGTGACCCGGCTCCTGAGAGGCTTCCTGCCTCTCGGTTCACTAGCTTCTAGGGCAGCCGTGGGCAAACTACGGCCCGCGGGCCGGATCCGGCCCGTTGGAAATGAATAAAACTAAAAAAAAAAAAGACCGTACCCTTTTATGTAATGCTGTTTACTTTGAATTTATATTAGTTCACACAAACACTCCATCCATGCTTTTGTTCCGGCCTCCGGTCCAGTTTAAGAACCCATGGTGGCCCTCGAGTCAAAAAGTTTGCCCACCACTGTTCTAGGGGTTCAGCTCATTTTTATTCCCTGGGGAGTTTCCTGGGGGCAGCAGGACGAGAACAATGAATTAAGTACTGGCGTGAACCGTGTCCTTGGTTGTAAAGAGCACAGCACCACGAGGGTGGAGGATGCTGGTACCTCCACGCGCTGCTCTCCTGGGCTCCTCTGTAAACGTCCCTCTGAGCAGAGCTGGGCTTCCTCCACGGGAGGGTGTGTGACACAGGAGCAGTGCCTGCTGTCCTCGTCGCCATGCCTTGAATTTGACTGGGGCTGCGTATCGTACCCTCGTGGGCAGTGTGGCTGGTGACTAGACTTAACTAGGTTAAAGCAACCACCAGAGTGAGTCTGAGAAGTGCAGTTAAAACTCAGTTAAAAAGAGGCAAATCTGCGTTGGGAAGTCTACAGGCCAGGAGCCCAGCAGGTAGAACGCCCAGCCTGGAGCCGCTGGGTGCAGCCTGTGAGTGCTGTCTTGTGCTCCGTCGAGCTAGAGCCTGCGGCTGAATGCCCCGCCCCTTGGAGGTCTGGTATCTGTGACTTAGTCACGGTGCAGGCTCAGCGGGTCAGCATGTCTAGAGCCAGTGCTAGGGTGGCAGCCAGAGCTTCCCATCAAGCAAATGGCTGAATAATAGACATCGCCGTGGAAACGCACGTTCGGCTGGACCAGATGCATGGCTCAGCAACAGCCCTGTTACTCAGCATTCCCGTGTTGTTCCCATTTCGTAGAGAGAGCTGAGGGACAGGTAGTTTATTCTGTGCCCAGGGACACGGATTCCAGCCATGCTCCTCAGATTGCAGGTGGCCGGCAGAGCCGGAATGGGAACCTGGCGGCCTGTGCTCTCAGTCACCACACTCCCCATGGACCAGCCCAGCGCTGGTCGGGGAGGTCCCAGAAGTTTCACAGCATAAACAACGTAAACAGTGGTTCTCTTCTCCATCTCAGTTTTGAAAATATTGAAACAATGACCCTAAGAATATGAGTTAGCTCTTCCCCTGAGTTTCAAGGAAAACTGTTATTCATGAGGTTTCCTGGGGAAACCCTGTCAGCAGGGCCAACTTCACACTAGTAACCCATCTGCACCGAGAACTAAAGTGAGTGGGCCAACCTCACCTGGGGAGCACCTGAGCCCACACCTGCCTGCAGGACCCACACCGGCTGCAGGACCACACAGGCCACAGGACCCACACCAGCTGCAGAACCCACACCGGCTGCAGGACCCACACCTGCCTGCAGGACCCACACCGGCTGCAGGACCACACAGGCCACAGGACCCACACCAGCTGCAGGACCCACACCGGCTGCAGGACCCACACCTGCCTGCAGGACCCACACAGGCTGCAGGACTACACAGGCTGCAGGACCCACACCAACTGCAGGAGTCTAGGACCCCAGCCTGTGGCAGGCAGAGGCCAGAGGGTGTGGGCAGAGTGAGGGTGTGGGCAGAGTTGGTGCCTGGCTGGGGCTACAGAGATGTTACCAGCAGTGCTGACACTACAAATTAGATTTTCCAGTTTTCAGGTCTCATGCCACCTTATCACAGTGCCTCTCAGGGCTGCAGGAGCCACCCCGTCGAGATAAGGGGAAGGAGGGACGTGGCAGGTTGTGGGGGGAACTGTCAGAGGGAAGGAGGGAAAGGGACGCCAGGAGCTGCATCAGTGAAGAAAGAAGGGGTGAATGGGGCCTGGACGGTGTGGCTCAGTGGGTTGGGCATCCTATCGTGCACTGAGAGGTCATGGTTGGGTTCCCGGTCACGGCACATGCCCGGGTTGCAGGCTCGATCCCCAGTAGGGGACGTGCAAGAGGCAGCCGATCGACGATTCTCTCATCATTGATGTTTCGATCTCTCTCCCTCTCTGAAGTATATTAAAAAAAAAAGTTTAAAGAACTTCTCAGGACAAGGCCAGGGAAGAGGAGGAAGCAGGAGCTACCAGCTTCTGTGAGGTCATGCAGGGGACTGGTTCCCCCTCTGCAGCCCATCCCTCTGCCGCCCATCTGCGAGTCCCTAAGGGCCGGGTGGGTGTGGTCCTCTCTCCTCTGGACTAGGAGGTGCTGGGCAGGTTTCGGGTGATCAGTGACTCGCTGGAACTGAGCAAATCGTGCAGTGTGTCTTCATTTCCGTTTCTGTTTCCACCCTAGAGGTGGCAGTGCCTGGGTGGTTCTGCTGAAGGCCTTAACCCTCAGCACTCATTCACTGGGGTTTCTATCTAGACATGAAAGGTCTAGGGAACCAGGCCGGCCACTGTGAGGCAAGGAGAACTGCGGTGCTGCCCAGCCCTCTGGTCTGGCCGTCTCTGCATGCGCATCGCGCGTGTGTGTGCTCACAGTGCCCGACAGACACAGACGAGTAACCATCGGCAGGTGTCCTGAATGGTCTCCATTTTAGGGCCAATTAACGGAAGTTTCAGCAATTACTCCTATGACGACCTGTGAGTTCTATAGCTGTTTGTGTCTGTCTTTTCTTTGTTTTTTTTTTTTTTTAATTCTCATCCTCCCTCCTCACCCCAACCCCCATCCCCAACCACTCCCCGACACACAAACGCAGTTTAATTCTTAGGGCAGCTCTCCTTTTCAAGTGGGCGAGAGAAGAGGACTCTTATCAATACTTCTCCTCTGGAAACAGATTGATAGGTAACAGGGTGGACTCTCGCCCACCCAGGACACAGCCCAGTGACACTAACACGCTGAGGTGCGATCCCAAAATGGCATGTGTGCTTTTTTAATGTTGTTTTGAACTAGATGTTCTCTACTCTCTGCTCACCTCTGAAATCACTGGAGAAACACATCAGATAAACCGATTTGCCCCTGATTGGATTAGTGTGAGGAACTGGCCGTCTTGTTCTGTAGCCATCAATGAGTCACTCTCCTCTCTTCACACAATGAGGTTGTGTTCTGAGGCTGATGGATGCAGGCGCTCTTGGACTAGGGGGATCTGTCTAGACCAGGGGTGGGCAAACTTTTTGACTCGAGGGCCACAATGGGTTCTTAAACTGGACCGGAGGCCGGAACAAAAGCATGGATGGAGTGTTTGTGTGAACTAATATAAATTCAAAGTAAACATCATTGCATAAAAGGGTACGGTCTTTTTTTTTTTTTTTTTTTTTAGTTTTATTCATTTCAAACAGGCCGGATCCAGCCCGTGGGCCGTAGTTTGCCCACGGCTGGTCTAGACTCACCCGATGCAAACAGTGACCTTTTCAAGGTCAGAGCACCAAGGGCGAGCAGGCCTGCCCCGTTCCGACTAAATAGTCATGTGCTAGAGCAGTTGTTCTCAACCTGTGGGTCGCGACCCCTTTGGGGTCGAACGACCCTTTCACAGGGGTCGCCTAAGACCATCCTGCATATCAGATATTTACATGACGATTCATAACAGTAGCAACATTACAGTTATGAAGAAGCAACGAAAATAATTGTATGGTTGGGTCACAACATGAGGAACTGTATTTAAAGGGCCAGAAGGTTGAGAACCACTGTGTTAGAGCATGAAGACAGCTCCGGGTGGGTGGACACTTAAAAACACAAAGCGTGTGCAGCACAGTAACGAGGGAGTGCGGTTGTTCACAATGTGCATACATCCCCAAACAGGCATTTCCCTTCTTATTGCAGTGTTTTCTATACTCCCAGTTTAGATGGTAGAATATTTAATGTGCGCTTAAATGTTTAGCTAATGTATTTGTCAAAAAAAAAAAATGAATTGCTGTGCCACTTATCAGGATGGGCGTGCGTTTAGAAAATATGTTCTAGTTAGAAAGTAATGTTCAGGGAGAAGGAAGCTGCTGAGGTGATGTTTGGGACGGAGTGTAAGCTCAGGTCTCTCGCCTGCATCTGGGACTGCTTTTGGGTTTAGCATGAGGTTTGGCACCACTCGGCGAGGGACACACGGCGGTGAAGGAGCAGCGGTGGCAGCAAACACGTTCCGTTTGCTCTCCCGTCTTCACTGTGGAGGTGAGAGTGACGTCCCATTCGGATGGAAGGGCGTAAACCCCACAGACAGTCCCCGCTGTCAGCAGTGTCCTGATATGTGGTACACTGTGTGTAGAATTACATGTGCTGCATATTACACACGTGTAAAGCAATATGAAAACCTGTGCCCGAGGATAACGAGGGTGCTTTGCCGAGCGTGAGGCTCTGCCATTGTCCTCATGGCGCTCAAAGGCTCTGTGACCACAGCCCTTGGTACAGAGTGCGTTTCCCTTGTGACCCAGTTCCCACGTCCGCAGACACCCTGGAGTCTGCACTCAGGGCTCTGTGTGATGAGCCTGTGACGCCTCTTGAACCTTACGCTGCTGGTCACGGCTCCCTTCATGCACTTTCTGGCCCCACTGACGATCTATGGTCACGGCCACAGCCACGGCCACGGCGGCTGTGTGCTCGTCCTGCAAACGACCTGCAGACGCCGGACAGAACAGGCCTGCCCCGCCTTCTGCACTGAGGCTGCCTCTTCCCACGCGGCTCACGCTCTCCCATCTGCCAGCTCAGCCCACAGCATGGCCTCCTAGAAGCCTCCCTCGATGTCCTCCACGCAGTCAGCACCACACCCGTGGCAACTGTAACCTCTGCATTCCAGCCCCACCGTCTGCGGTAGCACTCGCCAGGCGGCGCTCTCTCCCTCTCCTCACACACATCATCTACTTCCTTCTCCCTCCTTTCCTCCTTTTCTTTATTTCTTTCTAAAGGAAACATGGGCTTTATTTATTTATTTATCTTTATGAATTTTAGAGAGGAAGGGAGGGGGGAGAGAGAGAAACACACATTGCTGTGAGAGAGAAACAGCAATTGGCTGCCTCCTGCACGCCCCCTACTGGGGATGGAGCCTGCAACCACAGGCATGTGCCCTGACAGGGAATCAACCTGGTGACTTTTTGGTGCACAGGACGATGCCCAACCAACTAAGCCATACCAGCCAGGGCAAAAGGAAACATTATAAAAGATAAAAGTCCTTTGTAAAAATGAAAATACAGGAGGATAAGCAGAAAATAAACCCACTGTAAATCAACCCTCCAGAGATACTAGTAACTGAATGTTTATCCATTTTTACTTAATCACCTTTTGATCTCTAGAGCTACACACTTAGTTCTTAAAGACCAGGGTCAAACAGGAGAACTCTGTCACCTGCTGGGAACAGTCTGGACATTGACCTGGTTAGTGAGTGTAGGTCAGAGGCAGGAGCCTTCACAGGGGCTCAGGGCAGCCGTGTGGGTAACCAGATGTCACCTGTTGGTAAGTGCCGTGGCTTCCGTGGGAGGGCGATGTAAGGGGCCTTTAGTAAAAGGAGACGGGGTGCGCAGAGCCTGTCTGCGGCAGCTAGAGCTGCCCTCCCCGGTGAGCAACATGGAGTGTTTTCTTCGCAATCAGTTTCCCGAGGGCACGTCTTTCTCGGCGTGGTTGTGTCTTAATTTCCGGCTGAGCGCTTTTCCCAGGGATTAAAGCCAGGATCCGAAGGAATCACTTTGTTTCTTCTGAGCCAGGAGCGCATCTGGGTGAGGTGCTGGCTGGCACCCCAGAATCCCTGGCGGGCTCTGCACCCTGTGCCCCGGATTCATCCCTAATGTGGGGGGGGGGGGCAGGAATTTCCACTTTAACTAATTTGGCTGCATAAAAAAGTTTGAGAATCACTGCACTGAAATTCATAAGCTCTTAAAAAATCCATGTACCAGATAGCTTTCTGGGGTCTGCAGTGGGAATGTAACTTTGCCCCTGAAATAAACTTCTGTAGAAAGCTTCGTCTGAAAGAGACCTTAATGTTGTGCGATTCTGTCTCGGCACTGAAACTGGGGAGATGAGGGAGCTCCCCGAGGTGCTGGTGAGTCCGAGGAAGATGGGGCACCCCCTCCCCTGTTCCTGGCAGAACGCTGAATGCAGGTGCACCCCCCTTCTCAGGTTGGGGCATGCTTGGAGGAGGGGCTCACTTGAGCCCTGGGTTCACCAAGCAGATGGCATGTTAGTCCTTGCCATTTACTCTTTAATGGCACATCCTGAAGCCAGTCTCTTTATAAAAACACATTTTATTGTTTAAAGAGGAACATGCGGCTGTAACGTAATTAGATAGCTGCCCAGCGTTGCCGTCTCTGCTAATGGCTCATGCCCGCGTCCCCCCTGCCTGCTGGGCTCTCAGATAAGACGAAGCGGCAGCCCCCACGGAAGGGCTCCCCCAGGATAACCTGCAGGGTGTTCTGTCTCCAGGGAGGACATTCTTCTTCGTCATCCAAGCAGCTGAGTATAACCCACCACGGAGTCCTGAGAGCCCAGGCTCCACGGTAAAGACACAGGAGCCGTGTGGGCACACGGTGCGATGTCACCTACTCGTGGGCCTGAACTAACCAACTGGGAGAAGCAGGGCCAGATGGTGGCTTCCGAGAGCGGGAGGGGGTGAGAGAGCTCGGTGAGGGACGAACCTGCCCCTGGTAGATGCGTAGATTCTGGGATCTCTCGCACAGCACAGCGGTCCTACACAACAGCACGTATTACAAACACCGAGCGCCTGAGGAACTAGATAAGGACAAACCAACCAAAGGGTGTCCCAGTGAAGTGCGCGAGGGATCTCGGCTGGACTCTCCGTCCCAGAGCTGCAGCCACAGAGGAGCTATGCTGAGCGCACAGTGACCTCAGTTTGTCTGAGTCAGCGGCTGTGTGGCTCAGATGTCTAAGGGGGCTCTCCCACCCTCCTGCTAGAACCTCTCCAGGTGACACTCCGTCCCGTCCGAGTAGGAGTGGCCCCTGCTCAGCCCAGGCAGGTGCGTCTGTCAGCAGCGCTGTGCTCGCCGATTGCCCACAGGCTCCCATGGTGCCAGGTCAGACTCAGCCAGGGGTTAGCCATCGAGTCTCCTTGTGCCCGTTTCATGGGTGGTCGTGCCCAGCGAGCAGCAGCGTCATATTTAAGACCAGCGTCTTCGGTGCAGAGGAGAACATAACTATCATTTTTACAATCACATCCTTCGCGCTTCCCGTGGTCTTCAGTGTTTCTCTAACTATCTGGTTACTGGACCTCATGTTGGGTGAAAAGATATTTCTTCAGGGAATCTCTGCTCTCAAAGTACTTTTAGATAAAAAGAAAAAAAACCCGAATAAAATAACTACACATCACGTACGGAATGTTTAAGTTCTCATTTTGTAAGTCAGCAAAGCAATCAGCTGGCCCTGGGCCCTGGGAAGAGAGAATCACTGCAGCAGCAGAAGCCATTGGTCTATGGATTCAGCAGAACCAGAAAATGGAGGCAGCAGCCAGGCTGCCATCTGCTGGGCTGGGCTCTGGAGCCTGTGTGCAGTGAGCTGCCCGGAGGAGGCCCTGGATGACTCTGTGAAACACTGTAAAGTCCCGCAGAAATGTGGGGTCACGGGGTCACCCATGGAGGCTCCCCAGGCTGTGACAGCCGTGTGTCCCTGCTCCCGAGAGCCAGGCGGTGGGCTTCCTGTTTCCCACTGACAGTACTCAGCAGCCCAGATTGCCTCCGGTGTTTAAATGGCCCATTTGCCTGTACTACCTCATTATAGTTTAAAAATAATTTAAGATGAGGGCTACTTATTTAGAAACTAATAAAGGCTTAGACCACCTGAAAGAGAAATGCTTCCATTTCCAGGCTTTGCAGCCTCCCCAGGGTCAGAGAAGCACTTACGCTCTTGCCCGGGCAGGTGCACAGCCCGCCGCCCCAGAGCACGTGGCAGATGCTGCAACCTGTCTCCAGCACCTGCTTCCACATTTTCCCTTCCCGTCCCCTGTGAGCGTGGGCATAGCACTCACTGTCACATGATTTTCCTCCACTACCGGCAGGGAATCATGGCTTTAACCTGGAAACAGTGGAACCCTGAAGGCCCTTTGCCTCCGTGAGGTTCCAACAAAAACTTAAAAGCAAGAATGTGAAACCAGGAGCAGGGTCAGGCGGTGTAAGTGAGGGCTGTGGAGCGGGTGTCGCCGGGTGGTTCGGAAGGACTGGCATCTTCACCCCCCTCCTCCCTGGGGATGGGAAGGAAGGACTGGGGTTCTGCTGAGCCATCCAGATGCAGAGTAACAGCCACTTCCTCTGGGGACTTGCCAGGCGCAGTTCTTTACTGTCATTAAGGAGCAGAGCTGGGCATGAGAATGCACCACCGACAGCAGTTTGTAGCTTAAAGACCTTCTCTCACTGGCAGTTACACTTCAGCTGGGCATTAGCTATTGATTCCCTTTTGGAAATCTGTAAACTGATGCTCAGAGAGGTTCGGTGGTATTTCTAAAGCCTCACAGCATGTGCGTCTCGGAGCTGCTGTCGCCCACACATGGCTGCCTTGGAAAAGGAAAACAAACAAACAGGAAAAAAGCAGGAAGCCCCAGGTATTGCTCCCCAAGTGTGTGCGAGAAGCCTGGTCCTTACCACAGCCTTGAGGAGGCAGACATTGTCCTTGTTTAGCCGGAAGGTGATCAGGAGGGTTTAGTCACTCGGCCAGCTGGGCCCTGGATCGCGCATTTGCCTCTCCTGTGTCAGCGATGGATCCTGCTCTGAATAAACGGGAGCGCCCTCACCCACCCACCCCCACCCCCAGCCTCTCCGGTCCCAGACACCCCTGCACAAGCACAGGGGGACGTCGCCAGCTGTCGGCCCTGCAGCCACCCAGCCTTGGGAGGGTCTGGTTGGAGCCTTCGCTGCCTGTTCTGGGGCAGCAGTAAAAGTCCTGTCCTCTAACCAGAGCACCTGATCCGGGAGCATCTTGAGTTGCACCCATGAGAAGACAGTCACCAGCGTTGAGGGAAGCTCTGAGCTGCCTGCGCTGAGGTGTCTGCGCCCCATGTTCTGACAACGTTGAGGCCCACGGGGGAGTGTGTCCCAAAGATCAGCCAGAAAGATGGCAGAACGGTGCCTCTCTCTGCCTTTGTGGTCATCGTCTCACCAAGCACTCGTGAGTGAAGTCGCCTTTACTCGGTTGGCTGTACGTTTCATTCGGATCCGGAAGCGTTCTCTGAGATTCAGGTCATTTTACTGAAAAGGTCCCCAGCTTCCCTGAGAGAACCAGCTGTGGGGGTCTCGCCGCCGTGGTCAGAGCTCCCCCCACCCCCCGCCCCAGGAAAGACAGTTGCCATGGAAACACCGCCAGAAATAACAGGTCAAGTTCTATCCTTGCGCCTCAGGCTCAGCCTAGTGGGTTTTAGTCAGAAGCGGATGCTGTTGCCAGTGAAGACCTGGGCATCTCAAAGCCCGACACGGGGGATTTGAGGGTAGATCCGCTGGGGAAGGGCCGGTCGGGGACGGTGGACAGGGAGGCCTCCCTGCCGGCCCGCTTACTCCTCTCTTTCCTGACGCCGGGCTAGCTTCCGGTGCCTGAGCATCTGAGAGCGTGTAAATGAATCCAGCCTGACTTTGCACAAGGTCAGCAGGGAAGCAGGGTTTGTAAATTTTCACAGATTAACTGCCTGAGGTAAGGGGAAAACATTTTTATTTCATTCCAAAAATAAACGTTCAATGGGAAAGCATAAAATATTTAAGCATCCTGTTTCCCTCCCTGTTTTTAAGACTCTAGTTCATGCTGCTCTGTGCCTGCCTCTTTTATGGAAATAAAAACAGTAAATGCAGCTTCGGGGAAAGGAACATCGGACAAAAGAAGTGCCGTGTGCAGCCCGCGCTCTGCAGGTTCTGGTGGAGGCCTGGCCTCGTGGCCAGCGTGCGAGGGTCCCCGTGGCAGCGGCTCAGCCTCTGGGTGGAACCTCGGCCACAGGCAGCGGTGTTGCTCCAATATCTGCACATTCGTGCTGAGATGGGAAGATCCATCTCTTTACTTTTCTTACTGATTTTTAGAGAGAGAGAGGGAGAGAGAAACATCAATGTTAGAGCAGAACATCAATCGGCTGCCTCCTGCACCCCCCACCCCACCCGGGGATCGAGCCCACAACCCGGGCATGTGCCCTGACTGGAATTGAACTGGCAGCCTTTGGCTGTATGGGACCATGCTCAGCCAACTGAGCCACAGCGGCCAGGGTCTTAAGACAATAAGATACATCACCTCACCTTTTTCTGACCAGAATTATTTCACATAAAGGGAATATATTAATACATTTTAGCATAACTACATGAATTCACACAGGGAAACTATGTTCAACTCCTTCACAAGTCACTGCTAATTTTCTATCTTTTCTCTTCTGTTAAGCAGTGAGTGTGTGTGGGAAGCTGTGACATTTATATTGCTTTTGCCCTGATCATAAAGATTGCAAACCGGGCTCCTAGGGTCCTAGGGCTGCTGTAATGAAGCCCCAATGGGTGGCTTAAAACTGCAGATATTGTGGACTCGTGGTTTTGAAGCCACGAACCTTTATGAAGGTGTCGGCAGGGCCAGGTCTGTCAGGCTCGGTCAAGCTGTGGCAGCTGCCCCAGTCCTTGCCTTGGTGTCCATGGCTGTGGCTGCATCACTGGACTCTGCCTCTGCCTCTGTGGCGCCCGTGGGCCTGTGTCTGTTTTCTCTTCTTCAAGGGACTGTGTCATAGGATCAGGGCCACACTCTTCCCTGAGAACTTAACTTGTCTCCACCTGCAAAGACCCTATTTCCAAATGAGGTCACAGTCCGTTTCCTAATAGAACCCCTGGCAGTGCTAGGAGGGGACAGCTCACCATGGAGCCGGCGGAGTGGTCTCGGTTGCCATTTTACGTTGCTATGCTCTCTGGTTCTTCAGAAATGATGTTTTCACAAGTTACCTCATCTTTCGTAGACATGTAGAGAATGTGACATCTGATTAATGAATGCTCTTAGGTGTAGAATTTTAAAATGTGCAAAAATATATCTAGAATAGATAAAAGGAATTTAACACATACCTGGCACAGTCCCTAACTGGTAATAGGCATTCACTAAATGTTTATTGAATGAATGAATGAGTCATTATATAGTCAAGATACTGCCCATCATTTCACTTTGCTTTGATAATTCAGAGTAATTCCTACAGGTAAAATGTAGCAAAGTCCAGGTCAAGGGGCCACTCCTGCTTGAATGCTGATGCCCACGGGCTTGTGCGTTTGGACATTCACTGGCTCAGGACGCGTTCTGTGTGTTGCCGTCTCCCCAGCCTCCAGCCTGTGGCCTTTCTCTTTGGGCTGGTGCATGTTGTTCCCTTTAACACATGTGATTACTCTTGTTGACCAGTCAACAACAATGTGCTTTGGTTTGGTCTCTCCAACTAGAAAATTACCCACTTCATCATGTACAGGATTGCCTGCCCTTCAATCTGTTCTTCTCTGTGTGGACATTCAATACATGTGTTTTGATTATGGTGATAGTATTTATGTTTCTTTACTAATGGTTACTTCCATTTTCCATGTAATCCAATACAGAGAAAAGTAACCACCAAGACAAAAACCAAATTACAGTATAGCCCAGACCTTACAAGTGAAAGCTGTTTCCTCAGTATTAAAACTGCCTCTTATCTCTGCAGGACCTCCACGGGGATTGAAAATGCAGCACACAGAGTTTAAAAGAAAAAACACGTAGTATCAGAGAAATAAATTCAAGACAAAGACAAAAATGCCAAAATTCAAACTGAAATGTTCCCAGCTACTATGTCTCAAGCTGCAAATGTTTCCCATTTCAGTCTTTTTCTTGACAGATAGTCAAGTGTTTGCTAATCAAACCTGTCATTAAAGCCAAACATTTTTCTAAAAACCTGATTGAGAATCAAAATATTTAAACCAACTGAAGGGATTTATTTTCTTAAAGAGAGGGAGGCGAAAACCAGCTCCTGGGAGAAAGCTTTCGTTTCAGTCATACTTTCGTCCCTTGTTTTCTCTGCAAGAGATTTCAGGTGGTTCCCATCGCAGGAGCCTGTTTTCATGGAAAATCAGCAGGTGGCCCAGTTATTCGGATCAGCTGGGCAGGGAGCAGCCCAAAGCCAGGGCTTGGAGCCATTTCCCAGCAAAGGAAGGGGAGGGACCGTTCACTCTCCTCCCGCTCCTGCTGCCACCTGTGGTTACGGGAGGGGCAGTTGCCAGTGCTCAATGTTCTTTTCTTTCTAATATCACCTCCGCCCTCATCGTAAATGGCTGATGCAGTGAAGCGCTTTCTGACCCCATTTTCTCCCTGATGTCACAGGAGAGAAAAGCTAATGAGCCTGTCACCCTGAAATGGTTTCAATACCCAAACCATTGCAGGCCAGCTTCAGCTTCGCCGTCCTCTCCTGCCCTTGGAGGGAATTCTCTGTACGTATTTCTCACTCACTCCCCTGCCCGGTGCGTTTCCCATTCTCCCTGAGAGCTTTCCCGTGACAACAACTCCAGTTAGTTAGATGGTGTTTCTGGGTTTAAGACAAAATGAGGGTCCTGCCCCTGCTGGGCCTTCAGAGCTTCTAAAAGCTTTGATGCTCGTTCCTGAACACTGTGTTTGTCCTCCTCTCTCTTGTGTTCAATTGCGACACCTGATGGGTCTCTGCCCTGTGGTTTCCTGTAACATTTCAGTCATGACTTTGCCCTGCAAAACCTCCATGTGCTCCGTGCGGAATTGGTGTGTTTATGACACCGGGGCTGGTTCTTTACTGTCAAAATAAAATTAACGTCTTTGCCCTGACTGGTTTGGCTCAGTGGATAGAGCGTCGGCCTGCAGACTGAAGGGTCCCGGGTTCGATTCCGGTCGGGGGCATGTCCCTTGGTTGCGGGCACATCCCCAGTGGGGGTGTGCAGGAGGCAGCTGATCGATGCCCTCTCCCTTCCTCTCTGTAAAAAATCAATAAAATATATTTTTAAAAATAAAAATAAATAAAATTAACATCTTTGAGGGGAGCCACAGGGAAGAGGTCAGGAGGAAGAGGTGACGTCATTGTCCCCCCGCACACGATGAGGATGTGCCTGACGGGGGAGAGGGCACCGAGCCCCAGCGCCTCTCCAGGCTGTTTCTGCGCTGGGATGGGTAGAGGATGCTGTGCGGAGGGCGGGAGGGGGCGGGTCCTCGCCTGTGAGGAAGCTGCTCAGTTGCTGCCAGAGGATCTTTTACCTGGAGAAGAAGAAGGTTCATTCACAGTAGAAAAGGGATTGATAGACAACTGGGGATCTGGACTCACGTCGCTGTGGGAGTTTTAAGACAGAATGAGTTGTTATGAGTTGTTCTGTTCCCTGATGAGCTAACTATAGCGCTCAGTCTCCCACTCTACCTTGTTTCCCAAACATAGTCTGTGAGAACCTGTTCAGATTGTCTCCTTTCTGCTGAGTCATTGTGAGCATTTGTCCCAATTACATGCCGTGTATGATATCCATGTTTTCTCTCATTTATAAAATACCAAGAAAAGTACAAAAGTGTTTGTTAAGTAATGGCTAGGTTGCTTCTATATAGGTGTGAAGCTATGCAGTATTGCCTTTATAGTATTATACTTGGGACTCAACTCTTTTATAAAAAATTAGCTATTTATGTACCTGTTTACAAAAAAATTTAAAATCAGAATATTTAACCTACTCCGTAATGGTTTCTACCACCACTTAGTGTATTAAAGCCATTGCCCGTGGTCTCTGGTACAGTGCGGGTGTCTTCCAGCTCAGCATCGACTGGATCCGTTTCACCTACAGGGCTTCTCTGCATCTGAGGAATCCCAGATTCCCATGTGGTGGGGCCTGTGCTTGTCTCCCTGCCCTTGGCGGGTTCTGAAAGCTCCCACACAGGGTTGCTTTAGTTTTGCTCTTTTGGGTTCTGTGCTCTGTGTTCATCTGACCTCTGGAGCCTTATTTCCCTAATGTTATCGAATAAACACCTCTAATCAGGGCAGCCTGATCCCTGTCCACCACGGCCTCAGCTGATCGTCAGCTCCCGTTTCACACCTGCTGGCTCTCCCAAATCATGTGCACATTTCTTTAGTCTGGTTTGACCACCTTCTCTGAACTCGCAGGGGCAAGCAGACTGCACCACTCCAATCAGGGACATTGTGAGCAGCCCTGAGACCCCTCTGCTAGCCCAGGGCGGGGTAGCGTCCCAGCGGGAGTGGGAGAGGCCAGCCATCCCCACAGGGAGACCAGGAGGTGCTGGCTTCACTCTGATGACAAGGACCCTATTTGTGGGGCATTGGACACATTAGCTTTCCCTTCAGGCCTATTGAGTGTTGGGGTAACTGGGGAGCACACTGGGCATGAAGGAGAAGGGGAGAAGGCCGCAGGCAGATCACACTTTCCCGCAAACTGGGTTCGAAGCGCACGAGTCTGTGGAGGGAGTCTGGGCCCGGCTGGGGGTGAAGGGGAGCACGGGCGCCCCAGGCCCTGTGTGCTGCTGAGTGGGCAGTGGTGTCTCGAGCTACAGGACACAGTCCCTGTGACCACACAGGCTATTCCGCTGACGCCCAGACTCGGCTCTCCCAGGCCATCTCCCCTGTGGCCTGGGCCCTGCGACTGTGGGCTCTGCCTCCCACTGGGTGTGTGCCAGGTCCACGCACTCCATGTCCTCAACCCTCGGAGCAGCTGGGCTCTCAGGGGCAGGTCTCCGCGACTGAGGGACATCCGCACAGAGAAGGGGTCTGACCTCACTTTACAGCATAAACCGAGAGCCCGCACTTGCTTGTACACGCGGAGACCTTCCCCTAAGTGTAGCCCACATGACGCGCTGGCATCACACAGGAGATGCACCAGGACGGGCTAACTCGACCTCCGTCTTCACTGCGCGGAGCACACGGAATGTTATGTGCACCATCTTCCTTCTCACTTTATTTCCTGCTGCCAGTGGGAGTGAACCATGTAGAAGGTGCTGTAAGCTGGATCTTTGCAAAAAAACCAGCTTTTCATAATTTGCAGACTTAACCCATGAAAATGACTCGGAAAGACATGACTGAGGTAGATAGTAGCTATGCGTGGCTGGTACAGCTGGACTCTGTTGGGCCTGTTGGGGGTCATTCATCACGTTGCAGAAGATGCATGGCCTGGTCCTCAGAGCTTGTCCGTTCTTTCCAGGACACAGCGGGCCAGGAGCGGTACCGGACCATCACCACGGCCTACTACCGCGGGGCCATGGGCTTCATCCTGATGTACGACATCACCAACGGGGAGTCCTTCAACGCCGTGCAGGACTGGTGAGTGGCTAGCGCCCCCCAGCGAGGCCTCCTCAGCAGCTCCCCCTTGGCGGCTGCCCATGGGGTAGCGTGTTCTCACACGTGTCCTCTCTGGCAGCCACGGGCCAGCGGGGCCCCGAGTGGCGTGTAGGGGCCAATGGGCCCGATCGTGGTGGTGTCCTGTATGCGGTCCCTCAGTGCCTGGCGTCCTGTCCCCTGGCTCTGTGGGGCCGGACCCATCACTGTGAATCTAAAACAGCGTGTGGCGGGCGGTCACTGTCTACCGTGGGGGCTGGAGCCTGAACCTCAGCCTCGTGGGCCTGGGCGCCCACGCCCAGCCCGGCCTCACTGGCTCTGCGAGTAAAGCTGTGTTACAACAGCCGGCTCGTAGGCTTCGTGGGAGGGACCCCACATGGCAGCTCGCTGCTGCCCGGGCGCCGCGTGCCCCTGAACCTGCGGTTTCCCATCAGGCCCCTCCCCTTCTCAGATCTGCCACGTTGTTGCAGGTTTTCTTTAAATTGAAAGGTTTCAAAAGTCTGGGACGAAGGGAAAGGGAACCCAGAGCCGTTCTGACACAGCCGCATCACACGTCAGAAACCCTGTGTGGCCGCGGTGCGCACGGGGCTCCTGCCTTGGATGGCCCCGCCTGGTCGCCAGCTCTGGGGAGGGACGGGCAGCTGGTGGAGGGACAGGCAGCTGGTGGCCCTGCGCCTGAGTCCAGCCCTCAGGGCTGACGGGCGGGTTCTCTACAGAAGAACCAGTTTAGCTCCAGCTTTGGGGGATCAGGAGGTCCCTGAGTTCATTAACACCAAGTGGGCCCACTGGGGTCAACGCCCTGAGTCCCGAATCAGAGGTGCCTCTCGCCCACTGGGACTCGGGGTCTCCCGCACCGACGGCATTTCCACCCGCCTCAGCCCTGCTTGCCCGACCCTCCCGAGCTCCCGTCCTGAGAGCGTGGCCATCTCGGAGGATGCCCACCTTAGCATCCACAGGCCGCGCCTTATGGCACGATGCGGAGCTATGGGTAGGATGGCTGTTCCCAGGCAGGAAACCTGGTGGGCAGATGGATGTTGTTTAGAAACCACCAGACCAAGGGTAACAGTCTGACCCATCTTCCCGCCGGTTTAATAATTCACTCTGTGCCGTTCAGGGCACCTTAACCAGGAAGAACTTCACCTTCAAACATGCGCACCTTCACCTTTCTCTCCTTTTTCTCCAGAGTGAATGACACACTGAAACACAGGTGACCTCCGTCAGACAGGGAAGGGCTGTAGCCTGAGGGCCGCCGAGAGGAATGGGCATTTGCTCAGTGTTTCCTGACCTCGGTCAAGGTCCAAGGTCCTCTCAGCTCCCCGTCTGGTTATGCCGCAGCTCCGAGGGGCAGTGACAGGGTGACCCCAAGTTTCCACTCCCACCTGGGCATCGGCAGTCTCTCCTGTCCCGGGATCTGAGCGGTGACATTTCTGTTTTTCTTTTTTCTTTTTTAAGGGGGGGGGGGAGAGAGAGAGAGAGAGAGAGAGAGAGAGAGAGAGAGAGAGAGAGAGAGAGAAAGAGAAACATTGACTGGCTGCCTCCCGCACAGCCTCAGCGGGATAGAGCCCAAAGCCCAGGCTTTGCCCCGACCAGGAATCGCCCAGACCTCTTGGTATCTGGGTGCTGTTTTCTAGTTTCCAACCACTGAGCCACGCCTGCCGGGCAGGGACGGCCTTTCTTAGGCTGCTCTGACGGGTGTGGGACACTCTCTGTACAGACAGCCCAACCTGAACTCGCCTTCGTATTTAGAAGATACGTGGCTCCTTTCAGAAACTGAAATAAAAGCCCAAGCACATTGTGTGCCTCTGTGTCTGCTCCACACATGAGCCCAGGCGCGGGGACGTTTTGGGGGGCAGGGGAATGACCCAGAAGCCAGCTCTTGGCGTGGAGACAGCATGAGGTGGGCGTTAGGGTTGGCGTGCAGACTGTCGGAGGGGAGCCGAGGGCGGGTGCCTCCTGTCTGGCCGAGCTCTGAAGGCGGGCAGCCAGGGCGGGAAGCGCGTCCTGTGGCTCTGCCTGACCTCACGAGGCCGTGGGGGACGCGAAGGTCCGAGGCAGACCTGGGCTCTCGGATGAAAGCGTTTCCTACCCATGTTGCTGCCCGTTCTGCGTCATCTGCTCTCTGAAACAGACTTGGTCTGTGCAGTTTTGTGTCACAATATTTATTGCAAATAATGGCATTTTCTCCCAGAACTCCCTCAGGGTCTCTCCATTTTAATAGACCTTCTTCTCTGTTAAATTAGCTGCCTGTCTTTGGGGGGATTGGTCTTGAGGGACAACGATGACACTTACTGTGCCGAGAGCACATTCTCAAGCCCTGGGCGCTCCTTGTGGCTCCTGGGCGGCTTGGTGGTGCCGTTGCATCAGGCCAACCTGTGGGAAGGAGGATCCAGTGTAGAGAGCAGCCTGGGCTTTGAAACGGGCCCCTTGCTTGCGGCTGCCTGGCCTCATGGCGCGTTCAGGTCGTCGTCTATGTCCATGGGATCTCCGTCCAGGCTGCTGCCCCGCAGTGAGCGCACTCAGTCCCCACGCAGGCACTGGGCCCACCTTCTAATACCCGGGCAGAGCAGCCGCCCTGGGAAGTGAGCGGAGAGACCAAGTCACAGGTCTACACGCTGCAGTCCCAGACACCACCCACCAGCGTGGGGTCCTGGCCCTGGTGGGGGCTCCGGCCCTGTGATTCCTTCCCCGCTGGTGGAACAGCACCTTTGCAGTTCCATTCATTAAGGTAACTATCCAGTGACCAGTCGTAAACCACACCCCTGCGCACCTCTCCCACATAAATAAATAGACATGAAAGGAAACTATTCAAAAAGAGGAAATTAGAAAATAGCGCATTTGTTGCCCGAGAAGATGGTCATGGCGTACGGTGTGGGACTCTGTTAGATTCAGACAAAACCGTCCTGTTGCCACTTGGCTGTCCCTTTCTGTACCACCTGTTTCCAAACCCCAAGCAAGAGTCACCCACTCCACACAGCCGCAGAAGTGCCACAGTCCCCGCTCTCGGCCTCCCTCTCAGTGTGTTGTGTCCTGTGACCTAATTTTGATCTATAAATATCACACATTTTTAGGACACTTTTCCTTCCCAGAGCAACCACCAGGGGTGCCAGTGAGGGAAGAGAGGCCGCAGGGCCTGAGTGGTTAGCTGGGTGGTTCCCAAACGTTCCCATCCTCACAGCAACTACCAGCTGTGAGTAGTCACAAAGTACATGCCTGCTCAGAGCCAGGGAAGGCGAAAGGCGCAGTCCTCCACGGGCTGGCCCTGACCCCTCACCTCAGACACGAGTTATACATGGGGTCCCCAGGGCCCCCTCACTCCTGACCCCCTGGGTATAACTGCAGGGTTTCCCATGAACCATTTTAGATTTGACAATTCGCTAGGATGACCTACAGAATTCAGGAAAGTGCTGTCCTTACCATTCTGGTTTGTTTCATTATAACAAAAGGATACAACTCAGAACCAGCCAAAGGGAGCGATGGCGACTGCGAGATCGGGAGGGTCCAGGTGGGGGCCCGGCGGTCCTTGGGGAGACGTTGCCATCCAGGGGGTTCCCCTAGGTCTGATGCCCAACCTTCATGGGGCGTCACTACGTAGGCTGACCTCCTCCGCAGAGTGCTAGCTGTCTGGTCACATGGTTGGTCTGCCTGGCATGACCACCCCTCCCCAATTCTGATTCCATTAGCATTAACCATCAGGTGAGTCATCTCATTAGCATTAACTATCAGGTGAGTCATCTCATTAGCATTAACTATCAGGTGAGTCATCTCATTAGCATAAACCATCAGGTGAGTCATCTCATTAGCATTAACTATCAGGTGAGTCATCTCATTAGCATAAACCATCAGGTGAGTCATCTCATTAGCATAAACCATCAGGTGTGCTTTGGAGACCCATCATGAATAACAGACACTCCAGTCACTTTGGAAATAGTAAGGCTTTGCAGTGGTTCTCAACCTTGGCTGCACATTAGAATCACCTGGGAATCTTTTTAAAATCCTGATTTCTGGGCCTCATCCTCCGGAAATTCTGTTTCTTTGTTACTAATGTTGTGGCCCCACCCCATAACAAAGAAACAGAATTTCTGGGGGATGAGGCCCAGAAATCAGGGTTTTAAAAAGATTCCCAGGTGATTCTATGTGCAGCCAAGGTTGAGAACTACTGGTTTAGAGGTTACCTCCCAGGAACTAGGGACAAAGACTGACCAGATTCTTTATTATAAAGCATTCCTTTATTTATTTATAAATAATGAGCACATACTATTGTGCCAATCTATAATGCACATTACAAAACACAGAAAACTAGATGCTAAAATGATGGATTGAATATAGAGTTTTGAATAATATAGTATTGTATTGTATTTCTTGTGGAAGAGCACGTTGTAGAAAACGTTCCTAAAGGCGACGGGAGGGGTGCTCACCCGCCACGGCCACACCCGCCATGACGACGCCTGTTGGCTTCCCAAATATTCAAATCAGCTTCGTTGCTCTGAAGTGAAACGTGGTGACAAAGCCAGTATGACAGGGTCCTGTGGATACAGCCCATCAGCTGCTGATGTCAAAATGTCAAAACACTCCTTTTTATGAGCAAATCGTAGGACAACAACTATCTCTATCTCCGGTTCCATCCCTAAGCCCACCTCTCATCCAACGCCTCCCCTCAGCCTGCAGCCTCTGGGTCGCATCTTTGACAGATTTGTTACCTGGCGTTCAGGAGTGAAGGACAGTGTAGCTGTGGCCCCCAGCCCAGCACTCCCTGATTGGATATGCTCCTCCTGTTTTTCGCCAAAAGTGCTGGGAGCGCTATCATAATTTTTTTCCTAATCCGCTGTAAAATCAGCAAAAATGCCTTGGCAGTTTTAGCATTGTTCCTAGGATATTTGTTGGCACTCAAAGGGTTAAGCAACGTGAAAAAATGGATGCTCTGCTAGAATTAAAATTGTTTTCTTATCTTTCCGTACTTCATAAACTGATAACTTTAAATATGTATATTAATATGGTAATTTATGTAAATCTTTGTCTTCACAGTTTATATCCGGAGCTGAGTCCTTTCTAAATTGCTAGAGCACAGAATTTTATAGCCCATCAGCTTATGATGTGAAAAGAACCAACACTGACTGAATGTAGACAGCTGGATAAAACAGCTTATTTTAGGGAAAATTTCCTCAAGCTAGAAGGAAAGGTTGTCTTTTAAAAAAGTTCCCTCAAGTGGAAACCAGTGGGGTCAGGGCCCCGGGAGGGAGGAGAAAGGCAGGAAGGGCTGGAGGGTGGGGAAGCTCGTCCGTCCGAGGGGCGAGAGGCTGCTGGCCCTGCTGCTGCTGGGGCTTTAGGCCTCACAAGCCAACAGGGTCCTCGCCCCAGCGTGAGGCAAGCCCCACAGACTGGCACCTGGGGGACTCCACCCTGTCTGCTCGCCTCACCTGACTGTCTTTAAGAAGGGAGAGAATTCCTGCGGACCAGGTGGCTGTGCGGAGCAGAGAGGTCTGTGTGCCTGGCGTCTGCAGACACAGGCCTGGCCTGCCCTGGATGAGGCCAGGCGGCAGGTCTCCATCGTGGGCACCTCAGCAGCGCCTGATGTCCGAATCGCTGCCCCTGGGCCCCGGCCCCCGGACTGGAACCATCACCCTGGGATCCTGACGAGACCCGGCTCAGGACAACAAGAGCTCTAACCCCAGCAGTTCTAGTCTCGTCGGACTGAACTGGACTCTCATGTGTTGATCTTAATCCTCTGGGGAAGTGTATCTCATGGAGCTTCTGGCCGTTTGCTTGTTTAGGTTTTGCAGACTGGTCTCTATGACCCAGCTGTACAAACAGCCCGTGAAGATGAACAACTCGGTCCTGTGTGTTTTTACTTTGGACGCATCTTGCGCTACATCGTCCCCCCGTTGGCTGAGAAATCCCATGGCTCAGGTAGAGACGCAGCGTGTGTATCGGCCAGCGGGACTCAGGGCCCACAGCCTGGGCCCAGCAGCAAGGACAGGACCTGCCGCCAGCCAGCTGCCTCCTGCGGCCAGGCTCCTTCCTCCGGGTGAGAAACGGGCAGAGGCGCCCGGTCCCAGCCAGGGCACAGGCAGACACATGGACTGTTTCCAATCCTAGGATCAGGTCCCGGGGGTTCTGAGGGGATGTTCTAAGTGGGAGTCATTGTTCAGAGCTCTCGAAGGGCCAAGAAACATTGAATGAGTAACTGATTGGATGTTTGAAACATAACCTGAGGGGCCAGTCCTGTGTGTTGAGCTGCAGGGGGCTGGGAAACTCCCTCACGAATCCGGAGTCCACGGAGCAGTGAGCCACCAGGTGCTGGGAGAACGAGGGAAGGGGGTGCGTGACGGCGAGCTCCCAGGACTGGACGGCCTCGCTGAGGCCTGTCCCCTGCGTGGGGCCGGGAGGGCAGCTCCCGGTGCCTCATGTCCCGCACGCGGCCCCATTAGACGCCTAGAGGCCAGCAGTTCTTGGCTACGAGGCCCGTGGTGGGCACTGGGTTGGGCCTTGTGACCAGCTGGATGTGCTCAGGGGCACAGGCTGGGCCCCTGGGAGTGACTGCTGCCCAGCACGGGAGGAATGGACTTACATCATCGCCTTCTGTGCCGAGGGCAGTCATCTCTGTGTCAAGCATGGAAAACTCCTCCCCTGCTGCCTTGCGTTGTAGAACAAACCCAACCAACAAAAACCGTGTGTGTGTGCGTGTGTGTGTGTGTGTGTGTGTGTGACTGTATTTAGGGAGAAAGAAAAAACACACAAACGTGGAAAATACGTAAACATGGAGGGGGTTGTTTTGGTTTTGTGTTTCACTAAATGACAACAGATTTTTAATGACTGTGAACGGTCCTGGTAGGGTCGGCCTTAATTGCCATTTGCTGAGTAACCATGGTGACCAGCATCTTCTGATCCCATTAATCTCGTTGAGTTTAAAGTAAATCCCAAAGGAGCTGCTGCAGCGACTGGGAAATGAATCATCGTTTCACACGCACAGTAAGTGGTGGCAGCCACGTTCGGTGCACGTGTGTCCGTGTCCAACAAAGAAGTAAGGTGGTCCCTAGTGGGATTGAAAGCATCCCCCTTGCAGGCGAGTCGTTTTACAAAATACAGCAATGATCCAGACAGTGAACACGTGGAAACACGCAGGAGAGGAGGACCCGCTCCCATCCCAACAGGCACACCGCTCACTCCGGGCAGGGATTTTCCTGGGAAGGACTTCAGTCTCAGGATATGAACGGGAGACAAAGTTTGAGATTCTCTAGTGGAAAAAATGCATCGTTATTGAGATGATAGGGGTCAGGATGCGTCGAGCTGGTTTGGGAGGAAGAATGGCCTCACCTGGGACTGAGACTGTCTGTCTGTGAAGAGATGCTTGCGAGTCAGGAAGTCGGGGTGACCTCCTGAGCCCCCTGCAGCCCCGGTTGGTGGGAGCCTTGCTGTGAAGCCCTGAGGCTGAGGAACACAGGCTGACGCCCATCCTGCGTGTTGGTCTCCTCACAGGGTGGGCACGTCTTCACCTCTTCCCGGGGTGAGGGGATGGGAAGGTGTGCACGCTGGCAGTCCTATGGAGCCCAGACCCTGAGGTGCTGAGAAGGGAGCACCCCACGACCCTGGTGAGAGTTGTGTCGACATCACCAGCGTGGGGTGGGTTTGCCGAGGTCAGAGGAGGCCGATCACACAAGCACAGGTCCTCCCATCCGGAAAGCCTGTCCCTGACCTTGGCCACCCCTCCTCACAGGGTGACTGCCCCCTCGGGTGACCTTCTCTGGGAATCGGGGATGCCCAGGCCCCCCTGCACCAGGCCAGGCCGTGGCTCTGAAGACACATGGGAGCAGGCGGGCAACTTAAACACCCCGAGGCACCCATTTCAGCCTGAGCTCCTGGAAGGAACCTGTGGGATTCCTTGGTCACACGATGTGAGCACTTGCAGTTCAGGTCCCTCCGTGTGCAGGATCTATTTTACACCTTAGTTCACCGCAATCCACCATTTTCATGGACCCGCACAGCAGAGGCGAGAGGAAAGCACCGTTTAGATCGCTGCCTCTGCTCCTGGTTATGGGCATGCGCTGCGTCTTGCTGTCGCTAAACGGGTGCGTTACCTCAGGCACCAGAATTAGGAAGCTCACATCCCCGGATTGTCCTGATAAAACCTGGTGCCCCCTGAGATGGAGCCATGGTCACATTCACCGGATGGTTCCATCTCATCTGAAAGCTGCGCTGGGTCCAGTGCCCTGAGTCAAACCTTCCTGGTGTGCGCCCCTTCCTGGTGCACCTCCCTCCGCGGCCAGAGCTGTTTGCTTTTCTTCTCTTTGCAAGTTGGGGGAGCTCATCGCTATTTTCCGTTTCATAATCCCGAAGGATCTGGAACTTGCTGGTAAGGACAGACGCAAGCTTCCCTTCTTCACACTTTGCAGATCTTTTCCTGTAAACTTTCATCAAGTATTTTGCTTTTTGACGTGTCCACTCTCTCCTGACCACTCAGTGCGAGGTACGTCTCCCACCTGAGTCTTGTCCTTGACAAGGTCGCCGCCCTCACAAAGGGAGATTGAAGACCTGCTCCTGTGACACCCGAGCTCTGAAGGTCTGCGGAACCCTCTGCCCACCTGTGACAAGCGGTGCGGGGGGTCTGGGCTGCGGACCTGCCTCTCTCCCGAGTGATCACGGACAAATGGTTCACCCACCCCAGGACTCACGTTCCTCAGCTGTGAAGTGGGGGTTGAACCCTCTCGCCCTGAGTTACTCTAAGGGTTAATTAATGTAACGAATGTATCCGGTTAGAGTAGCACCTGCAAATATTGCCTGTTGGAATTATTATCCAAGTTAAAATCAAAAGTTGGTCACATGGAAATTTATTCTGAATTCTAGGTTTCCCCGTTTATAGTCAGTTAAAGCACCAGCCCATTGTATTATAATTTTGATATTGATCAACCTGGCATTTTTATCTTAAAAATGACTATTAGTTCTTATAAATCATTTTAAAAATTACCATTGACTCCCCATTCCTAGGCCCAGTTGACAGGTTGTGTGTGATGGATTTCCTGGAACTGAGGGGTTTCTCAGAAAATGCGACTTTTTCTCCTAAAACAGAGACTTTTTCTCCTAAAGCAGAGACTGTCTGGGCACATTGGGCCAGCTGTGAAGGTGGGTGTGGGAAAAGGAAGGAATCGTCGTAATGTCAGCTCATCAAGTGCAGAAGAATCCTTCACACAGCACCTTTGGTACTTTCATTTTTAAAAACACATTTTTATTGATTTCAGAGAGGAGGGGAGTGAGAGAGAGAAATAGAACCATCAATAATGAGAGAGAATCATTGATGGGTTGCCTCCTGCACGTCCCGCACTGGGGATCGAACCCGCAACCTGGGCATGTGCCCTGACCAGGAATCAAACCCTGACCTCCTGGTTCATAGGTCGACGACGCTCAACCACTTAGCCACGCTGGCTGCGTTGGTACTTTCATTTTTGACTTGTTATCCCTGACGAGTACTGATGGGTGATATTTTACTAGACTAAGTAATTCCAAATTTGGGCCTTTTTTGCTGTTACCATCACGTGTGGGATATATTTCTCCTCCTTCATTTTGTGCTGTTCCACTGTCTTCTGATCACTTTTTTGCCTGTTCTTTTTCTTTCAGGTCAACTCAGATCAAAACCTACTCTTGGGATAACGCCCAGGTGATCCTGGTGGGGAACAAGTGTGACATGGAGGACGAGCGTGTCGTCTCGGTGGAGAGGGGCCGGCGTTTGGGGGAACAGCTTGGTAAGTGGCACCGGACGAGGAGGGGAGCTGGCAGTCCCCGAGGCCAGCTGCGTGGGGGAGTGGGCTGGGGGAGATGGTCAGCCGGGCCGTGGGAACCCGCACACTCTCCAGGGCGAGTGGGTCCTCCCACACTCGGGCATCATGAGGATCCAGGCCCCTCACAGAGGCAAACGGGGCTGCCCAACTGTGACCCAGTACGGGCCCCCGTTCTTACTCCAGGAGAAAAGGCTCTGCACAGGGGCTCCCGTCCCCCACATCCTGACGACACTTCCTGCTTGTCCGCTATGTGGTGCTCACCGCCTGTGCTGACTGTGAGGCAGCCTCCCCGGTGGTTGGACTTGCATTTCCTGGTGACCAGTGGCTTTGAGCATCTTTCCTGGACCTACTGGCCATCTGTGCGTCCTCTTTGGAGTCAGACAGGCTACCATTGCGCCACGAGGTCCTAGCTGTGCGTCCTCTTTGGGAACATGTCTGTTCAGATCCCCTGTCCATTTTTAATTGGAATTTTTGCTATTGAGTTGTATGAGCTCTTTACATATTTTGAATATTAAACCCTTATCAGGTATATTTGGAAATATTTGCCTCCATTCAGTAGATTGCTTTTTCATTGTATTGTTTCTCTTGCTTTTTAGTTTGATGTCTCCCACTTGTTTTGTTGTTGTTACTTCTGTTTAGATTTTGTTGGTTTTTTGTTCTTGCTTTTATTGAGTTTCATTCTAGTGTCAAACCCAATCATCGTCAAGGCCAATGTCAAGGAGCTTCCCCCGTGTCCTCCAGGGTGTCAGGGTCTGGGTCTCACAGTCATGTCATCCGTGTTGAGCTCCTTTCTTCGTGAGCTAAGGTAGCATTCCCGTCCCACGCTCTGGAATGGCGTCCCGTTCACCCAGCATCACTTATGGGGGACGTGTTCTGTGATTCCCGGCTCCATTGTCATAAAGGAGTGGACGGTGTAGGAAGAGGTTTATTGTTGGGTTCCTGTTTTGTTTCATTGATTTATGGATCCGTTCCTTTGCCAATATCATGCTATTTTGATGACTGTGGCTTTGTAAAATAGTGTGAATTCATGGAGTGTGATGCTTCCAGCTTTGTTGTTCTTGCTCAGGGTTGCTTTGGCGATTCAGGGTCTTTTTGTGGTTCTATACAAATTTTAGGATCGTTTGTTCTATTTTTGTGAACAATGCCATTGTATTTTTAAAATAGGAATTGCATTAAATCTGTAGATTGCTTTGGGTAGTAGTATGGACATTTTAATTCTTCTAATCCATGAGCATAAAATCTCTTTCCATTTATTTGTATCTTCTTTAAGAGTTATCTTCTTTAAGTGCGTTATCTTACACTTTTCAGTGTACAGGTCTTTCACCTCCTGGTTAAATTTATTCCTAGGTAGTTTATTCTTCTTCATGCCACAGTAAATAGGATTGTTTTCTTAATTTATCTTTCTGATAGTTCATTATTGGTGTATAGAAATGCAATGGATTTTACAAATGTTTTTTATTGATTTTTAGAGACAGAGGAAGGGAGAGGGAGAGAGAGATAGAAACATTGATGAGAGAAACATTGATTGGTTGTCTCCTGCAGGGCCCCTACTGGGGATTGAGCCCAAAACCCGAGCATGTAGCCCTGATCCGGCACAGAACCAACAACCTCCTAGTGTCCAGGTCCACGCTCAACCAGCTGAGCCACACTGGCTGGGGTCTTCAAAATTTTATAGACAAGTCTCTGGCCCTCCCTAGCTGGTTTGGCTCAGTGGATAGTGTCGGCCTGTGGACTGAAGGGTCCCAGGTTCGATTCCGGTCAAGGGCACATGCCTGGGTTGTGGGCTCGATCCCCAGTAGGGGGCGTGTAGGAGGCACCCGATCCATGATTCTCTCATCATTGATGTTTCTATCTCTCTCTCCCTCTCCTTTCCTCTCTGAAATCAATAAAAAAATATATTTTAAAAAAAGTCTCTGTTTCCTGATCATCATCGACTGAAGTGCTGGTTTCCCATGATGCTGGCGTACGTGGCTGGGAAGTTAAAGGTTTCTAAGAACAAGGCCATTTGATTGGGAGGTAACATCCATCGTGTGACTTAGAGGAGAGGCTGAGGTATGTGCATCTGTGGCTCTGGCTTAGTGCAGGAGCTGGAACACCCGGGCACACAGGTGTGGGTGTGAGTGGCCTGACACACGGGGATTGACTGAAGGCACAGATTTCACCTGGAGGAGGAGGAGTTATTGCACAGTTTCACGCACAGTTGCTCTGAACCCAACTACAAGCTGAAGTAACAGTAGTGTTGGTTTTTATCCTGAATATTCAATTTTATGACAAATAGCATCTCTGGTTAGTGAGAGGAAGCCTGCTTTTCAGAGCTTTTTACAGCTGACCCTCGAACAGCACAGGCCTGATAATCCAACCCTCAGACTGTGTCATGGGGTGACCCCTCCAGCCAGGCTGGATCCATGCAGGGCTGTTACCATACGGCATTCTCTACCTGGGCGTCTCCACCTGGGACACCTCCCCCTCACCACCTGGGTCCCAGGTTAGATTCGGTCAAGGCACTGAGAGCTCTGCCTGGTGGGCCAAGGGCCCTTTGGTTGACCTCAAAGTGTGCACCTGCAGCAGTGAAAGCAGTCACATCGGACTAAGACCGTGCGGTGCCGGGCTGTCCGAATGGCCAAATCCTTCTGATGCCACTGGGGTCAGTGCCTCCAGAGTCAGGCCGATAAGGAAGGACGTGTGGGCAGAAGAGATGAGAGAATTGGACCAGCAGCTGGGACGGTGTGCTGAATTGAGGAATCGTTTTCTCCAAAGTCTCAGGCAGGGACTCTGGCTTCCTGAGTGGGTCCCGGCATCTGTGACAGGAAACAGCCCCGTGAGCACTGGGAACCCCCCGAAGGCCAGTCCACCTGCCATCTCTACACCTGACACGTGGACCACCGGGCCCTGTCGGCTGCACAGACAGAAGAGAACTCTTCCCACTCTCGCTGTAAAGAAATGCAGAATGTAAAGAGAAACACTAGCCAGGGAGGGTTGAGGTGTCCACCCCTGTCTCACAGACCCTGGCTCTACTCAGGGTTCTTCAGCTCCAGTCCTGCCGTTACCACAGAGACTTTAATCGTGGACACAGAGTAGCCAGTGCGGTTCAAGCTCAAAGGAGCCATCTGACTCTACAGTATTATCACCAAGTGAGACCTTCTGACACATGAGAATGGCTTTTTGTTCTCTACCCTTCGATACTATTTAAGAAGTGAGTGGTTCTGAGGCGCCAGAGGGATTTTGACATGGATGTAAAATGTTAGTCCATTCTTTGTCCTTGGCCCAAGGAGCTGGGGTGAAGCCACAGGATTTAATCATTCTGAGTCCGTGGCTCCTCTGAGACGGGGCCAGATGTAACCAAGGATTTATAGGGTAAAATGCAGACTAGATTAGGAAAGTGTTTCTGTGTTCAACCCAGTACACCCCAGATCAATGTCCCCAAATGGACCAGAGCAGTCCATGGAAACTGATTGGCAAGCTCAGGGCGGAAGTGGGGGTGAAGGGCATGAAGGGAGAGATTAGCTTGTGTCCGGAGCAGCGTACAAAGCCGCCTGGGCCCAGGTGCCATCACACATCCTAGAAGTGTGAAACTCACTGCATTTTTGTACTTGCCATTCTAGCAGCTCATTTGAAATTTCTCAGGGTCCTTCATCTAGGGACATTGCTGCCGATAGATGGCCGAGCTGAAAGCCCTGGAGGCTAATCCCACTCAAGCCTTTCCTGCAGGAGGCTCAGCAGCTCCAGGGAACTCAGTGACACGGTGGCGCCCCCTGGTGGCCATTCACCAAGTCCCCCTCCAACCTTCCATTGGGGACACAGACAGAGCTGGGCCAAGTTGGTGCAGCAGACCCTGCACAGGAAATCTAAGCTTTGAATTAATGGAAAACTATGGGAATTAATTATTTTGCTAGGATCCAAAATGGGGAAAGAGGAAAATGCCAAATAACACCAGTGCTAGAAAAGATTTCACGAGGTTCCACGGTGGCCAGGGTTGGGAAGGAAGGAAAGATAAACCCTGTGTTGAGGATCCTGAGTGTTGGCTCCTGACCTGGCCGAGGGCTCCTTCAGTTGGCGCAGCCTCGCTGGGAGCACAGGTGAATCAGAGAGAGAAAGCGCCTGAGCATCACCGAGCCCAGGGTTTGTGGAAATGGCAGCGCATGCCTCCCCCCCAGACCCCCGCCCTGTCCCACCGTCCCTGCCCTGTCCCACCGTCGCAGCCCTAACCACACCCAAGTCCCTTCCCTTCTGGCAGAATGACCGGGCTCTGCTTCCTGTGTTCCTTGCAGGGTTTGAGTTTTTTGAAACAAGCGCCAAGGACAACATTAACGTCAAGCAGACCTTCGAGCGCCTGGTGGACGTCATCTGTGACAAAATGTCAGAGAGCCTAGACACTGAGCAGGCCGCCACCGCTGCGAAGCAGAGCGCGAGGCTCAAGGAGACGCCGCCCCCGCCGCAGCCCGGCTGTGGCTGCTAACCCCTCAAGGGCAGCGGGGCCTGGCACCAGCCGGCAGCATCCACGGAAGGCCGGCAGCCTGCACTCACTGCCGCAGGGAGACGAGGGAGAGCTGTGTGTCGCTGGCTGTTCCATGCACTGAATTCTTGGGCAACTCCCTGAGTGGAAATGTGGCAAATACGTGATCTCAAATCCATGAGACTCTCCACCCACCCACATCTGGTATTTGCATGTGATTTGTTCTGTGTCTTCTAGGGTCTTTATGTTTCAGATTTCTTCTCAGACTGGGCTACTGCTGGGACCTCAGGCTATACATGCACTTCTGCTAACTTTTGTGCCATGGGTTCGAATTCTGCCGGTCACTGGAGGGGATGGTAACAAGGCCTTGCTTGTGTTGGGAGGGGAGATGGGAGATCTCAGGATATCTTGTTTGCTTTTAATTGAAAATCAAGTGGGCACAGGACTCATATTTTCTGAGTAAATTACCCATTTTCAGGGCAGGTTACTGTACAAGGCAGGTCACTGTGTCTCGTTTTCAGTGTTATTAATAACTGGGAGACCAACTATAAAGAAATTGAAATATTGTTTAAGGCCCTTGGCAAGATTCCTAAGAGATGGGTATTCACCTGCCTGGAACTGGTCTGAACGGATCGTAGCTTAGATGTTTAAATGAGGGGCACCCTCACCAGGCCTGCTCTTTCCACTGATGCTTCCCAGCAGGCTGGGCATTGGAGGGCACTGGCCGGGTGGCCGGGAGGATTGCACTGAAGGTTATGTAATAGGCGTGCTGACAGCAAGGGTGTATGTTATGGGGGTGAATGCATTCTACAGTGAGGAGCTGTAGAATGAGCTCCCCCATCACTTCACTAGATAGCCCCCCATAACACACACTACCCCATAACATGCACTACCCCCATAACACACACTACCCCATAACACGCACTACCCCCCATAACACGCACTACCCCCATAACACACACTACCCCATAACACACACTACCCCATAACATGCACTACCCCCCATAACACGCACTACCCCCCATAACACACACTACCCCCATAACACACTACCCCCCATGACATGCACTACCCCCATAACACACACTACCCCATAACACACACTACCCCATAACACACACTACCCCCCATGACATGCACTACCCCCATAACACACACTACCCCATAACACACACTACCCCATAACACACACTACCCCCATAACATGCACTACCCCCCATAACACGCACTACCCCCCATAACACACACTACCCCCATAACATGCACTGCCCCCATTACACACACTACCCCATAACACACACTACCCCATAACACACACTACCCCATAACACATACTACCCCCCATGACATGCACTACCCCCATAACACACACTACCCCATAACACACACTACCCCATAACACACACTACCCCCCATAACACACACTACCCCATAACACACACTACCCCATAACACACACTACCCCCCATAACACACACTACCCCCATAACATGCACTACCCCCCATAACACGCACTACCCCCCATAACACACACTACCCCATAACACACACTACCCCATAACACACACTACCCCCCATAACACACACTACCCCCATAACATGCACTACCCCCCATAACACGCACTACCCCCCATAACACACACTACCCCCATAACATGCACTGCCCCCATTACACATGGTAGCTCCATAACAGGCAGCAGCACCAGCCCTCTGGCTCAGACCCGGGCGCAGATTGAAGCTCCTTGGAGCCCTCCTCCCGCAGGGCACAGCTCCCGATGCCTGCGTTTTCCTGATCAGAAGCCGTCTGAACAGGATCCCCATGGACCCAGGTTGGGAAAGAGACCACTGTCCTCTCCACCTTTTCCATCAGCCGTTCATCCTTCTCGAGCGTCTCCCCACCCCTGCCTCCGTCACCAGATGTTCCGAGTCCAGGAGACACTCGGCACTCAGCAGCAACGTGAGAGGCAGGAGGGCACTGTCAGCACCGCCCCCCCAACACCCCGACACCCCGAGACGCCCCGACATCCCGACACCCTGAGACACCATGGGTAACGCAAACCCCAGCTGCTGCTCGGACTCACTGGGTGGCCCGTCCCCGCCCAGCGCGCCGACAGCAGGCGGCAGAAGGCACGAATTAGGAGGAGGAGGACAGCCGAAATGGGAGGAGGACAGCCGCTGAGGTGGGCTCACCCTGTTTTGGGGCTTGTGTTAAAGATGTTTCTCCACTTTTCTAAAGTAGAGAATCTTCCTGTGAAAGTGCTGGTGGGAGTATTGGGCAGCGGTGGGCAGGGACAGGACACGTCTCAGATGCCGGAGACCGTGGCCGAGCTGCATAGGGATCATCGGGGTGACTGGACCGTGGCCGAGCGTCTTGCCAAGGAGCATCTGTAAACTCCGTTTTCCACCGCGGGGGAACCTTGGTGTGGGTTTCATCGAGGGAGGAGTTTGCAGGAAGGACCCCATGGAGCTGGTGTGAATGGCACAGTGTGTCTTCTGTGATGCGCGTGGGAGAGTATTCTCCATCTGACCTCAGCGAGGGATCCTCCTTCTAAAGTCAAATTTGGCAAACAAGGGTCCAGCCCAGGGTTAACTAAGGGAGCGCCTGTGTATGGCATCAAGTTATAGGCCATATAAATTATCGCACTGTCGTTCCAAGGGTTTTCAGCCTTTGGCCATGTGTGCCCCCCCACACACACATGCACACACACATGCACACACTTGCACACGCACGTGCACACGACACCTCCTACCTTCGCCCCATCTGCCAGCAGCTTAAACAACCAGAGGTCATTTTTACTAATGGCCTCACTAAATGCGTATTCAAAAGATGAAGACACCTTAAAACAGATGCCATTTAGCTTGTGAATGCCAGACATGCATCTTTTGTCCTTGATGCTATTCAATTAGTGTTTCAACTGGATTATTCTCCCTCTGGACACCTATCACCCCCCCCCTCACCACCACCCATTACTTTTAGAGACAAACCTGACGGATCTGAGGAAATATGTCCGAGTGCTCTGATTTGGGGATGTTGCCTTCGTTCCTAAGGTAGCGGAAACCTTGGACTGAAGTTGTTTTGTCAAATAGTCATCCACAGAGCAGATCCGCATCTCAGTCTCTGGACAGTGGGTGGGTGTGGAAGGTGCTGAGGGTTAAGTCCTAAGGGGGAAGCTCCAGGCGTCGCCCACGGCCCCTGCGAAGGCTCACTCGGGCAGGAGGAGCTCATGCGGCCGCTCCGCCAGCAGCTCCTCTTCGTGACCTTTCAAAGTCTCCAGGCTCCTCCTCAGGGTCCCCAGGCGTCCGACCCTCTGCTGCCTGGTGCATCCTGCAGGCCCTGGGGACTCCATTAGAAATGTGTCCAGACGCCACCAGGCTGTCTCAGGGCTGAGGGAGCAGCGGCCTGTGGAAAGCAGATAATTTTGAAGTCATGACTAAAAACCCTTCTAGACCAAAGTGTTTATTCAGAGTTTTCACATCGTATTGAGATGCTCTATCAGGTGTCTTGGGAGCTGGCCTGTGTCTCTCTAGACTCCTCCCTATGTGAGTGCATGTGTGGTTCCAGGACTCTTCCTTGTGCTCTGTCAGCGTGCTCGGGGCCTTTCCAGTGGCCGGAAGGTGCAGCCTCACAGCTGTGGCAGCTTCACCCCTCTGTGCACAGCAACTGTACCCCACAGGTCACCAGGACAGCACCTGTACCCCACAGCTCACCAGGACAGCAGCTGCACCCCACAGCTCACCAGGACAGCAGCTGCACCCCACAGCTCACCAGGACAGCAGCTGCACCCCACAGCTCACCAGGACAGCAGCTGCACCCCACAGCTCACCAGGACAGCAGCTGCACCCCACAGCTCACCAGGACAGCAGCTGCACCCCACAGCTCACCAGGACAGCAGCTGCACCCCACAGCTCACCAGGACAGCAGCTGCACCCCACAGCTCACCAGGATAGCAGCTGCACCCCACAGCTCACCAGGACAGCACCTGCACCCCACAGGTCACCAGGTCAGCAGCTGCACCCCACAGCTCACCAGGTCAGCAGCTGCACCCCACAGGTCACCAGGATAGCAGCTGCACCCCACAGCTCACCAGGATAACAGCTGTACCCCACAGCTCACCAGGATAACAGCTGTACCCCACAGCTCACCAGGTCAGCAGCTGCACCCCACAGCTCACCAGGTCAGCAGCTGCACCCCACAGCTCACCAGGATAGCAGCTGCACCCCACAGCTCACCAGGACAGCAGCTGCACCCCACAGCTCACCAGGATAGCAGCTCCACCCCACAGCTCACCAGGTCAGCAGCTGCACCCCACAGCTCACCAGGTCAGCAGCTGCACCCCACAGCTCACCAGGATAGCAGCTGCACCCCACAGCTCACCAGGACAGCAGCTGCACCTCACAGCTCACCAGGACAGCAGCTGCACCTCACAGCTCACCAGGATAGCAGCTCCACCCCACAGCTCACTAGGACAGCAGCTGCACCTCACAGCTCACCAGGAGTCTTGCTGCACCCCACAGCTCACCAGGATAGCAGCTGCACCCCACAGCTCACCAGGACAGCAGCTGCACCCCACAGCTCACCAGGATAGCAGCTGCACCCCACAGCTCACCAGGAGTCTTGCTGCTGAGTTGACCGTTAGGGTCAGCTTGTTAGAGTCCTTTCTATTTTAGGTGAATTTTGACCAAAGCCAGTCAAAGACATGAGCCTGTTTTATGTTCTGGAATGAAGTGAAACAGATTGAGTAAAAGATGAAGTTGATGCCAGGAAAAAGCATCAGTGCCCTGCAGTGCGCCAAAGGCTCCAGATGCCAGAAGTGTAGCCTCCCGGGGGCAAAGCCAGGTCGGGGGCGTGACTAAGGCACACCCGCCCATTGTCAGTGGTGGCTCATAAATGAACGTTTTCTCCTGAAACTTTTACAGAAATGCTCGACACTCCAGGCAAATACGATTTCCCTTTGGTAGATGAAAATATTTGCACTTGGGCCACAAACACAGTGTTGCCTCTCCCACATGCACACACATGGGCACATGCACACACAGAGACACATGTAGAGGCACGTGCACACACATGACACACGTTTTATGAAGGGAAATGCCTGTATTCGGCGCTCTCTCTTTGCCAGAAAAAAGGGAGCTTTTGCTACACTCCAGCTGTCACTCACAACTATTTAAATCGGTCTATAAAATAGATTCTTCGCACTGATTTGGGTGTCTGTGCACATAATTGATTCCCATTAAAAAGAGGATAGAGCGAAAACACATTTTGCAAACATTCTAGACAAAATACATTATTCCTGAAATTATGTTAGAGCTCACGTATTGAGACCAGGCCAGCTGTTTGTGGGCAAATCAAGCTTTATTTGCCCAGCTCTCTCCGCAGCTGCTGGGAGTGCGTCACTGCACGTGTTACAGCGCAACTTGGAGGTTCCCCTCCCTCCCATCCGCATCGCCCTGCGCTGTCCTGGGCGTCACCAGCTGAAGTGAGGCGGGGCTTTACCTAGTATTTCATTTGCCTGAGCTCATACTTCCCTTTACTGTGGACAATTGAGAGTTGGCTGTGACCTTATATCTGAATGAAAATTTTCCATATCCATGTTTTTGGTGGCCGGGGTCGCTGTGGCTCATGACTGTGTACCTAATGGCATGTGGTGTGTGAGCTGCAGGCCCCTGCCTTTCAGGGAGGTGAGCGTGTCCGGCGTCCGTCCGGGTTTTCTGCACCGTTAGGATGGTTTCCAAGCGTTGTCCCATCACCCCTAGGATGTGTGCTGAATGGAAGTTCTCCGTGTTCCTGTGAATATGTCGTTAATGTCAGATGTGATGTGACGCCGTTGGACTGTCCACATGTACAACTATTAATGGTGTTTGTGGAACTGAAATGTCTTAAATGTTGCATGAAATATGTTACAAAAATAGATTTTTTTTCTATTTTCAACACCTCAGAATTGAGGGTTCATGGGCCAATAAGTGCAATATTTAATGACTTATTCAGTGTATATAAATGAGTGAAAGTGAATTACAGCTAACGTGCGAAGTGCTGTGGGTGGCGTGTGACCTACTCAGATGATCTCCCGTAGCTGTGTGTGTCTGGCGTGTCAGTACTTTATTGTGTCGTGGGAAGCTCCTCTGTGCTACCTCAGAGTTCTTTATTTCCTGTAAGACCAAACGTCTAGTTACCTGCAAATATATGTCAGTTTTGCCTTTTAGAATTGTGGGTTTTTTTTTTAAGACAGAATGGTTGTTAGTTTACTTTATATAGCAATTTTCTTGTTAATTCAGAATTCTCCTTTAGCCTTTTTTAAGAGGCCAATTTAGCTACCTAAGAAAATATATGCACATAAGAAAAAGTCGTTTTTAGTCTCAGAAATGTTGATCACATGTTCTGTCTACTAAGAATTTTCACTCTTGTATTTGTATGTATACTTATTGTAACTCAATCTTGTATTTTGTTTTCAAATTTAACACTGTCAACCCGGGAATCCTAAAATATTCGTATCTGTTTAGGTTGTAGCTAATGTCATTTCAGTTCAGTTCTCAATTGTCCGCACCAGGAAGGTGGAGACAGAAAAGCCAGGTTCCCTACATCACTTTGGTATCGCAAAGCCTCACATGCACCCTCAGCCCTGTCAGCCTCACAGCCATGGCCTGGAACGCACTGCGATGCAGAGTGCAGCCATGAGGCCTGGTGGCTGGTTCTGACTGTTTATGTTTGTGACGTTTAAAGGAGGGCAATGACCTTGAACTCCTCTCTGCCATCCCAGTTTGTAGGCACAGCATTCATCTTAAAATCGTGCTTTGCCTTCCCATTCACTCAGCAAAGGACATCACGACACCTCGAGCAGTGAGGACTCATTCACTCAGAAGGAGAAGAGCGGTGTCTAGACGGCGTGGTCATCGGCACCTCCTGCAAGGCCTCCACTCCTTCCTCGGCCGGGCCATCGCCCGTGAGGACCTTCCAGTCGTGTCCAATGGCTCTGGGCGCCCACTGGGATGTGCGCCTGGCTCACCTGGGATAGCCGGAAACGTGTACTCAGCTCTCAAACCCACTGAGGAAGTTGGTGGTTAGTGATGGCCCTGTAACAAATTAAGGAAAAATGAAAGCAGGTAGCCAACATTAGAATCCTAATTAAGAGTGTGTTTTAATGTTTAGTCAGTCATTGCACAGCTGCTGAGTCTCATGTGCCCAGCACTCAGCTTAGTGACTGAAGGGGGAGGGTGGGTGGGGGGGGCAGGATGTGTCTAAATGTGAAGTTAGGGCAGGAGTGGGAGCACAGGGCGTGGGGCCTGCCATTGAAGACGTCAGATGTGACCCCGGAGAGAATCTGACCTGAGGAGATTGTGCCCAACACACAGCAGGATGGGGACAGATGTTCTTCGTGAACAGAAAGACGACAGCCGGCAGCTGGAAGCCATTGTTCTCGCAGCCAAACGGGCCTCTGAAGCCCATCCACCCCCGCCCCCGCCACCCCCGTTTGCCTATTTCTGCCTCACGAGCAAGACAGGCTGCAGCACCGTCGCTGTCTGTGCTGCGCAGCCCCAGACATGGCCACGGAACACGCATTGTTCTGAAGACATGGCCACGGAACACGCATTGTTCTGATGACATGGCCACGGAACACGCATTGTTCTGAAGACATGGCCACGGAACACTCATTGTTCTGAAGACATGGCCACGGAACACGCATTGTTCTGAAGACATGGCCACGGAACACGCATTGTTCTGAAGACATGGCCACGGAACACGCATTGTTCTGAAGACATGGCCACGGAACACGCATTGTTCTGAAGACACGTTAGAAACATTGACATCGTTCCCAGGCGCCAAACACAAGGGTTCCCTTCACTGTCCCCCGCAGACAGCGCCATGGTGCCCGGAGGTGTGCCTGTGCTCCCTGTGCCACACACAGAGTGTTGGGGTGCACAGACGAACCCCCTCTGTGATGGCACCGGCTCCTTGGGGCGCTGTGGAGCGTGTCCTGAGCAAATATTAGCAACAGCTCCATGCTTTCCCCCAGTGGGTGCAGCGTTTGGTTGAAAACTGCTACTCGGCACACAGCCCCCACCTGTCCACAGGGGCTCCTGTCTGGTTCAAAGCTATAAAGTGTATTCACATTGTGAAGTTTCAGTTCTCTCTACTGAAATTAATTGTGTAAAAATGGTATGTGCTCTATTAGGTATTAAACTTGTATGTGAATTCTGTATAGAAAGTGGTTTTGGTTCTTTGGATTTATCTTGTTTTAATTTTTGGAGATTACAATAAATATCTTAAGAGATTATATTCCTGAATTTCCAGCCTTAGTCTGATAATTTGTATATACCCCTTCAGTTGGTATTATTTTTCATCTTAGGATGCCTATTTCCATTTCTCATGACGATCCTCGTCTAGGCCCAATGCTGAGAAACCTGAGACAGAATGTGAATACATTTTTATTTAGGGCTATGGGTTGTCAACATCTTTGAGATGCAGGCTGGGCTGAGGGACCCCCACCCCCCTCAAGAATTTTGTGCACCGGGCCCCTAGTCCTATATAATAAAAGCCTAATATGCTAAGTGTACAGTCGTCTGTTCATCCGTTCAACCAATCAAAGCATAATATGCTAATGATATGCTAAGGTTGCTCAACCACTTGCTAGGACATGCACTGACCAACAGGGGGCAGACACTCTGACCGGTAGGCTAGCTTGCTGCTGGGGTCTGCCAGATTGGGACTGAGTGAGATGGGCCAGACACACCCTGGAGCCCTCCCACAGTCCCTCCCCGGCTGGCCAACCTCCCACATCCCACCCCAGCCTGGTGATCATGCATTGGTGGGGTCCCTTGGCCTGGCCTGCACCTTCTCACAATCGGGGACCCCTGGAGGATGTCGGAGAGCCCCTTTCGGCCCAATCCCACTCAACACAGGAGCTGCCCCCTGGTGGTCAGTGCCCTCCCATAGGGGGAGTGCTGCTCAGCCAGAAGCTGGGCTCATGGCTGGCCAGCAGAGCAGCGATGGTGGGAGCCTCTCTCACCTCCATGGCAGCGCTAAGGATATCCAACTGACATCCCCCAAGGGCTCCCATACTATGAGAGCATACAGGCCAGGCTGAGGGACACCCCCCCCCCAGTGCATGAATTTCGTGCACCAGGCCTCTAGTGTGGTGATAATAGCAAAAATGCCCAAATTTGGAATTAATTACTTCAGTAAAATTTCTCCCATCAGGTACTCATCACGGATAATGTGAGTCAAAAATGAAAGTACCAGCCCAGCTGGCATAGTTCAGTGGTTGAGTGTTGACCTATGAACCAGGAAGTCAGGGTTCGATTCCCGATCAGGGCACATGCTCTGGTCGTGGGCTCGATCCCCAGTGGGGGGGCGTGCAGGAGGCAGCCCATCAATGATGCATTGGGGAGGGGGGGAGGGTCCCTCAGCCCGGCCTGCAATGATGCCAGTGTCCCTCGCCCCAGCCTCTGGCCTGAGGCCCCTCCCCTCTCACCTCGTCGCCAGCTCAGGGGTCATCTCCACACCCACAGGCCTGTGTCTGCTGCCCATTTGGATGCGAGGTAATGACACCAGGAGGCAGATGGGCACTTGACTTCATAAGGAGCTAGTGTGTTAGGGAGAAAGGCCTCCATTCTCGGGAATCCTGAAATCCCAGACTGTGCAAACTTGCAAGAGCCTGAAGGCTGACTGTGAGCAGGGGTTTTCAAACTGTTTTCACACTGAATACTTTTTGCAAACCAAGTCTTACCTGAGGCCATTATGTAAAACAGATGGACGCTAAGTTGCTTGGGGCGAAGGGGTGGGTGTTGAAGGCCCCTGGGAAATGGGACCAGAGTCTCCTTTCCCCTGTGGCTCTGGGTCCAGGGAAATGGGGGTTGGGGTTGGTCCTGGCGGTGGGGTGGGGCAGCCAGGAGAGGGGGAGCCCTGGGGAGAGTCCAGTGGCTATTTACTCACTGTACAGAAGGGCTTCAGTATTTTCAGAACTGCGTGTTCATGCCCGTGAGGCTGGGCCAACGAACTCATCTTTCACAGCAAGAAGTCAGTCTATACACATAAAAATGAAAATATGTCCTTGGAAAAAATCATAATGACTTCAGCCTTTAATGTTCCCACTGTTTCTTTCTTTCTATTTTTTTTAATCTTGAAGGGAATTTTAGGGGAAGTATCTCTTGTCCAGAGGAAATCGTTATATGAATTCACCAATTCCATCAACTTCTCTTTCTTTTCTTTTTTTTAAAAAAATATATATTTTTATTGATTTAAGAGAGGAAGGGAGAGGGAGATAGAATCATTGATTGGCTGTCTCCTGCTTGTCTTGTACTGGGGGTTAAGCCTGCAACCCGGGCATGTGCCCTTGACTGGAATCGAACCTGGGACCTTTCAGTCCACAGGCTGATACTCTATCCACTGATCCAGACAGGGTAGGGCAACTTCTCTTTCTTTTATGAAATTCAAGTAAAATTAAATTTAAAATTGTATCTGAAATATGGTTGTTATGGTTTTATAAAAGTATCTCTACCACATGTTCATTACCCAGGCATCTGTTTTTGTATTTGCATATTAAGTTGTCCAAAATGATGCTCACCTAATGTGATTGGTTATTTTGGCTGGTGGGACTGAGGTTGTGTTTCTACCTCTATCTTTGGGACTTCAGCATGTTTGACTGAATTCTGTATAATGAACAGACACCAGTTTTTATCTTAGTGTGATTTTTTTTTCTTGCCAGGTTGCTATGGTTACTGATAAATTCAGGTTTTTGGTTACTACACCTTGTAAATCTTTTCTCCCAGGTTTCCCTGCAATTATTGTATGCTGCCACTAGGTGGCAGTAGACACAGCAGTATTTTGGGTTTGGGAGGTGGTTTTTTTTTTTTTTGATCAGATAAGACTTTGAATTCCAGATTTGTAAGTTCTCATTGGCAATTTTTGTTGTTGTTGTTAATTGTGTCTATTGTATATATGTCTTAAATCTCACAAGGCATTATTTAAAGCAGTCAATATTTAGTTTTAGCTACCTTTTACTTTGTCACTCTTTATTCTGACTTTATTGACTGCCTTTACCTGGGATCGTATTCCCTCTGCCTGATGAGCATTTAATGTTTATGCTGAGTACTGACTGAGCTGGTAAGAAATCCTGACACCTCTTAGTGATCTAAAACCATCTTTATTTTGTGTTCCCTTCTGAAGGGTCTCCAGCCTAGTGTTTCTTGCTCAATTTAACATAATTGTGCCTTTTCTCCTGGCTACTTTTAAAATCCTCTCTTTAACTCAGCGGTTCTCAATCTGTGGGTCGCGACCCCTTTGGGGGTCGAACAACCCTTTCAGGGGGCCGAACGACCCCCTTAGGGGTTGCCTAAGACCATCGGAAAAAACACATATCTAATTACATATTGTTTTTGTGATTAATCACTATGCTTTAATTATGTTCAATTTGTAACAATGAAAATACATCCTGCATATCAGATATTTACATTACGATTCCTAATAGCAGCAAAATTACAGTAATGAAGTAGCAACAAAAATAATTTTATGGTTGGGGGTCACCACAACATGAGGAACTGTATTAAAGGGTCATGGCATTAGGAAGGTTGAGAACCATTGCTTTAACTTCATTTTTTCACCAATTTGGCAGTGAGCAGCCAAGGGTTCTTAGAGCTCCTTGAGTCTGTGCCTTCGTGTCTTTTGGAAATACTCAGCCATGATTCCTTCCAGTATCACTTCTGAACGTGCCTGGGCTGGTGCTGTGGGCAATCTGTCTGGACAGTCGCTCCCCGCTGGTCCCTGGAGATGCTTGGGCTGCTCTCCTGGATGTGCCTGAGTGTCCCCGTCATAGGGACTGTGCACAGTGACACCCACTAAGTGGGCAGCGACACATGGGTGCTTGCTTACTGACCCCACCCCGCCCCCACTGCGGTCATGGCGTCTTCCTGTTCTGTGGGGTCTCTGGACACAGGCCTGTGGGTCCACCTCTGGGGTCAGGTCCCAGGACCTTGAAGCATGGAGGCCTCAGTCCCTCTTCCCCGCCCTCACAGGACATCAGTGGGAGACAGTTCTGTCCACCCCTCCTGGTCCTGTCTGCCTCCCTGCCCCCGTCCCAGACCCGACCATCACCTTGACCAGAGAGGTAAGATGCCACTTGTCCCTTCGTCCAGGGTGGAGCCAGACCAGTTCCAGCCCATCGAAGCCATGGGTGTGAAGGAACGGTGGCACCGACTTGATGAAAGTGCTGTGACTCTGGGTGTTGGAGGCTGTTTTGGAAAATCTAGGAATGAAATGACCACAGAAGAGTGCTTAGTGCTGAGATGCTGGGCACGGTCCACTCAGGGGGATTTCTGTTCCCCGAGGAGCAGGGAGCCTGAGACCGCAGCCCCAGGAGACACGGCCAGGGTGGGACCCGCTTTTAGTCATGTGCTTTGGAGCCAGACACCCCTGGTTCCCAAGGGAGGCTCCGTCACCCACTAGCCAAGCCACTCGCAGGCTGTAACCTGGGTCTCAGTGAGCTCGTCTGTAAAACGGGGATGAATATATCTCTTGGTGCCACTGTGAGGACTGCGTGTGAAATGGCCTGAAAGGGCGCCTGACACTTAGTAACCACTCACTGAATGGGAGCTGCTGTGGCCGTGCCCCGCCCACTCGGTACGCCCCGCCCACTCGGTACGCCCCGCCCACTCGGTACGCCCCGCCCACTAGGTACGCCCCGCCCCCTCTGTACGCCCCGCCCCCTCTGTACGCCCCGCCCCCTCTGTACACCCCGCCCCCTCTGTACACTGTGGGGGGCTGTTTCTCTCTTCTCCATGTCCCGCATGGAAAAGGAAACAGTCCATTTGCTGAGTGGAGGAGCTGGGGATTAAGAAATTAAAGAAAGACCAAGACGCAGAAATAGATTTTAAGCTGGGGCCAGGTGGGCGCCATCCTCTCTGATGGAGAGGCGGCAAAAAGCGGGCTGAGCCACACAGCAGGTTTATTTTAAAGGCCTAGATTTACGTATCTAGTTCCGCCCCTGCCTGATTAACATGTCCACCCTTATTGGGGAAGCATGTTCCCAGGGTGTGGCTCTGCCTATGCTCTGAGTTCAGCTGACAATAATTATAAGAAAATGCCTAGATGCCTCCCAGGCAGCCCTCTACATCACACCCTGCCCCCTCTGTACACCCCGCCCACTCTGTATGCCCCGCCCCCTCTGTACGCCCCGCCCACTCTGTACACCCCGCTCCCTCTGTACACCCCGCCCCCTCTGTACGCCCCGCCCCCTCTGTACGCCCCGCCCCCTCTGTACACCCTGCGCCCACACCACCCTCTTCGGGAAGTCCTCCCAGGCTCTCCACCCGATTCCCATTCTTTCCACTCTGCTCCGTCCAGCCTCAGGTGTGAGGTGGTAAAAAGGAGCGAGAAGCTCCACTGTCAGCTGTTGTGCGACTCTTGGCAAGTCCCTCTTGGTTGTACACCAGGGGGGCCCTGACGGCATTTCGGTCCCTGTGCCGGACCAGTCTGGGGTCCCTGTGAGCCTCATGCCTCTGCCCTCCTAGTCCATCTTCGTCAGGGGCGGGCCCTCCATTTGAGAACCAAAGTTCCATCCTCCCAGGACAAGAGGGTCTTTGGGTTGGGGTTCCTGTGGAGCAGGAGGAGGTGAGAGGTAAGTGCCGAGACACCGGATGGCCCCAGGTTTGGCTTCCAACGTCCTTCCAGGCCTGAGACTGTTTCTAAGACTAAGGTGGGCTGCCTATCCCCCCCCCCCCCCCCTTCCTCAGTGGGGAATCCAGGATTTGGAGAAATAGAGCAGCAGCAAGGTCCATGGGCCCGAGAGACGCCCTCAGTGACAGTGACGGGGAGGCCTCCCTTCTCAGAGCTCAGTGGTGCCCTTTTCTGCAGCCGCCTCCATCATCACCTGAAGTTCCTGCTCACAGGCCACCTGAATGGGTGCTACTCACTGAGGAGTCTTGGCTCCACCCACTGGGCATTGGCCTGTCCCAGTGGAAGCCCGTCTCTGGGATCCCATACCTTCCTCCTTTTTGGACCCTCCCATGGACTTTAGGTTCCAGGACCAGCCAGCACAAAGGCACAGCATGCTTGGGAAGCCTTGTCTGTCTGTCTCAAGAGCCCCAGCCAGCTCCTCAGAGACCAGCCCTCCCTTTAGCAGGGAACAGAACGCGCTCACACGCCCTGCTTTTGGGAGTTCCTATCCTGCGGGGCATCACCCACCTCACGGTACTGGACCCCACTCCCCTGTTGTCTCCTGAGAAAGTCCAGGCCCTCAGTCCAGCCCTTTGGCTCTTCGCATGCCTCTCACTGTGGCCTGTGCTGAGCCTCCTGTGGGGACTCTGACCCTGAGAACCGTCTCCATGGTGAGCACAAGGCAGAGCAGAGGGCTGTGCTCTCCTTTCCTGAGGGACGTGGTGTCTGCGTTTCTGTCAATTTGAAACCATTTCCATCCACCGTAATCGGAAATAAACATGTACTTCTGCCCTGTTTTGAGCACGTGGCAGGCATAGGCATTCCTGTTGAAGTGGCCATGCGATGAAGTCGGATTGTTGTGCTGTGTTCCGTATCGTCAATGCGAATGTGATCAGCATCCAGCAGTGCGTCCTCGCTTCTGAATGTTGTGAATCCCTTGAAGTTCAAATGCCAAAATCACTGTGTGTGAAATCAGGTGAGGAAAGTTAAGCTATCTTTGTTGAAAGTGAAAGGTTTCTATGCTATATTTTTTCTTCCACTCCTTGTGCGAATATGAGGCTACAGAAAGAAGATTTTTTTCTGAAAGTACAGGTATTCCTGATGAAAAGCTGTTCCTGGGAATGGAAGGATGGAGGGAAGAGAGCATCGTCGTGTTGTCAAGTTCCTCCCAGGAAGCTGTGTGGGAGCCCATGTGTGTCTGTCTTTGTTGGTGAGAGGATTGCAATTGGAAATGCCTGTCCCTGCTTGTCCAGCAGGTGGAGCCAAGACCTAGCTGAGGATGAGTGTGTGTGTGTGTATGTGTGTGTGTGTGTGTGTGTGTGTGTGTGTGTGTGTGTGTGTGTGTGTGTTGGAGAGATTTGCTTGTCATCCGTGCAGGATGTGAGGCTCGTGAGTGGGCACTGTGGGCAGAGCTGCCCCTTTGTAGCGGGTGTATGAAAGGGGGGATCCTGTGGCTCCGTCCTTTTTGTACTGGAAGCCGTGTTTTTTGTCGGCCGGAATGGCAGAATGAATTCCCGGCCAGAAAGTGTTGTAGCCAGTGTGGAGCTGTGTTGAAGAACAAGTGCAGACTGCCACATAGGGAGGGTGAAAAGGGTCCCACTGGGTTCCTTTCCGTATGGCCTGTGAAGGGTGCAGATCCTGGTGCCTGATATTCCCTCTGTTGGGTCCATATTCCCCTTGGAGTTGATTCCCCTAGTCCAGTGATGGCGAACCTTATGAGCTCGGCGTGTCAGCATTTTGAAAAAGCCTAACTTAACTCTGGTGCCGTGTCACATATAGAAATTTTTTGATATTTGCAACCATAGTAAAACAAAGACTTATATTTTTGATATTTATTTTATATATTCAAATGCCATTTAACAAAGAAACATCAACCAAAGAAGTGAGTTCGCGTGTCACCTCTGACACGCGTGTCAGGTTTGCCGTCACTGTGCCTGGTATGTCCTGGGCTCCAAGGGTGACCCTCCCATGGGCCTCGTGAGGTTGTCGTCCCCCCCCCCCTTCCCTCTGGGCTTTCTTCCCTTCCACCTGAATGCAGGCTTCCTTGTCTTTATTTTGTAAACCTTGACCTTTGTGGGGTATTTGCATATCTTTTTTGTTATGCAAATGTGAGTGTTGGTGCTCCCTTGTGTTATGGAGATGTGAGCGCCCTCGGCTTGGTTGTGTTGTGGCCATGTCCCTTCTCCCAGTGTGTGCCCCTGTCTTTTTTCAATGGACCTGAATTCTCCCAAATGCCTAATCCTGTCTGCATCCCCCCTGAAATTGCTGCTTGACTGTGACCGCGTGCCAGGTCAGGTGGTGCTAAAGAAAAAGGGGTCTTGCCATTTGTCATGTTCCCTGAGGCACGCGGTCCCCCTGTTCATAGTGTTGTGCATTTTTTTGCTCCCCCCAGGCTTCAGTGTTGGAACCGAGGCCAGCAGTCCCCAATGTTGTGAGGAGCCGGTTTTGTGGGGGGTTGGTTGGTAGATCGGCCATGCAATTGAGTGATGTGTGGTGGAAGAGGCTCGGTGTGTGAGTCGTTGAGAAAACGGTGGGATTCCCAGGTGAAGCATGTGAAGGTGTTTTCCTGGAAGGAAGGATGGCGTTGGGGGGTGAGTTCCCTCGGCCATGTGAGGATGGAGGGTCGGTGCCCCCCCTCGCTGTGCCCCTGTGTCTGTGGAGGCTTGAGTTTGTAAGCCCACGCCTCCGCAGGTATTTGAGAATCTTGGGTGAGTACCTCAGATGGGGTGGGTGGTGGATGTAAGCTTTGCGCAATGAATTGGTCGCTGCCATTGGAAAAGCTGGAATTCCCCATGCCCCCCCCCCCCCATGTGGTTTGAATCCTAGGACTGAGTGTTGAGTTGGACTCGCTGATGCCATGCAATTGTGTTGAACAGTGTCTAGCAGTGTAGCAGGAGAAAGCAGATGGGATGTTTGCGGTATCGTGAGTCCTGGATGTGTTGAAGGTCCCGTTTGCAGGTTTGCGTGTCACTCAGGGAAGTGCTGCTCGGTGGCCTCACCAAGGAAAGAGACTGCACGTCCCCCGTGAGGAAGGCCTGTAAAGCCAAAGCTTGACCCAAAAGTCAGTTTCTAGTGGTTCGTCATGTCCTCGGGCAATCTCTTCCCTGAGAAAGATGCATTTGCATGTAGATGCAGGCTTTTGTTATTTGTGTATGAGATGAGCTAGTTGTGAAATGTCCTTGTGCCTTTGGAGTTCCCTTCGTCCGTTCCCCTGAGGGTGCAGCTCCGTCACCCTGGCTCAGAGCAGAAGTGCCTGTATTGTTCTTGAGGTTCTGTGAATGGTTGACTTTGAAGTGCCCTGCACCCAGCTGAATAGTTTTTCTTTTTTGTTCAACCCCAGAGGTTTCTCCACTTTGCTTTGTCCCTACTCCCCCATCTATCAGCCATGGATTTCAAGTCATTCATTGATGTCTGCTGTTGTTTTCAATGCATGCATAAAACAAGTTAGGAAACCACCATTTTGGAGAGCTCTCTCTCTCTCTCTCTCTCTCTCTCTCTCTCTCCCCCCCTCCCCCCCGCCCCCCGCCCCCCGCCCCCCGCCCCCCGATATTGTGTTTCCTGGTATTTTTGTTGTGTCATCCTTGCGGAAAAGCTAAATGTTATCCCTGGAGAGACCTTTATTGAAGGAGCATTGCTGCTGGGTCCGGGGATTCCCCAATCCAAATCTTGAAGACACGATTGTGCTAGGGGCAGGGGCCTGGCAGAGAAGAATTATTGAGTGGGCTGAGGGGCAGGGACCATGGGAGAGAAAAATTGCTAATTATCTTGCTAGAAAAGCAATGTGTTATGATTAAACCCAGCCAGGCGTGACCCTGCTCGTAAATTTTATGTAAAGTTTTTACCCTGCCAGTACCAGGAACGGCTAATGAGCCACTTTGCAGTTTGTTTTTTCTTTTTTTAAAAAATGGTTTGTAGTGTTGCAGATAAAAGGCTTTGCTGTACCCTCGGTCGGCACTGCAGTACGAGATTCCCTACAGGAGGGACGTGCGGTAGTCACCTGGCCAGCTTAATAAAGGCTCTTAAATTTAAAATTCTGAGTCAGTGGTCTATCTCGCTGATTGAACCCATAACAACGATGCCATGAGATTGTCCCATGTCTATGTTCCTAGGTTTGTCTGTTTTCTGTGTGTTTGCTAAGTTCCAGGTTTTGTGGCGGACCTCCCAGTCACAGTCCCTCCTGAGTCCTATGTCATGGGGAAAGTAGATTGCATGTCAATGTGTGTTCTGGGTATTGCCTCTAGAGAAGCTGTTCCTTTTGTTAACGTAAAAAAACCATTGAAACCTGTGGACGAAAGGGGCCACACGCTGACCTGACAAGCTCAGGGAAGGCCTGCGTGGCAGCCTAGCAGACTCAGAGACCTAAAATAACCACAAAGGATGGTCTGAAATTAAACTTTAACTAAAAGCAGTTATGGTGGGCAATTATGTCCTAAGCCAGTATCTTCATGGACAAGATCAACTTTGATCCTTACTGAGCACATTTGCCTTTTTGCCTCTAAGATAACATTCCCTTGAAATGTCTGGGTAACTTGTAACTTCCCTTTTTCTGGAGCCCCTGGGGCACAACCAAATGTTCTGGGCGCCAGGACAGATACTACAAATTCCTTCATTATCATGTTAATTGATCCTGCACCCACCTAAGTATGTGTCCATCATTTTACTTTTTATCCTATCACAGAGGTTTCCCCGCTTCGCTTAATCCACCTCCTTAAATCTGTCACCAATGAATTTCATGTATAAATACGGATGTAACCCTGCCATTCTCCGGAGCACTATCTCAATTCGTTGAGGTTCTGCTTCCCGGCATATGTTGACAGTTTGGCTCAAATAAACTCACAAAAATTCTTTACAGGTTTCAATGGTTTTTTACGTCAACAAACCTATAAAAACTTTTTGTGAGTTTACTTGAGCCAAACTGTCGACATATGCCAGGAAGCAGAACCTCAAGGAATTGAGATAGTGCTCCGGGGAATGGCGGTGTTACAATTGTATTTATACATTTGTAATCAAAGGAGGGACATAGGTGAGTTACATGAAATTCATTGGTGATAGATTAAGGAGGAGGGAGAAAGCAAAGCTGGGGTGGGGGGAGAACCCCTGGGATTGGATAAAAAGTAAAATGATGGATACATACCTAGGTGGGTACAGGAACAAGTAACATGAAAAATGAAAGAATCTGAGGCATCTGTCCTGGGCCCAGCACACCTGGCCCTGCCCCAGGGGCTCCATAAAAAGGGAAGTCACAAGTTACCCAGACATTTCAAGGATATGTTATCATAGATGCAAAAAGGCAGATGGGCTCCGTTGACCTTATCAGTGAAGATACTGGCCTAGGACGTAACTGCCCACCATCACTGCTTTTATTTTATTTTATTTATTTATTTTTTAAATATATTTTATTGATTTTTTACAGAGAGGAAGGGAGAGAGATAGAGAGTTGGAAACATCGATGAGAGAGAAACATCGATCAGCTGCCTCCAGCACATCTCCTACTGGGGATGTGCCCGCAACCCAGGTACATGCCCTTGACCGGAATCGAACCTGGGACCCTTCAATCCGCAGGCCGACGCTCTATCCACTGAGCCAAACCGGTTTTGGCTGCTTTTAAAGTTTAATTTCAGACCATCCTTTGTGGTTACTTTATGTCTCTGAGTCTGCAAAAGTGCTATGCAGGCCTCCCCGGAGCTTGTCAGGTCAGCATGTGGCCCCTTTCGTCCACATTTTGAAGTGATATCTATGCCTTTTCCTTTGCCAGTAGTTGAGTGTTGTGTGGCATGGTCCCTATGGTAGGCAGTGGCAAGTGTGTCCCTGTTTGCCGTTGCTATAAGCGAGAGAGACAGGTGTTGCGTGAAGATGTGGTTTTTTTGAGTGCATTTTGGAAGGTAAGCTTTTTGTATTGGGGTAGGAAGTGAGTGCCATCCGTGTGTGGCCTGTGATTTTGTTGTGTAGCCACTGTGGTGAGCAGAAGTCATCTGTTTCCAAAGCCAAAGAGAAGAGGCTATTGGAGATTTTGGCCAGAAATGTGTTGGCAAGGCTTTGTTCCTTGGAAACGCTGGGGTTCTCTCGGGCCAAAGGTTGACAGAGTGGTGAATGGGCCATTGTTGAGGGGATGAGGGCGGAGGTGTGTGGCTCCCCGCAGGCATGGGCTTGTGGGTGTGGCTGTTGAGAGGGCAGGCGATGGTGTTGTGTGGGTAGAAGTGGTGTCTGTTTGGATGGTATTAGGTTTGAAATGGGGCGGAAGGGTGAGATTTTGTGGTTGGTGAGGGAGCCGGCTGGTCTCTCTGCTCTTGTTTCCCCGGAGGTGTGTGTGCAGAGGGTGCAGCGCTCGTGTGGGTCGATGTGGATGGAGCCTGTTGGCTGGGGCCAAGTGAGTGTGGGCCGGGAGAGTGGGCTGAGTGTGGTGCGTGGCTGTGAGTCCTGATGGCAGGGACATTTGTGAGGAGCCAAGGCAGGTCAGATGGTCGGTTGTTGAGTGATGTGAGGAAGGCGAAGGTGGTGTGGTGTGTGTCAAGGACAGGTGGTGTGTGGGTCCCAGGGCCGGTGAACGGTATCCTTTGGTCCACTCGGGGCTAGGGTGTGGTGAACGGCGTCCGTTTGGGTGGGAGCAACGATGAAGAAGGGCAGGTGTGGTGGGGCAAGGGAGATGCGAGTGTGTAGGAGCGAGGAGGCGTGTGTCCCGGGCACTGAAGCTGTTTGTGAGCAGCAGGGGATGCATTGTGTTGTGTGTGAGGTGGAGAGTCCGTGTCCGCTGAGCATGCAGGTTGTGCTTTGGGATCCCAGAGGGTCACTGTCCCGAAGAGGAAAGGGAGGCCGTGCAAGGCACTTCTTGTCCCCAAGGTTGAGGGATGGGTGCCGTTTGGGTCGATGGAGCCCTGGAGGTGGTCCCCTTGTCCCCTTTCGTGGCTTTTGAGGTGATTTCCGTGTGGGCAGTGATTTTGATGCAGGGCACTGTTGAGTTTCGGTAAGGAGATTGGAATGTGTGGCCTCCGGGTATGCGCGAAGAAGTCTCCACCCTGAAAAGTTCCCGCCCTTGGAAATCCCGCCCAAAGTCGTTTAAAAAGCCGGCGTGGTCCCCTGAGTGGTTTCTGTAGGCATTCCAGCTGAGCCAGGCTGATCGAATTGGTGTTTAATGCCTGAGCAGTGTGTCCTCGTGCGTTGTTCGTGGGGCAAGCTCCCCAGCCGATGTCGGCTGAAGTAAGCGGTTGAGTTGTGTTGTGATTTTGTTGTCCCGTTGGTGTGGGAGTGGGTGTAGGTGTTGTTTTTGGGTGCTTCGTTGTGCAGGCGGTGTTGTTTTTGGAGTGTGGTTGGAGTGGGTGGTGAGGGAGAGGTGTGTTTGGCCGTGTGTGTGTGTGTGTGTGTGTGTGTGTGTGTGTGTGTGTTGTGGGTGTGTGGTGGAGCATGTAGGTGGGTCGTGCGTGCCGTGTTGGTGTCCAAGTGTGTTTCTGAGTCGACGAGGACGTTGTCCCGCATGGGAGACTGTGTCCATTCGTCCTCCCTTGCGTGTGTGCAAGTGTCCTTAACGTAATAGAATTGTAAGAGTGTGTGATGATAGTTTTCTAAAAGGTCTTTCACACTTTGGTTTTGTTTCCCCCCCCTCATTTTTCCGTCCCTCTGTCCCTTCATCCGTGCCTGTGCTTCCAAGATGTTCCGTGTGAGAAGGTTGAGGGAAGGCCGATGTCCCCGCTGGCTGTTGGGTGTGATGGAAGCGGTCAGGTGGGTGGTGTGGCAGTGTCCCTTGGTGCAATAGGTTTTGATGGGGGCGGGGGAGGGAGGGAGGGAGTGAGGGAGGGAGGGAGGGAGGGATGGGAGGGAGTAGAGAAAGAAAGTTGGATGTGAGCGATTGTTGAATTGTGATTGCTAATTTTCTTGTGTTGAGTGTTGTATGTGTTTGTTGTGAGTGGTTGTAGGTGGGAGCCGTTTGGCCGATGCAGGTCGTGTGTGCTTGTGTGAGTCTGTGTGGGGTCTTCGTGAAACGGTGGGTGTGGGGAAGATCGGTGTTGGTGAGTGTGTGCCGTGGTCCTTGGCGATGTGGTATTTTTAGAGTCGTCGTCTGGTCCCATTTTTTGTTCAGGAGTCCTGTGGGCAGCTGTTGGAGGCAGCCGTGGCGGAGCTGTGGAGGTGGCGGTGAGTGGTGACAGCCCCGGGTGCCATGCAGGCGCGCGAGGCTCTCCCCCAAACAGGGTGTGTGGTGTGCTTTGGGTTCTTTCCCAAGGTTTGTGGCGAAGGCTGCCGTGGATATGATTGTTGCTTTTTTTCAGGCCAAGTCATGCATTGAAGATGGATGTTCATTCCCGTTTGGCCATCCATGCGAGGTGATTGTTCTTTGGAGCTTCCCTGTGCGGTGACCCAGTGTGTCCTTGGGTGGATGCCTTTCTGCTCTGAAGAGGTAAGAAGGTGTTATGGTTCAGAAGGGTGAGAGTCGGTTCAAGGGACAGGAGGTGCCGAGAGCAGGAGTGTTTGCTTAGCTGGCTATGGATTGTTGTAGAAGCGTTGATTGCCATGCTATGTGTGGAAGGATTTTACAGAAGGAGGCCCAGAAAGAGTGACTGGTGAGCCCATGAGGATGTGTTTTGTGTTTTTTTGAGAAAGGCTGAGTCCTGTAGTGTTGTTGAGCGATTGCAATACCGTGTATGTGTTTGTTGATGTGCCTGTGTCCCATGTGGACCCGCTTAAGCATGGCCCTTCTGTTGTGTAGGTGAAAAGGGAGAAGGTAAGTGTCGATGTTGGATGTCCCAGAGCAGGAGGTTTGGATGGGGTTTGTGTAGAGTCTGTGCCGCTGGTTGCCCTTGCATGTGGTACGGAATGGGATCTTGTGTGTGGAGTGTTGCAGGGGGTGGAGAGGCTGGGGTCCGGATGACCATGTCGTCCCCCAAGTTTTGTAGTATGCAGTGAAAGTTGGGAATCCTGGAAGTTGGTTTTGTGTTTGTTGAGTTGGGCCAGATAGATAGGGTTCCTGTGTGTGTGTGTGTGTGTGTGTGTGTGTGTGAGAGTGATGTTTCACATGTTGGCACTGGTGTTGTGTGAAATGGCGAAGTAATTTAGTATTTGTGAAGAAGATTGAAATGTTGTGCTTGGATCCCTTCGATTCCTCTGTTGAGGTGGTTCATGAGGAAGATGGTGTTTTGATGTTTGGTTATTGTGGTCTAGCCAAAGAGTGTGTCGTATGTCTGTTAGGCGTAGGCAGTGTTTTTTTGTCCTTTGTTCCCTGAGTGATGACAGTGGATGGTGTTTGGAAGTGAAAGAAGAAATCAATGTTGTGTGGCACGCCCATGTGGAAGAAAGCACTGCGTGGATGTGTTGTATTTTCAGTGGAGCCTCCGTGTGCCCGTGTTGCCCGTGAGTTGTCGGTTCAGTGCTGTGGATGCAGGGTGGCACTAAACAGGAGCATTGGTCCTGTTCCCTTTGGCAGTATTTTGGAAGTATAGGTCAGTGTCTGTGGCTACATGGGTCATCCCAAGCGAGTTTTTGACGTAGGCAGTTTCCAAAGGACAAGCATCCACACGGTATGTTGTGAATTTGCTGTTGGACTAGGGGGTTGTGAAAGGCTGCGGTGTTATACAGGGGTTGCAGTCACGTGGGGCAGGAGGGCAAGGGCGTTTGAGAGGGCAAAGTAGTTTGGGATGGGCAGTGAAGTAGGAAGGACAGTGCAGGATGTGAAAGGCCTTTGGGTGAAGCAGGCTCGGGTAGGGCCCTTGCAAGGAAGAAACCCTACACCAGGGTTGTGAGTAAGGGAGGGTCAGGCCATGTCAGGAGTGTTTTTTGTGGCTGGAGCTAGGGGAGCCCCCTCCGGCAGTTGTTGCTTGTATCCGAAATGTGCATTTTCTTGTCCTAGTGATGGAATGTGTTTTTCCAGTTTTCTGGTGGCGTGGGCTATCTACATGTGTTTCTTTCTGTTTCGTTTTCTTTCGCATCCGTGTTTTCTATTGAAGAAGACAAAGTGCCTTTTTGAGTGTCCTGAGAACCGTCCATGCAGTTTTTGTGCTGTTTGTCTTGAGCGGTGCCCATCCATCGTCCTTCTGTGGTGTGTGCACGACCGTTCCCTCTTGAAAGCTGCAGCAGTTGTTGGGCTCCCACCTTTCTGGGGGAGTCTGATGTAGATTGATGACCGCCCCTTTTGAAAGAACATGGAACGGTCTTGATGTCATTGTTTTGATGGCTTTCTTTTGCCATGGATTTTTCCTGCCACTCCTCTGTGCACATCGTTTTTGAAAATGCACATTGTGTGTTCTAAGTAAGTGTCATCCATGGGTCCTCTCCTGGATCTTGTGCAGAATGACTTTGAACGAGGGCACTGTGCAGAGTGTGAGATGCTGAATGGAATTGTATGATTTTGGAGATGTGCATCGTTGCAGGTTTTTCAATGAAAGTCTATTTTCTGGATTGTTTTACAGAGGAATGGAGAGGGAGAGGTGTGGGGTGCAGAGGTTGAGACATGGATCAGCTGCTTCCTTTACAGCTTGAACATGGGACGGATGTGCTTATCTCCAAGGTACCCACTTTTGGCTGTCATGGAATCTGGGATAGTTGATGGTGGAGGCTGATGCTCTGTGCAGCGATCCAAAGGGGTTTGTGCCCACCTGTGCTTTTGAAGCGGCAAGGGAACGCTTTTGAACCTGTGGGGCAGTTTGGCGATGAGGTCTGTATTTGTTGGTTTTGGGGATTCTAAGTTAGCCAAGGATGCATGTCGATTTTTAAAGGATGGATGAGCATTGCAGTCCTAGAATTGTGTAGCTGAGAGCAAGTCAGAGAATGAATAGAGGAATGACTGAGCGCCTAGCTGAGGGAGTCTTCATGGGCCATGGCATGAAGATGTTTTTTCCCTGTTCAGTTTTTCTCCTTGTGGACCGTGGAGGCCTGTGGAGTGAAGAGTTTTGTGTTTTCAACGGGTGCGGTGCACGTCCCCACACTGTAGGCGTGATCTGTTTGCTTGTTTCTGTCCCTTGCATGAGATGAGGCAAGATCCTCTCTAGATGTGGTTTTCTTCTGTGGACCTGTTTTTCTTTTTCCGGTGCCTTTGTGTTGTGCTGTGAAGGTGCATGGGAGGCCATTGTCTGGAGCAGGGGTCCTCCAACTATGGCCTGTAAGCCACATGCCAATACAAATATTGTGCTTGTTCCCGTTTTGTTTTTTTACTTCATAGTTAGATCTGTGCAGTGTGCATAGGAATTTGTTCATAGTTTTTTTTCAGAAACTATAGTCCAGCCCTCCAAGGGTCTGAGGGACAATGAGCTGGCCCCGTGTTTAAGAAGGTTGAGGACCCCTGGTGTAGGAGTTTGCGGAAGGTTTTCTGTGGTGATGGACCAGAGCAAGGAGTGTCCGCATGCGTTTGGGAAGTTGGACAGGATTGTCGGAAAGGTCTGTGACCACTTCCGTGGTGTTGACGTGAGGGAGAGCACGGGAGAGAAGGGAAGATCCCCTGGAGAGGAGAGTGGCCGAGGGGGTGGGTTTTGAGTTTTGAGGCGTCTGTGCCTGTGCTAGGAGAGGTTGGTCATCGTTTCATCTGTGTGGAGTGGATGTGTGTTGTGTTTTCAGTAGGGACCTAGTCCCATGATGTGTTCCTCGTTGAGGAGCATGGATGGAGGATGTGTGTCCATGGTAAACATCTATGTCAGCATGAGGATTTGAGCCCTTGGGGGTCCCCCTTGGGAGTTATTTCCCCTAGTGCTTTTGAGGATTGGGGTGTGCTTGTCTCTGTGTCCCAGAACTGCATGGATTGTCCTCCCTTACAGTTATTTTTTTAAATGGTCATGGAAGCACTGTGGATATTTCTTCTAGTGATTTGTAGAGATTGTACGAGGGAGGTGGGGGGGGGAGGGAGGGAGGGAGGGGAGCAGAGAAAGAAAGATGGGTGTGAGAGGTAGTTGAATCGGCATCGGTAGTTGCGTAGACTTGTTTCAAGTCTTGTATGTGTGTGTAATGGTTGTAGGTGGAAGCCGCAGGCTGATGTGTTTGTGTGAGTATGTCTGGGGTCCTCATGAAATGGCAGGCGTGGTGAAGCTAAGCAGCCATGGAGGGGATGTGTTGGTAAGTGGCTCGTGTGATGATTGGTCACGTGCCATTTTCAGGGTCCTCCCCCTGGCCCCACTCTTTGCGTAGGAGTCCTGTGGCCAGTTGTTTGAGTGACCCGTCGTGGACTCTGGAGGCGGTTGTGAGTATGACAGTCCTGTGGTGGGTGTTGTGCAGGCATGTGAGGCTCCCTTCCCCCTTGCCCCCGAACAGCGAGTGTTGTCTGCTTTGGATTCTTTCTGACCGTTTGCGGTGAAGGCTGCTGTCTAAATGTTTGTTGCTTTTTTTTTCAGGTCATTTATCAAATGTGGAAGTCCCTGTTTGGCCATCCGTGGGAGGTCGTTGTTCCTTGGAGCTTCCCTGTGAGGTGCAGCAGAGTGTCTTTGGGTGGCTGTGTTTATGCCATCAAGAAGTCAGAAGGTGGCATGGTTCCGAACGATGAGAGTTTGTTGAAGTGATCTCAGATGCAGAGAGCAGGCGTGTTTGCTTAGATGGCAGTGTACTGTCGTAGGGGAGTTGAGTGTGAGGATAAGTGTGACAGGATGTTACCGAGTGAGGAATAGAAAGTGTGACAGTGTTCAGTGTCGACCCATGGAAGCTTGGCCAGCCCTTTCTTAGGTGAAAAGGAAGAAGGTATGTGTCCCTGTTGGATGTCCCAGAGCAGGAGGTTTAGGTAGTGGTTTGTGGAGAGCATGTGCAGCTTGTTGCCTGTGGACCGAGTGGTGTATTGTATGTTTCCATGGTGTAGGTTTCATAGGAGTTGCAGTGTCTGTTCCCTGTAGGAGAATAGGCAAGACTATGTGTAGATGTGGTTTTCTTGCATGCATGTGCTTTTGTTTTCCCCTTGTATTCCTGTTTGACTGTAGGTTAAGGTCCATGGGAAGCCATGTTGATTTTTTTGAACGAAAAGATATATGTGTGTATGACCTGTGTGTTTTGAGTTTCTAAAAGTTTTTGTTTGAAATGTGGCCCAGATGTATAGATTGTAAAGGAGGAGGAGGAGGAGGAGGAGGAGGAGGAGGAGGAGAGGAGAGGAGTATTTAGTAGGTGAATCTCCTGTATTGTGGTTGTGAAGTTTGAGGAGGTGCTTTGTGCAGGTCTTCTCTGAAGCCGTGTCTCCCACCTATTTTTGTCAGCTCCCTGTCCTTTTCAGTATCGTGCATCCATTTTTTCCAGGGCTCCCCATGGGAGTTTTTTCCTTTTTGTGCTACAGTATGTGTTGATTGTAAGTTACCTGGCACCGTAGAAGAGTTGAGTCTGTTGTTTCTGTTGGGTGGGTGAGAATGTCACCTGTGGAAAGGGTGTTGTTTGAGCCAGTCTTTGCAGTGCCCATAGGGTCCGTCAGAGCATTTATATGTGGTCCTAGTGATGTCCAGGTAGGCTTGGTCCTTGCTCTCCCATGATTGTTAGGGAAGGTTAGAGTGTAGTGGTGTGCTGTGTTATGTTGTAGAAAAGACGGATATAGAAGGGGTCTGGTGGAATGTGAAGGAGATAGCACTCTAGAATGAGTCGACCAGTAACAGATGGATGGTGTTGAGGGTGGCAGGTGCCATTTGTATGCTCATGTTGCAGAGAGTGAGATCTGTGTCTGCAGTTGAGTGTTTTCCCCAATCTTGTGTAGCTCTGGAAAGCCACCGTCATTGCAAGCAGCCCAGCCTAGGTTGTGTTGAAGTGTGCCACGTCATCCCAGTCTGTGAAGGCAGTTGGAAGCCATCACCTTAGTGTTGAAGAGCTTATCCCAGTACTAAGGAGCCAAAAGTCATTTAAAGTGTTGTAGTCTGTTTTCAAGGTCGTAGTGTTGATGTTTGATAATTTATAGGTTTGTAGAGTAGGCTAGAGAGTTTGGGCTGTCCCTTAGGTCCATTTTTCTTTTGAGCATCCTGGACTGCCTGTGTTGGGTGGGTGGGTGGGTGGGTTGCTTGGTTTGGGTTAGTGAATGGGTTTGTTGTGGTTGAAGTCCTGTGAACCTGCTGTTTATGGATTCTGCTAACAGAAATGTCTCTTTTCGAGGTCTTTGTGCCCTTCCTGGTGGCCATGTTCTCCCCATGGAGGTTGCTGTTGGTCTGAGGGATCTGTGTGTTGTTTTCCCCATGCACTCACCTTGCCAGCATTGAATGAAGTTTGTCGTCCTTGTGAATACCCCAGGGGCACCTCATGGGAAGCTGTGACTCTGTGTGAACCCTGATGAACCTGTGCCGCTTGTGCCTGTGGGGAGTGAGATGTCTCTGTCAGGACCTGTGAGCACAGCTTTCTTTGCTGTGTGTGAATCGTTTCCTTTGCTTTGTCATTCGTGCCCCTATGACTTCCAAGTTGCTGTATGGGTTGGGTGGGCCCTCAACAGGATGGCTGCATTCTTGGAAGGATAGAAGACAGAGATCCCGAAGACATGCCTGGAGAGCGTTGTGTATCCGTGGAGTTGTCTGCTGACAGCATGTCTTGTGTGGTCTTCCTGTATAACACAGGCTGGTCTGTCTCCACAGCCACAGACTATGTGGCTGTCCTCATGCTATGTACGCCCCATTGTAATTACCTGTTGTGTGGATACTTGTATGTATTCATTAACTGTGTTGTGTGGAAATGTTGCATGATCCTGTGCCATGTTCAGCAAAGCTTACAGGCAGTCCCTTATCTGTCCATTTGCAGTCCTGGTTTACAGAGAGTGAGCTGACATGTAGGGGGCCGGAATGGCTGCAGGGTCCTGTTGGGTGTGGTTTTCATGGACAGGGTTTCATCTGGGGTGGGTGTTTTCATCTTCCTGGTTGTTCACAGGAGACCTGGTTTGATTTCCCAAAGCCCTTTACCTGGTCAGGGTCATTGTTTACCTCGCCTTCTATCCTATATGTGCTCACTGTCAAGTTATTTCCTGTGTATTTGCTGTGGTTGTGTAGTATACAGTTCCCCTTCCCACGCCGAAGGCAGCATTTAGTTACCTATGTAGGGAGCAGCTTTGTCGCTATGGGGCTATTGTGTCTTCACGAATCCATGGAACTGGGATCTTTGGTCTGAGTGGATGGCGGACATTGGAGACATCCGATGTACACTGAGTATGGTAAGTGTGGTTCCTGATTCCCAATGTTGGGGCTGGTTCCTCTTCCGTGCTGAAGTTAGCAAGCAGCACAGTTTCCCCTACAGCCAATGTGCCCTGAGGTAGGCACTCCATGTCCTGTCTCCATCATTCTATCAGTCATGCTTTATGCACCTCATTCTATCTTGTGTGTCAGTGGCATGAAGTTGACTGTGTGTTTGATTTGGGAAGCCTACGGGGGTGACCACTGTCTGAAGGTGGGCAATATCCTTTCAAATGTTGCTGTTGTGTTGCAGCCCCTTGCTGTTTCTTCTAATTCCACAAAACCCTGGGCAGCCCCCCAATGAAGCTGTGTGTTTAGTATTCCACCAGCTGCCCCCCTCCCCCCCCCCATCCCACCTCGTTCGGTCCATGTGTAGTCTTCCCTGCACTGTCCTTGGTTTTGAAAAAGCAAGTATCCATCCCTCCACCCCTTTTAGTTTCAAGGGTGGGCCAGCAGAATGTCCACTTGTCAGCAGTGGCTGAGCATCTCTGAGAATTCACTGCTAAGTCACTCCACCCCCTTGTTAACCCCAGCCGCTATTCAAGGAAACATGCATGGTGGAGTATGCTCTTGGGCATCATGGTTTTTATTGTTTGATGAGTCCACTTCAAAACATGTAGCTTTCATGTATGTGAGAGCCTTTGAACAGGTGGCAACACATGTTTCCCGTACACAGTCTGACCTGGCCCACTGTAATCCAAGGTCCAATTTGTTTCTTGGTTTGGTTTCCACTGGATTTCTCAGTTTTCTTCTGCAACCAGTCCGTAGCCCGTCCCCTTGCTGCCTTGGCCCCACTGTAACAGCGCATGTTGTAGAAAGTTTGTGCGTGAGGCAATTTGTAGCCGCTGGTCTTAGCGCAGCCCTCTCCCCCCTCCCCCCCACACCCTTTGTCCCTGCTGTGATTTAACTGGGTGTCTGGCTGAGCACGCAGGGGTACGGGTTGCCCCACCCAGTCATCTGTAGAGAAGGTTGCCGGAGTGTGAAGGACCCTTTCTTTCGAGTAAGGCTCAAGTCCTGCGACCCGCCCCCCCCGCCCCCCCTTCAAAGAAAGGACCGGACGTGCACCTGACAGCTGGGAGTGTTTGATGCCGCAGTCCTGTGACTGCTGGAATTCTTTGGGGGGCTTCGCGGTCCCCAGGCCCCTTTACACCGCACCCCACCCCCCTCGGGTTTCGCTGTTGATGGGCGGTTTGAAGCTGACTGGACAGCGCAGGTCAAGCCGAGTAGCGAGTCAGCCCTTCTTGCTGTGCAATGCCAACCACGAGCTTGGCGGCAGCCTCCCTAACATACAACCCCCCGCCCCCCCCCCCGCAGACGACGGGCTATGACAGTTTCTGGGATTTGGCAGTGACATCGCCCCCCTCCCCCCGCCTCTGCCCCCGCTCTTTCGAGGGAGGCTCAGGAGTGCGGTGCCAGGTGCCCGCCCCCCAGGCCTGGCAAGCGCACCTCTGGCGGCATGTCTTTCTTCGAAAATGCCCCCACGTGGTCCTGTGTGAGTGGCACCCTGCACATCCTCCACACCCCCTCCCCCCTCCCCCCTCCCCCCCTTGCTCATCCCGAGATTTGACATTGGGTCTCCTGGGTCCACCATCGCCTGCGGGTTTTCATGGCCCCGCTGTCAGAGCGGCCAATCGCTCATTTGCCCGCCCCCACCGGGTGTGTGCACCGCAAGGGCCGAAAAAGCTGCGACTTTGGTCCGCATCTGCGAAAAGATCATGAAAATTGTGTGGCTCTAGTCTTTAATGGTCATGGCCAGCCGAGTGCTGCCGCCGGGGCTCATGACGTCATCCCGAAAAGCAGCTCCGCCGGGTCCCACCCAGTATAGGCTCCTTCAGGCCCCCATGCCATCTGTGACCGCCCCCCTCATTCTGAGGCGCTGGCCTCACCCGGGGCGGTTTTTGGTTTCCTGTGAGCTGAAATAGCCGCAGTTTTCTCAAACCTGAGGTAAGTCCTCTGTGCTTTCGGCAGGTTCTTCCTAGGGTGTGGCCCCGATAGGGAAGTTGAGAGGACCCTTCCCTGGCATCGCAGAGTGCACGGATCACGTGGTGGAGCGCCCAGTGTGAAAAAGGACGCTGCCGGGTCCTGTCGCCTGTGTGCGTGTCTGAAGCTTACCCGTGGGTGGAGGACCCTGTGCTCGGGCAACCATGTGTCCCCACCTGTCCGTCTATCGTATGCGTTGCTGCCCCCTGAAAACGTCGTGGCCGATGATACGGGTGGTCGCTTTTCATCATCCCGGCGCTGCCTTTAGTCCAGCACTCTCCCCCTCCACCCGCCCCAGTGGTCCTCGACGCAGTGCTGTGCGGGTGCATGTTTCACCCAAGAGCCTGGGCTTCTCTCTGGGACGTCTTTCCCCATCGTCCTGCCTGTAGCCCCCCCCCCCCCAAAAAAAAAAAATGATCCCAGGTTTTCTCCCCACCAGAGTCACCTCCCCGATAATGCGCCCGCATCCACTCGGCTTACCCCCACTTCTCCAATGCAGTGCCCTCCCCATTACAGATGCCAGTTTCCCCCTGTGGACTGTTTTGGGTTTCCTTTGAGCCTGGCACACTTTAAGAATAAATGAAGTCATTGTCTTGGCGCTGGCTGAGTCCAGTTCTTTGTGCCCCCACCCCTCTTCCTCCTGTCATGTGCCTTCAGTCTGAGGTTCAGGCCAAGTCCTAGTGGATGCAGTAAGTTTGCCACACGTGGTAGAGCGGCCTCTGCAAAAAGCATGATGAAGACCATGGGCTTGTGAGCCCAACGCACGCGTGTGTTTTCTCCCTGCCCCCAGCCCCCCTCGTGCGTGTCTCATTAGTCCTTGTATGTTGGTGCACCTTGTCGCGTCACCCTGTGCGTGTGGAGAGGGGGTGAGGAGGGTGCACCTTGCTTTTATGAGGTGCCCTCCGAAGGAAGGTACGTCACTGCTTCCCATTGTGGTTTATTGGGTGTTAGCTGAGGGGTGTGGGCCAGAACTGAGCTTTTCCCGCCAGGATGGGGGCTGCCTGCTGGCGAGAGCTCATGCCCACAGGTGAGCTTCATCTCAATCACAAGGACCGACCACCCCAGCGCGCCTTTCCTGGCTCTGGAGGCACCGGAAGCAGGGAAGCCCCGACCGACACTTTACGGCTCTGCCGTGGCTCTGCCGTGTCTGCTGCCCAGAGACAGTGGGTCCCGTCAGGGAGGAGGCTGGTGTCTGAGGCGGGGATTCAGTCCCCCCCTGAGGAGAGGGAGCTGTTCCCGCGGCAGCGCACAGTGGCTGCTTCAGGGCCAGGTGCGAGCCTTGTCTTGTCAGCCGCTTGGCGCCTCCTTTGCTTTTGGCTTCAGCGGCTCAGAGCAAGGGCCCCCGGGCGTGTGTTGGAGGCTGCGGGCAGCGCGCGGCGGGCCTCCCTGGAGCGGCTGCGGACGTGAGGCTGCAGGTGAGCGGGGCAGAGCGCGGGAGGGAGGAGGGGCGGTCAGTGCGTGCGCTGAGGTGGTGGGTAGACCCGCTGCCCCGCGGTTCGGTCACAGCTCGGCCAGGCGTGGGTCTGCTTCCCTTTGAGGGCGAGTCGCATGCCAGTGGGTGTGCAGCGTTTCCACAGCCTATTCCCCAGCGTTCCCCGTCCTCCGGTCCCGACCGAATAGGCTTGCAGAAGTGCTGTGCTCCCTCCCCTGTGTGGGGTCCCCTTTGGCCTGTCGGTTATTCCCCTTTCCTGGCGTGTGTTCATGAATCCCATTGGTGGCATTGTGTGCCTGTGTCTGGCTGTGCTCTAAGAGGACAGCAATGTGTCTGCTTTGCTCCCCTTCTGGGGCATTTAGGCTTGTCTGCGTGCTTCCTGTTCTCCTTGAAGTCCTGGAAGGTTGACGGCGGAGAAGAGTGTGTTCACTTTTTTCGTCCCTGTTGTATTGCAGCCACAGTCACCTGGTGTGCAGGTGCACAGCTTCCATGTGCTATTCCACAGGGAGTCATGAAGGGTGGGTCGGTCTTGCTATTTCAGTGCGAATTCCCACTCGCTGCTTGCCTCCCGTGAGGAGCTGCAGGTCTCTCCCGTTGCCCCCAGCCCTTCTGCATGGGGGGCATTCGCTGCATTACTCTGGCTTCACATTCTCAGGCTCCCATTAGGGGCCATGCAGTGTTTTCTGTGTTGTGCTCTGTCTTCTCCCACTTTTCATGTTCTTTTCCGGTTGTCTGGTGCTGCTTCCGTGGTGACATGTCTTTCCTTGCCACCTTCCCTGTTTGCATGTTCCTCCTTGGTCCAGTTTCTGTTCTGAGGGTGCTACAGAAGTCCTGGGCACCCGTCACACTGACATTCTCTGTTTTAGTCCTGGTCTTCAAGAGTGGTGGGAGCAGGTCCCTGCATTGCAAGTCTGGGAAAGGTGCTTTCCAGAATCAGGGATGCTGATGCCTGTTGCCACACTGTCCGTCCTTTGTCAGTGATGGCATGCACACGTCATCCCAGCATTGGCAGCCACCGCCATTGCTGTGTGATCCCCTCTGGCCATTTCTCCCTGGTCATTTCTGTGAGTCTTCGCTTGCGTGCGGTTGCTGCCTGTGCGGTCTCCTCATTGGCTCCGCGTCGGTGTGCTGTTCGGTTGACGTCATGCTTCTGAGGAGTGTCTGCGTGTTGTCCTGTTTAGGCATTTCTTCTCTCCGATTCCTGATGCCGTTGCTGGTTCATGATTTGCTGTGCATGTTTCCATGCTGCTGTGTGACGTTGGCCTGTGACTCTTCTCCCCTTAGCCACCTAAGTACGCCTTCATCTAGAAACTCACAGCCTCGGCTGCGCGCTGGTTGAGGGTTGTTGTGAATGTCTCCGCACTGCTGCGCTTCCACATTTCTGAGTGTTGCTTCTGTTCCTCTGCTGCCGTCTGGTGGCTGCCAGTGGGATGGCTCACTATTTCAGCAGCGTTGGGTGGTTGGTGGTGTTCCGTTACCCTTTCTTAGTGCATTGATGTGTCGAGAACAGTTTTGAAGGCTGCCTATGACATGCCTCCCTTCCTTCCTTCCTCCCTCCCTTCCTCCCTCCCTCCCTCCCTCCCTCCCTCCCTCCCTCCCTCCCTCCCTCCCTTCCTTCCTTCCTTCCTTCCTTCCTTCCTTCCTTCCTTCCTTCCTTCCTTCCTTCCTTCCGCATGTCCGCCTGCAAGTAGCTCAGGTGATGTGAGTGTGCGGTCCGTCACTGTTCTGTGCGGTGCCAGGTGTGTTTGGGTGTCTGCTGACTGAGCACAGGGAGTCCTTCTCTGACTCGTGACCCTGCAGATTCCTTTCGCAGTTTCACCTGGACCTCACAGCCCTACGTGTTCTGGACCTACAACGCCTTGCATGCAGTCTAGGGCGTATTTTCTCGGAGGTGCCCCATCAGAGCCGTTCGGGGACTGTGCTTGCAGGAGGCGTGCGCTGTGATGTCATGGGCCGCCTTGTTCGTGAAAGTGGTACAGGTTTTCTGCCACCTGTGCATTAGGCGACGGATTTTGGTGCCCTGGCAGAGGAACGCTGCTGCCAGTGCTGCCTCTGGCTTGTCTTCCTTTTGTGTTTCCCACTTGCTTGGCTACATTCTTGCTCTGCTCCATGTGCCTGCTTTCATCCAGGGCACCTACCCTCCTTCTAGCCTCACCTGTGGCCATGAGTCTCCATGAAAGGAGGCAAATGAGTGTTGGGTATCTGTGCTGCTGACATTGCCTGCTGCATTGCTGCTTTCTGCTGGCCGTCGGGAAAATCTCCTGGTCTCAGTGTTTTCTGACAGGTGGTTTCCTCAAGCAAGGACGCCACGGCCTCTTTTTCCGCAGTTTCTGCCACATGTGTGTGCGTGGTGGCATCTGGGTGTTTCACATTATCGGTCGCTGACAGTGATGCTCTGGTGAGTCCGTTCTGCCATCTCTGCGTGTGCAGCCGTTTCCCATTGTCTGGCTCGTGGTCTCGCATTGGTTACTTGCCTGGGCAGTGGAGCCTTGTCAGCCCTGGCCTGCCGGGACACTGGTTGGCATGTTTTCCTGTGCCGCATCATGCTTTGGTAGGAAATCCTTCACATATCAGCTTGGGTTCGTTCTTCACGATTTCCCCTGCAGATTTCCATGGTGCTTCCCCGCCCGGGTTTCCAAGCAGTTTCCAGTCAGTCTTCTTTCCATGCTGGCGGCTTCAGAATGGCGGTGTCTGCTGTTCCAAGCCTGAGGATTCATCCGCAATCCCTCCTCCGTGCGCTGTGAAGTGCGCGCCACTTTATCGGTGATCCTTTGCTGCCAGCTTGTGGCTACTTTTGGAACAGCAGCACCTTTCAGGAAAGGCTTCCGAGAGCGCTGTTTCTTGCTTCATTTCAGGCCTTCCCTGGCATGTCTTCTGCCGTCTTCTCCTGTGGTCAGCTTCTGCTTTTCCTGCCATCGCGTCCCAGCTGGCATTTTCTCTGCGGGCACCTTACACAGTGTGGGCTCCTGTGGAGAGCTCGCTCTCATTTGAACGCGTGTGTATTTCCGTGCTGCGCCCCGCGGCGGCCCCCCCCCCCCCCCCCCCCCCGTGTGTTTCCCTGAGGTTCGGGCTTTGCTTCATTGCTTCCTAGTGAGGCTTGCTGGGCGCAGCCTGTGCCCAGTGCGCTGGCAGAATGACTGCGTGCACCGTGGAGCCTTCCTTGCAGCTGTTGACTGTTGCTTTCAGTGTCTTATTTGAGGTGCGCTGATGCTTCTGTGCTGCTTGCTGTTGGCAAAGATTGCTTCCTGCTCACTGCTTTGTTCCTCACCATGTCCTGAGGCAATTGCTCACTGCCTGTTCCCCACTCCAGCACTGTTGGCAGATGTTCCCTGGTGAAGCTTCTGTGCTTGCAAGTCCACATCTGTTGCATGCATTTTCATGGCGCTTCTTCACGATTGCTATCTGTCGTTTTCCGTGTCTTCTGTGCTCGCTTTTCCCATGTCCTGATGGCACTTGCTGTGCGAGAGAGGGTGGGTTGGGTGGGGCATGCAGGTTTGTAGGTTTGGGGGAGGTTTGGAGGTTTGGAGGTTTGGAGGTTTGGAGGGAGGGAGTGAGGGAGGGAGGGGGCAAAGATAGAGGGAGAGGCAGAGAGGCAGAGAGAGGCACAGGTGGTGAATATGTGTTTGTCGTCCTCTTGCCAGTCTCTTGCGGTGTGTGCCAAGTAGCACTACAAGCAGGCCTCCTCACTGTGAGTCGGCTTCTTGGTGTCGGTCTCAGGCACTGAGATGTGCTGCTGAGAGTGCTGCTTCTTCTGAGCCTTGCTGTGGCTGCCTGTAGGCCTTGCCAGTCTCTTTTTTCATGAGTCTTTGCAGGATGATTTCGGAACATGTGCATTTTGTTAGCACGCTGTGCCTGGTGTGCTGTTCATGTGCGGGGATTGCTGTCTGTGTGTGTGAGCCACTGGACTGTGAGCCGGTGTGGTGGCCATTCCTCTCGCTGTCTTCTCTGCTGTGCAGTTCCCATCCTGTCTTTCCTCCCGTGTGTGGTTGCCGTGGGCTGGTTTGTCGCTCCATGCTGTTTGTCGGCTTTTTCACGGTGACTATGAGGTGCGTTACAGGGAATCCCTTCATGGCTCAGTTTCCTCATTTACTTACTTTCCAATTCTCCCCAGGTCTGTGTGGCGGCAGCTCTGTGACCTTGCTTCCTGGGAAACGGCGACATTTCCCACCGACCGCAGCGAATGACTCCTGACCTTCTGCCGGGAAAGGTAAGTGCTGGCACTGCCGTGCAGTCTGTGTGCTCTGGCTGCGCGGTGCTGTGCAGTGCTGTGGCGTTCTCCGCTTGGGCTACTGCCCTCCTGCTTGTTGTGTTGGCTGCTGTGGTAGGAGCTCTTTGACGGTTGGTTTGCTGCTGGCTCCTGCATGTGCTCCTGTCCTTCTGAACATGCCGTGTGCTTTTCAGCACCGGTAGCACCGTGTTGTGCGACATAGCTGCGACTATCTGGTGGCTGCCGCGTGTCCGTCTGCCATGACCCTTGTGTGTCATGCCTTCATGTTTCCGGTACGGTGTGTGCAGCCACACTGATGATGTGACAGGGTCCATTACAGTGGTGGCATAGGTAACACTTACGGTGAGGTTCTTCTCAGGCCGTGGCAGTGCTTAGGAGGGCACCGTGTGCATGTTCCCTGCCCTGTGCTCACAGAATGGCAGCCACCACCTTGTTGGCGTTGCTATGAGCATGTGCAGCAGAGCACAAGATGGGTCTTCCTCACACACCTGCTCATGCTCTTGGATTCGTGTGTGTTTCCTGTGCCATGCAGTTACCTTGTTTTCCACGGCATGTCCTGCTACCTGTGTCTGCTGCACCTTCAGCAGCCCACAATTTTCCATTATGTTTACTCTGTGGCGGTTTCCCCTCTGTTCCCACTGCGCTCAGATGTCCTTTCACCTCAATTGCTGGCCCTGTGCATGGCATCTGTGTGCATTGGGATGCATTTCCTCACAGGACATATTGCATGCCGCTGCTTGCCCTTTCTGCATGGCAGCAGTATGGCACATGCAAGGAGATCGCTGCAGCATGCACAAAAGGAATATGTGGGTCTCGTTAAAGACACAGAGCTGCGGTGCAATGCCAGAGGACCAGAGGCATGGAGTCACAGCAAGCAGCGGAAACATGGCCTGAGCTTTGCAAGAGCAATGGTGTCTCTTTGCAGCAGTGCTGTGGTCCATGGATGCAGCAGTGCTTGTGTTTGTGATGCTGTCCCCCTGCATTTCCCAGGAATGCTGACTGTGCCTTCAGAGTGATTGCCTCCTTGCCCTTGTGATGCAGTGCTTACACTTTTGTCTTTGACGTCACCTGCTACTGAATTCTGAGATTGGCAGTCTTGCAGCTTGCTATGTGCATGGACGAGTTCTGTTAGGAATATGCCCACTACTCACGCACATTTGTCCTGCTGATTTCCTACTGGTTCTCACAAAGGATGGCAGCAATGGAAACCGTGCTTGCACCTATTTCACTGGGCGGCTACTGTCGCATGGGGACCAGCCACTCCTTGGAATACGTGCAGCCTGCCCTTTTGCCGGCACTGGTAATGCCTCAGGTTTGCTGATGGTGCCCGCTCATCCTTTGAAAACTAGCCCTGTGCCATCCAAGGGGCCACATTTACCATTAGCATTTCCCAGTAGCATAATGACTGTGCACAGTGCACGATTCACCATGTGCCGTGCCATTCCTGACGGAGTGGCGTCACGGATCCGTTCCATGGACAATTTCCCCACTCTGGCACTGTCAGCTGAATGAATGGAAACTTCTATATTGTGTGCATCAAAGATCTCTTGCCTCACTTGTCCAGTGTGCTGCCTGCGGTGCCCAAACAATTGTGCGTTCCCACATGCGTTCCCAATATCATCTACAGATCACTGCCCACGTACACGGATTTACTGAGCATGGCAGAGGGAATTGCCTGCCATAGATTGTCCTCATGCTGCTGCCTGCCCTGTCTCTGTCCTGGAGGCGTGAGAGATCGGAGCACATGAGCAACGTGTGCATGGGAGTGCCATGTGAGCTTACTGCTTGTGAGGTGGTGATGGCAGGGTATGTCAGCAATGAAGGCGTGATGTCTGTCCCAGAAATGTGTGCTGTGGGCGCAGCAAAGCCCTGATATGAACGCAACAGCATCATGGCGTGAGAGTAGCAGCGAGGCAGGCAATGACTGATACGGCCCATAGCATCTTCTGACTTTGCCCTCTGCCCTGTGTTTGTGCTGAAAGTGCTCCCACAGTGCTTCACTGCCTTCCCGTCGATGAAGTGATGAGGGCTTTAGCTTTGACATCACATGGTCCTGTTTTATGCTGGGCTCCGCTATGGCTGTGCTTGCCGTGCCTACAGTTTGACTTTGTTGTTTGCTACTCATACTTAGAAATGCGAGCCTTACGGGAAGCTGGTGTTGATTCCCTTCACATTGGAGGCTCGTGTCACCTGGGGCCCAGTTATGCCCTGCAATCACACTGCCACTTCCCATGCAGATTCTGTGCATGCTCCTGCTTGCATGGTGGTGGCTGCTGATCCCTTCAGCACAGGCCTGGATGATGCCTTCGCAAAGACCGCGTTGCCTATTGAGATTTCTCAACACACGGATGACTGTGCCCAGTTTTGATTTCATGTCACGGTGTGTCGTTCTTGAGGGAATGGTGCTACTAGGAAATTTGCCAGGAAGCACTGTCCTCCTCAGCATTCCCTGTTGAGTCGATGCTACCATTGATCAAGTACTTGCGGGGATCTGCATGGAATGTGTCTGTGGCATGCTCACTTATTCCTTGGTTGTGCGCCGTCTTTGCACAGAATACTTGGGCGTTCAGATGCATTGCTACTATGGCCTATGGCAGCGGCACTTCCAAAGGCAGCTTACCTGGCAGATCCATTACAAGTCATTTCACAGCACGTTGCTATAGCATCCATTCCAACATGGGAACTGCCAGCAGCTATGCCATCTCCCGCTCTTACTAGCCATTCCAGGCCAGCAGAATCCGTGCATGTCCGACTTGCTGCCAGATGCAAGTTGTACTGCCTTCAGCTCGTCTGTGCTATGCTCCTTCCCTTGCCATGTGGTGCGATGCTGGCACGCTGTCTAAGATCCCCTCCAAGAGCGATCACTGTGCCACCGAGTCTGGCATTCAGTGTCATTGTTTCCCTTAGGAAGGTATGCGTGGCGTTTATGGCATGGCTGCATGCCATGGTAAATTCCTTCACGCTGACGGTTGGTCCTTCCCAAGTCTTCAAGCAATGCCACTGTTTCTGTGGAGTCCTCAAACTGGGGGTTTTCCACATGAGATTGTTGCTTCCTGTTGGGAATGACAGGTGTTCATGCCCAGAGGCATGTTTCCTGTGATTCCTCTAGGCGCTGTGGGACAACCATTGGCAGCCCCACCTCTGCTGCTGTGAGCTTCAGATTGTCACTGACATGAGGGCCCGTAGGATTTCCAGTTGGTAGGCCCTTGACAGCAACCTGGCCATCTGTGCATTCAGTAAGGGATGGGGCTGCCTCCTACCTCCTGTGACTGTGTGCTTGGAAGGCTGTCCACGCCCCCCTCCCCCCTTGGGCATGGCCTAGATGTCTAGGAGGCACCTTTGTGAGTCTCAGCATCCCTGGAATGAGGATTTCCGGGTGCTTCCACCACTCTGACAGTGGGTTCTTCCCTTGTGCCGCGGGGGAAAGGAAGACCTCAGGAAGGGCGCCCTGTTTGGCATTTGGGCCCCTTAGTCGGTATTTCTGCCTGGCAAGGGCAGGTTGCTGCTTGAAACCTTGCCCTCCGGACACAGCTGGGTGACAGCAGAGCCCTTTCCAGGCCTACCCCTGCAGGACTGCCTTCCTTCCGTGGCTTCCAGCTTCGTGCGTCATGTGACCCCCAGGGATTTCAGGTCATGTGACCCCCAGGGATTTCAGGTGGATTGCTGGGTGCGGTGTGTCGCGGTGACTGACAGATTCACGCATGTGCTTGTGGACTGCGTCAGGTGTGTGTGCCTTTTCTAGGGCAGGCAGTGCTGTCCTGATCCATTGGCATGCCATGCTAGCTGTCTCCGTTTCAGCTCCATCCATCACGTTGCCAGCATCTGCTGGGGTCCAACCCCAGCAGGTCCAGGGGTCCCCAAAGGTGTGGATGGAGTCGGCGAAGAAGGAATGACACGGAGACAGCATTCAGTTGATCAGCAGCCTAGCCAGGATCTCTAGCCAGGATAGGATCTCCAGCCAAGTTCTGGTCTGGATCTCCAGCGAAGTTCTGGTTTTTATTGTCTTGTTACATCCGTATTTATACCAGTTGATTTTAATCCTGTCAATTTCTATTGCAAAGGTTAGGGCGTTTCTTATCTCCATTCCAGGGAGTAAAGATTATGTAGCTTAAGTGTGATTGTTTGTAGTTAAAGTGATTAACTGGCACTTAGTTAAGGAGTTTTATCCCCTCCCTGACTTCAGGGAAAAATCCCTACCTGGGGAAACAACCTTTCTCGGAGAGGTGACCTTGGTTAAAACACACAGCACTAAGGGGAGCAAACATATTAAGAACAGTATGCTATATACGCCAGGTCCCTTGAAACATATGCTGTGCAGATGTTTCTTTCCTGCAGTGACTGTGTCAAGCAGCAAGGATGGACTGGCTTCCGGCAAGCATCTCTCGTGCTTCTGAGATTTTGGGTCATCCTCTGTTACCGCTGCACTCGGCCATCTTTGCTGATGTGTGTCACCAATGTAGAGCGATGGCTTGGCTTCAGTGTTGGTTCAGGCCCCCCGCTCATTCCCGTGCCGACTCCTCTCATTTCTTTCCCTGTGTGCGCCCAGCCATACCGCACGTTGCCCTTGCACTGGCAATGCGCCATGGCCTGTAGGCTGCGGGTGGGGTCCGGAGTCAGCATCCCTGGTTGTCAGTGTTGTTGGTCTGTGATGCTGCGATTGCTTTGTGAGAGTGAGTGCATGGCTTCTGCTGGTCGTGTGGAGCTGGTGCTCGAGGACAGCCCAAGCTTACTTTGCTATTCTTCACGTGGAGCTTTGTGCAGTGCCCCCATTCTTCTCATGTCTGCCTGGTTGAGTGCGGGTCATGACTTCTGGGTTGAGGTGATGGTGCCTGCATGACGGGTTCTTTGCCTGTCAATGGAAGCCCTCCAGGCTGCCATGCACAGCTCATGGCAGCAGCTGAGCCGTGCCAGAGGGTTCCATTCAGCCTCTGTGTTTCCTGTATCAGGCTCCCACTTCGATGGGCACCGCCCAAGGGTTTCCTCTGCCACCATATCAGACAATTTGCTGCCATGTTCCTTGCTCGGAGGCAGCTGTGACCATTTCCATGCAAAGATCTTTATGCAGTGCCAGAGAATCCCTGGGCACAGCCCACCGTGATCTGCTAGCAATGTATTGAAGTGCTTTAAAGTGAACATATGCTTGGTGCCCCCTGCCTGCAGAGCAGTGAGCTGTGTCATTGTGCATTTCGCTGGAGAGTGCCGAGTCCGGGGTTGGCCGCTGCAGTTTCAGTGTGGCACTGATTAGCGATGGCTGCTGAAATGGGTGATCCTTGGACTGTTTTCTGGAGTATTTCTGGACAGCGCCTGCTGTGCCAAGCCACCATGTCTTACAGCACGGGCTCCCCCGCCTTTCTGGCTTTGTGCCAGCATGACGTCATCCACTGCATCATCTTCACTTTCCTTGATGGTTGTGTGCGGTTGCCTGCCCATCAGGCACATGCTGCACATGCAGTGTGCATGGTTGTTGTCATGCTGATGCATGAATTTATGTGGCATGTGTGTCTGCTCTGTGCCCCGCCAGCTCCCTTCCACTGAGTCTTGTAGACAGGGATACAGTTTTTGGGTTCCTTTCCTGTGTGAAGCCACAGGGCTAGCTGTGCTCGGAATGTAGGGGGTGGGCGTTACAGGGTCTCTGCTGGTGTCCACTAACTTGGAGAGTGAGTCGGCGCTACCTTCTGCTTGCCTGGCATTGCTTCCTTTGTTGTCACATTCTGGATTCGTCTGTGCTTTGCAAGGTTGCTGTGCTGGCGGGGCCCATTGACGGTGTGTGGTGTTGTTGCTTTGCTACGCTCTGTTTTACCTGCGTGCCTGTGTGCTCCGCCATTCCTGAATCCAGGACCAGGGTCCCTGCTCACACTTGTTGCTTGCTTTGTGATGCTTGTCATCACTGGTTGTAGGCTTCCTGCTAATGCTTTCAATCCCTCCTCAGGTTAGATGATTGTTTCAAAGGCAAAGCATGAGGGGGGGGGGGGGAGGAAAGGGGGAGAGTGGAAGGCACGGAGGGAGGGAGGCAGGGAGGGACCTGCTAACGAATTAACAGTGATTGGTTAACAGTTGCCAGGTTACTGGTTGCCAGGTACTAGGTAACTGCTAACCAGTTATAGGTTAGTACTTACCGGTTACTAGTTACTACTTGGCAGTTACTGGTTAATAATTACCAGGTTACTAGATACTGGTTACTGGTGACCAGGTTACTAGTTACCATTACCAAATACCAGTTAGCAGGTACCAGCTACTAGTTACCACATTACTGATTACCAGTCACCAGTTACTAGTTACCAGGTAACCGATTACCAGTTACTGGTTACCAGTTACTGGTTACCGGTTACCGGTTAGGGTTAGGGTTAGGGTTAGGGTTAGGGTTAGGGTTAGGGTTAGGGTTAGGGTTAGGGTTAGGGTTAGGGTTAGGGTTAGGGTTAGGGTTAGGGTTAGGGTTAGGGTTAGGGTTAGGGTTAGGGTTAGGGTTAGGGTTAGGGTTAGGGTTAGGGTTAGGGTTAGGGTTAGGGTTAGGGTTAGGGTTAGGGTTAGGGTTAGGGTTAGGGTTAGGGTTAGGGTTAGGGTTAGGGTTAGGGTTAGGGTTAGGGTTAGGGTTAGGGTTAGGGTTAGGGTTAGGGTTAGGGTTAGGGTTAGGGTTAGGGTTAGGGTTAGGGTTAGGGTTAGGGTTAGGGTTAGGGTTAGGGTTAGGGTTAGGGTTAGGGTTAGGGTTAGGGTTAGGGTTAGGGTTAGGGTTAGGGTTAGGGTTAGGGTTAGGGTTAGGGTTAGGGTTAGGGTTAGGGTTAGGGTTAGGGTTAGGGTTAGGGTTAGGGTTAGGGTTAGGGTTAGGGTTAGGGTTAGGGTTAGGGTTAGGGTTAGGGTTAGGGTTAGGGTTAGGGTTAGGGTTAGGGTTAGGGTTAGGGTTAGGGTTAGGGTTAGGGTTAGGGTTAGGGTTAGGGTTAGGGTTAGGGTTAGGGTTAGGGTTAGGGTTAGGGTTAGGGTTAGGGTTAGGGTTAGGGTTAGGGTTAGGGTTAGGGTTAGGGTTAGGGTTAGGGTTAGGGTTAGGGTTAGGGTTAGGGTTAGGGTTAGGGTTAGGGTTAGGGTTAGGGTTAGGGTTAGGGTTAGGGTTAGGGTTAGGGTTAGGGTTAGGGTTAGGGTTAGGGTTAGGGTTAGGGTTAGGGTTAGGGTTAGGGTTAGGGTTAGGGTTAGGGTTAGGGTTAGGGTTAGGGTTAGGGTTAGGGTTAGGGTTAGGGTTAGGGTTAGGGTTAGGGTTAGGGTTAGGGTTAGGGTTAGGGTTAGGGTTAGGGTTAGGGTTAGGGTTAGGGTTAGGGTTAGGGTTAGGGTTAGGGTTAGGGTTAGGGTTAGGGTTAGGGTTAGGGTTAGGGTTAGGGTTAGGGTTAGGGTTAGGGTTAGGGTTAGGGTTAGGGTTAGGGTTAGGGTTAGGGTTAGGGTTAGGGTTAGGGTTAGGGTTAGGGTTAGGGTTAGGGTTAGGGTTAGGGTTAGGGTTAGGGTTAGGGTTAGGGTTAGGGTTAGGGTTAGGGTTAGGGTTAGGGTTAGGGTTAGGGTTAGGGTTAGGGTTAGGGTTAGGGTTAGGGTTAGGGTTAGGGTTAGGGTTAGGGTTAGGGTTAGGGTTAGGGTTAGGGTTAGGGTTAGGGTTAGGGTTAGGGTTAGGGTTAGGGTTAGGGTTAGGGTTAGGGTTAGGGTTAGGGTTAGGGTTAGGGTTAGGGTTAGGGTTAGGGTTAGGGTTAGGGTTAGGGTTAGGGTTAGGGTTAGGGTTAGGGTTAGGGTTAGGGTTAGGGTTAGGGTTAGGGTTAGGGTTAGGGTTAGGGTTAGGGTTAGGGTTAGGGTTAGGGTTAGGGTTAGGGTTAGGGTTAGGGTTAGGGTTAGGGTTAGGGTTAGGGTTAGGGTTAGGGTTAGGGTTAGGGTTAGGGTTAGGGTTAGGGTTAGGGTTAGGGTTAGGGTTAGGGTTAGGGTTAGGGTTAGGGTTAGGGTTAGGGTTAGGGTTAGGGTTAGGGTTAGGGTTAGGGTTAGGGTTAGGGTTAGGGTTAGGGTTAGGGTTAGGGTTAGGGTTAGGGTTAGGGTTAGGGTTAGGGTTAGGGTTAGGGTTAGGGTTAGGGTTAGGGTTAGGGTTAGGGTTGGGTTAGGGTTAGGGTTAGGGTTAGGGTTAGGGTTAGGGTTAGGGTTAGGGTTAGGGTTAGGGTTAGGGTTAGGGTTAGGGTTAGGGTTAGGGTTAGGGTTAGGGTTAGGGTTAGGGTTAGGGTTAGGGTTAGGGTTAGGGTTAGGGTTAGGGTTAGGGTTAGGGTTAGGGTTAGGGTTAGGGTTAGGGTTAGGGTTAGGGTTAGGGTTAGGGTTAGGGTTAGGGTTAGGGTTAGGGTTAGGGTTAGGGTTAGGGTTAGGGTTAGGGTTAGGGTTAGGGTTAGGGTTAGGGTTAGGGTTAGGGTTAGGGTTAGGGTTAGGGTTAGGGTTAGGGTTAGGGTTAGGGTTAGGGTTAGGGTTAGGGTTAGGGTTAGGGTTAGGGTTAGGGTTAGGGTTAGGGTTAGGGTTAGGGTTAGGGTTAGGGTTAGGGTTAGGGTTAGGGTTAGGGTTAGGGTTAGGGTTAGGGTTAGGGTTAGGGTTAGGGTTAGGGTTAGGGTTAGGGTTAGGGTTAGGGTTAGGGTTAGGGTTAGGGTTAGGGTTAGGGTTAGGGTTAGGGTTAGGGTTAGGGTTAGGGTTAGGGTTAGGGTTAGGGTTAGGGTTAGGGTTAGGGTTAGGGTTAGGTTAGGGTTAGGGTTAGGGTTAGGGTTAGGGTTAGGGTTAGGGTTAGGGTTAGGGTTAGGGTTAGGGTTAGGGTTAGGGTTAGGGTTAGGGTTAGGGTTAGGGTTAGGGTTAGGGTTAGGGTTAGGGTTAGGGTTAGGGTTAGGGTTAGGGTTAGGGTTAGGGTTAGGGTTAGGGTTAGGGTTAGGGTTAGGGTTAGGGTTAGGGTTAGGGTTAGGGTTAGGGTTAGGGTTAGGGTTAGGTTAGGGTTAGGGTTAGGGTTAGGGTTAGGGTTAGGGTTAGGGTTAGGGTTAGGGTTAGGGTTAGGGTTAGGGTTAGGGTTAGGGTTAGGGTTAGGGTTAGGGTTAGGGTTAGGGTTAGGGTTAGGGTTAGGGTTAGGGTTAGGGTTAGGGTTAGGGTTAGGGTTAGGGTTAGGGTTAGGGTTAGGGTTAGGGTTAGGGTTAGGGTTAGGGTTAGGGTTAGGGTTAGGGTTAGGGTTAGGGTTAGGGTTAGGGTTAGGGTTAGGGTTAGGGTTAGGGTTAGGGTTAGGGTTAGGGTTAGGGTTAGGGTTAGGTTAGGGTTAGGGTTAGGGTTAGGGTTAGGGTTAGGGTTAGGGTTAGGGTTAGGGTTAGGGTTAGGGTTAGGGTTAGGGTTAGGGTTAGGGTTAGGGTTAGGGTTAGGGTTAGGGTTAGGGTTAGGGTTAGGGTTAGGGTTAGGGTTAGGGTTAGGGTTAGGGTTAGGGTTAGGGTTAGGGTTAGGGTTAGGGTTAGGGTTAGGGTTAGGGTTAGGGTTAGGGTTAGGGTTAGGGTTAGGGTTAGGGTTAGGGTTAGGGTTAGGGTTAGGGTTAGGGTTAGGGTTAGGGTTAGGGTTAGGTTAGGGTTAGGGTTAGGGTTAGGGTTAGGGTTAGGGTTAGGGTTAGGGTTAGGGTTAGGGTTAGGGTTAGGGTTAGGGTTAGGGTTAGGGTTAGGGTTAGGGTTAGGGTTAGGGTTAGGGTTAGGGTTAGGGTTAGGGTTAGGGTTAGGGTTAGGGTTAGGGTTAGGGTTAGGTTAGGGTTAGGGTTAGGGTTAGGGTTAGGGTTAGGGTTAGGGTTAGGGTTAGGGTTAGGGTTAGGGTTAGGGTTAGGGTTAGGGTTAGGGTTAGGGTTAGGGTTAGGGTTAGGGTTAGGGTTAGGGTTAGGGTTAGGGTTAGGGTTAGGGTTAGGGTTAGGGTTAGGGTTAGGGTTAGGGTTAGGTTAGGGTTAGGGTTAGGGTTAGGGTTAGGGTTAGGGTTAGGGTTAGGGTTAGGGTTAGGGTTAGGGTTAGGGTTAGGGTTAGGGTTAGGGTTAGGGTTAGGGTTAGGGTTAGGGTTAGGGTTAGGGTTAGGGTTAGGGTTAGGGTTAGGGTTAGGGTTAGGGTTAGGGTTAGGGTTAGGGTTAGGGTTAGGGTTAGGGTTAGGGTTAGGGTTAGGGTTAGGGTTAGGGTTAGGGTTAGGGTTAGGGTTAGGGTTAGGGTTAGGGTTAGGGTTAGGGTTAGGGTTAGGGTTAGGGTTAGGGTTAGGGTTAGGGTTAGGGTTAGGGTTAGGGTTAGGGTTAGGGTTAGGGTTAGGGTTAGGGTTAGGGTTAGGGTTAGGGTTAGGGTTAGGGTTAGGGTTAGGGTTAGGGTTAGGGTTAGGGTTAGGGTTAGGGTTAGGGTTAGGGTTAGGGTTAGGGTTAGGGTTAGGGTTAGGGTTAGGGTTAGGGTTAGGGTTAGGGTTAGGGTTAGGGTTAGGGTTAGGGTTAGGGTTAGGGTTAGGGTTAGGGTTAGGGTTAGGGTTATCTGAGCAGCAGGCTGTGTGGGGTGACCAGGCCAGCACGGGGGTTAATGAGGGACGACCAAATGACTGAGCAGCAGGCTGCATGGGCAACCAGGCTGGCAGGGGGGTTAGTGAGGGATGACCAAATGACTGAGCAGCAGGCTGTGTGGAGTGACTGGGCTGGAAGGAGGGGCAGTGAGGGACAAACAAATGACTGAGCAGCAGGCTGCGTGGAGCAACCAGGCCAACAGGGGGGGCAGTTGCGGGTGACCAGACTGGCGGGGGGGGGGTGAGGGGCAATCAGGCTGGCAGAGGGGGGCAGTTGTGAGTGACCAGGCCAGCAGTGGGGGGCAGTAAGAGGTGACCAGGCCGGCGGGGGAGGCAGTTAGGGGTGACCAGGCTGGCAGGGGGGCAGTTGGGGGTGACCAAGGCATCAGTGAGGGCAGTTAGGGGCAATCAGGAAGGAAGGCAGACAAGCAGTTAGGAGTCAGTGTTCCCAGATTGTGAGAGGGATGTCCAACTGCTGGTTTTGGCCCAATTATCGGGCCTAAAGATTGGGCCTAAACTGGCAGTCAGACATCCCCCAGGGGTCCGGAATTGGAGAGGGTGCAGGCTGGGCTGAGGGGATCCCTCCATGCATGAATTTCATGCACTCGGCCTCTATTACACACACACACACACACACACACACACACACACACATATATATATATATATATATATATATATATAGTCAGCTACACCCTCAGAATTTGTTTCAATAATGCTATTTTTTAAACTTCTCCAGAAATTTTGCTAGAGAAGCTGTGTACAGATGGAGTAAATATGACAAACAGATCTCAATGGTACATGGAGTGGACTGTAGTAAATGTTGTAGTGTTATGTTCAAAGCAGAGGCCCAGTGCATGAAATTCACGCACTGGTAGGGTCCTTAGCCACTGCCAGCTGCCAGCCGGGGACAGCCCTTCCCCTGGCCAGCCCCACCACCTGGTTGAAATCCCGGTAGAGAGGAGAATTTGCATACTATGCTTTTATTATATAGGATTCTCTTTATTTAGCTGGTCACACATACTTCCAGCTGCTGTAAGGTTGCCCTCTTGCCTAGAAAGTTACATCTCCTGAGTATGACCCACAACTATTGACTAAAGGATAGAAGAGTATAAAAGATTGGATCATTTATTTACAATAAAGATAGCCAAGAGGTAATGTTCATACTCCAGAGGTTTTCCTCATGGAGAACCTGGACTAGACTTTTTCTTTAGACCACATCTCTGCTGTGCTCTTTCTGCATCTTTATCCTGCCTCATTCCCTCCCTTATGGGTGTTTACTAAGGGGTATCCCTCTGTTAAATCACTTTTACAACAATCTCTATTATATAGTCTGCTTTTAGCAACCACACCAAAGAAATTTTTATAATCTGAGTTAAGATCCAGTTTGGGACGTGGGGTGGGGGCGGGGGGGGGGCGGGCGGGGTGGGAAGGGAATACTAGTAATGTATTTATGCTGATTGATGGAACAAGGCCCATGAAAGGGAAAGAGAAGAATGAGATCTCAAGTCAGTTTTTGGGAATCATATCCCAATTACCACAAAATAAAGAAAACGTGCATGCTACTAACATACTTGAATGTGGAGAGCCACAAAAACTGATGGGGAAATAAAACTCCACAAGGAACATCCAACTCAAGGCATGCTTTTCAATTTTAAACATTATGAAAGTTTACCATGGCTTTGCTTTAATGGAACATTTTAGTGTCACTACATGACTTACTTTATTCAGTGCCCTCAGTGAGGCATTTCTCTTTCCTGCTGTCTC